>NC_086447.1:359744977-360116227 GCF_028390025.1 Pseudophryne corroboree | reverse complement strand
ATACCTGAAGGTGTCGTCATACATCTCAGTAATATTATCTATCAAGTTCGCTAGCGCATGGATATACCTATAATTTATAGTTCCTCTGGCAGTACGAGTGATGTCTAATGCGAGAAGGAACTGAATCCCGGTGGATTTGTGGATCAAATCAGAGGCTGCGTGCTCTGCCCTATCTATGAGGTGTCTCTTGATGATGTGTTCATAGTGAGTATGAGTATAAGGAGCCTGAGCACTGCGGTGAACGTCTTTCATCTTATCATGGGTTATGGTCATGACCTCTGGCAGTACTCTCCCAATATAATACAATCCCTCTGAGCTCGGGGCAAGCCACTTGTACGCCTTCCTCCCACATATGAAATAGGCATCATCTGGGAGAACAAAGGGGACAAAATATAACATCACCATATTACAAATTTTCCAAGTAAAGAAACCAGTCCCTAGTTCTCCCATCTGCTCAGTACAAATATCGGGCTGGATGATATGAGCACAATACCCTGGCGATACTTTTCCAACCCACATGGTCTTGCTTCCACGAGTATACCTATACCGAAAATACCTCCCACTGTTGGCTATTTGGCGTACAAGTTCAGAGTCTATGGGTATCCTATCAGCTCTGTGTGAAAAGGTCATTGTCTGGTTATTCCACGTCACTTCCCAATTTCCTGGTTTTTGGTAATTGGAAATATTAAAACATAATAAGGACCTGTCTACATGATACTGGTGGAGCTTCAAGCTAGGGGGCCTAGAGATATTGAATTTCTTGTCCACCGGTCTCCCACCCCGTAATTCGAGTACCTCATCTATTGCTAAAGGGTATGGTACTAATCCTGACTTGCTCTGACCTTGAGGTACCTGTGAGCATACCCAGCATTCTGTCTGGTTTAAGACCTTACCCACTAGTGAGTGGTAATCACTCAACGGATGACAGTCCATGTCGATATTAAGGTTGGACTGACATCTCTGGATGCACCCATCCTCAACTATATTCTCACAATTCCTACAAATACAATATTCATCAGACAATAACCCCTCACAGTGCCTCCGAGCTCCCTGACTACCAGAGCGCTTACTGATGCCAGCCTTTACTAAAGTGATGTGCTGATCCTGATATCCTACAAATTCATACTTGCCATCAGAACCCATTCCAGATCCCTGCTCGACCTCTCTAGGACCCTCACCAAAACAAACTGTCCTCATGAAAACCAGAATTACTAACAGAACCCGAAACGCAGTCTCTTGTGATCGATCCATTTCATTAGGGGAAAGGAGGAAAATTAGGAGAAAAGAAAGGAAAAATGCAGGGGGAGGTGAAAAAAGAAAGTGGTACGACAACCGTTCTAGATCTTGTTACTCTCTGTGCTCAGATGCCCTTCAACAGTCCTGCCACTCATCTTTCCCGGAACAGACACTCCAGTGATACGAGATTCTCTACACTCTGCTCTTTGTCACGAGTTCTCTCTGGGTCAGCGACCTTCTTGCAGTGGGACGAGTGGACCCAAGTCTCTCTTTCGGCGACCTTCAATGCTGTCGTGCTGGTTAACAAGACTTGATATGGTCCTTCCCACCTGTCTATGAGGCAACCTGAGTGTAAGAAATTTCGAATCATCACATAATCCCCAGGCTCAATGTCATGACAATTACTGTTCGGTAGGTCAGGAATCACCAGCTTTAAATTTCTTTGTTGATTTCTCAGCTGCTGGCTCATCCCAACCAAATATTTCACAGTCACTTCATTATTACATTTCAAATCATCCTGGGGGTCTATCATCACATGAGGTTGTCGACCTAAAAGGATTTCAAAGGGTGATAGGTTAAGGGGAGACCTGGGAGTGGTTCTGATGCTGTACAACACTAGTGGCAAAGCTTCTGGCTACGACAATCCAGTTTCAGCCATTAATTTGCTCAGCTTGTTCTTAATAGTGCTGTTCACTCTCTCCATCTTTGCACTGGCCTGTGGACGGTACGGAGTATGCAGCTTGCTATTAATTCCCATCAGTTTGCACATGACCTGAAAGACTTCACCTGTAAACTGGGTACCCCTGTCACTTTCAATTATTTTAGGGATACCATATCTACACACAAATTCCTGCACAATTTTCTTTGCAGTGAACGTAGCAGTATTTGTGGCAGCAGGGAACGCTTCTACCCAGTTGGAAAATACATCAATACAAACAAACACATTTTAAATCCTACAGGGTGGTAACTGTATGAAATCGATTTGTATTACCTGAAAAGGTCCGTCTGTCGGAGGGATATGGGATGGCTCTGTTGGTATTGACTTTCCAATATTCTTCCTCAAGCAAGTAAAACATGTCATTGCTCTCTTACCTGCATGAAAAGAGAATCCTGGCGCACACCAGTAGGCTCTTACCAGCTTGCACATACCCTCTTTGCCCAGGTGAGTCAGACCGTGTGCCGCCTCAACTAAGCTTGGAAGATATGATCTGGGGGCCACCGGCTTAGCTTGTCCACCTGTCCACAGTCCTGAGGATTCCTGGCCATACCCCTTTGACCTCCAGACTGCCTTTTCCTGTAAAGAACACAAATCTTGCATTTCAATTAATTGTTGTGTGTTGATCAAGTTAAATGTCATCAGTGATGTGATGTTCGTTTGTATGGGGGTGCTGGCTGCTGATTTAGCAGCTTTGTCTGCCCGGCTGTTACCAAGTGAAATTGGGTCTTGACTGTAAGTATGTGCTCTGCACTTGATAACAGCCACTCTGTCTGGTTCCTGTATTGCTGTTAGAAGCCTTTTTATGTGGGACGCATGCGCTACAGGTGTGCCAGCTGCCGTCATGAAATTTCTGAGGCGCCATAGGGCCCGAAATCATGCACTACTCCAAAGGCGTACCTAGAATCTGTGTATATATTAGCTGACTTACCCTTGGAAAATTCACATGCTCTGGTTGGGGCGACCAACTCAGCAACTTGTGCTGAGTGCGGTGGGCCCAGGGGTTCAGCTTCTATGATAACTCTGTCATCTACAACTGCATATCCAGTACACAGGTCTCCCGATTCTGTCTGTCTGTGGCAACTACGTCAGTGTAGAAGGTAAAGTCTACTCCTTCCAGTGGGTTGTCACTGATGTCAGGTCTCGCTGTGAAAGTCTGATTCAGGTATTCCATACAATCATGCGTATCAGTATCTGCACTAAATCCCCCTTCACCATTATTCTCATCCTCCACCCTTTGTGCCTGTCCAGGCACACTTGGCAAGTAAGTTGCAGGATTTAGTGAGCTGCATCTCTTAATGGTGATGTTTACCGGGGCCATCAGTGATAATTCCCACTTTGTAAACCGAGCAGATGAGACATGTCTGGTTTGGGCTGAGTTCAGTAAGGCTGATACTGCATGAGGTGTATGAATGGTCACGTCATGTCCTAACACTACGTCCTTGCTTTTACTTACCAGCAAAGCTATCGCTGCAACACTTCGCAAGCAAGTGGGGAGAGACCACGCTACAGTGTCCAACTGTGCACTGTAGTATGCTACCGGTCTGCTGGCATCACCATGTCTCTGTGTTAAAACCCCTGCCGCGCAACCTGCACTTTCTGTACCGTACAATTCAAAGGGCTTCTCATAATCTGGCATACCTAATGCAGGTGCCTGTGATAGGCACTGTTTGAGTCTCTCAAATGCCAGTTCGGACTCATCTGTGTGCGAGACCCGTTCTGGTTTGTTTGAAGAGACAATTTCTTGCAAAGGTAAAGCCAGTATAGAGAACCCTGGAATCCAGTTTCGACAGTACCCACACATTTCAAGGAAAGTGCGGATCTGTTGTTGCGTTTGTGGCAGAGTCATGTCGCGAATCGCCTGTATTCTATCAGCGGTGAGGTGTCTAAGTCCTTGGGTCAAGCAATGTCCCAAATATTTTACCCTGGTCTGGCACAACTGCAACTTATCCTTTGAAACCTTGTGTCCCGTTTGGTAAAGATGAAACAGAAGCTGTTTCGTGTCTTTCAAGGACGATTCGATTGAGTCAGAACACAACAATAAGTCATCGACATACTGTATTAGCACTGATCCACTCTCAGGTTGAAAGGATTGTAAACAGTCATGCAAGGCCTGAGAGAAAATACTCGGGCTGTCAATGAAACCTTGGGGAGACGAGTCCAGGTGTACTGTACTCCCCTGTATGTAAAAGCAAAAAGGTATTGGCTGTCAGGGTGAAGAGGACAGAAAAGAAAGCAGAACAGAGGTCAATGACAGTGAAATATTTTGCAGTAGAGGGAATTTGCATGAGGATGACTGCTGGATTGGGCACTACGGGGAATTGGCTCTCAACTATCTTGTTTATCCCCCTTAGATCCTGCACTAGCCTATAACCCCTCCCCCCACTCTTTGTTCACAGGGAAGATGGGACTATTGGCGGTGCTGGACGTCCTGACTAGGATGCCCTGCTGTAGCAGCCGCTCTATGACAGGGTACACTCCTAATTCTACCTCTGGCTTCAGAGGATACTGAGGGATTTTTGGAGCTATCCTACCATCTTTTACTTGTACTACTACTAGAGATACATTCGCCATCAATCCAGTGTCTTGTTCATCTTTGGTCTAAAGGGAACTCGGTATTTGTGAGATTATTTCCTCTACCTTTGATGGACACTTTTCTATAACAGTAGAATGCGACATTAGCCTTTGAGGGGTGTCTAATATATCTTGTACTTCTTGAGCGTGGTTCCCAGGTATGTCCAATAAGACACCCTCAGGAGTACAGTATATGACACACCGCATTTTACACAATAAATCTCTGCCGAGTAGATTAGTCGGAGCCGATGCAGCCAGCAGAAAAGAATGTTTGGTTTGCAAAGGCCCTATCGTAATCTCTGCCGGTCTACTCAAAGGGTATTGTTGCACAGTTCCTGTTACTCCCATTGCCGAAATTGTTTTACCCGTGGTTTTTATACCTATCGTTGAATTTAACACTGACCTGGCTGCCCCTGTATCTACGAGAAAAGGTAATGGTACACCAGCTACATCAACCGTTACCTCAGGTTCTCTACCAAGGCTAGCAATCAACTTCACTGGCTGCAGACTACAGGTGTGGCCCAACCCCTATTGTGTGTTGAGACCCTCCCGCAGCGCATTGGCAGCTACAATATGTGAAGGGGATAGCTGAGAATTTTCGGAGGCCTGCCAGTCTCTCCTTGGTGGGTACCTCCTTGTTTCCCCTGCATGTGGCTCATAATTTCTCCTAAGTGGTCCCTGATCCCAATTATGTGCATTGTAGTGTGGTTCATATCCTGGTCTAGGGGGTCGGTATACATTATGTGTACCTTTATTCTTACATTCCCTCGAGTAATGTCCTACCTGGTGACAAGCATAGCATGTTACTATACGTGACTTACCATCAGGGGTCTGGGGTTTCGGCTGATATAGCTTTTTGGTAAGTGCGTCTATACTCACTGTCATCAGCTTTTCCCCCTGAGACTCCCTGTGCTTACTGATGTTCCTGTCGTGCTCGATAGCGGACTCTCTCAATGCAGCCACCGAGATACCTCTCCAGTTTGGTAGAGAGGTCTGTACCCTTGCTCTTAATGCCTCTTTTAACCCGTCCATTAATACAGTAACAGCTACCTCCCTGTGATGCGCATTATCTTTTATGTCCTCGATCCCAGTGTATCTAGACATTTCCTGTAGTGCTCGATGGAAATATTCGGATGCCATTTCACCTTCCTTTTGTCTTACGGAAAAGATTTTATTCCATTTGACAACAGTAGGGAAATATACTCCTAATTGCAGATTGATTTGCTGTACATTCTCCTGATTGTATTCATCAGTGAGAGGTACTTCTGCGTCTAACTTATAATCAATTATGAATTTTGCGGGGTCAATATTTGAGGGTAAACATACCCGTAACACTGTTCGCCAATCTTTGTTCGTGGGTTCGTTGGCGTTACCTAACTCTTTAATGAACATCTGGCATGCGACTAGATCTTTTCTGGGATCGGGAAATTCTGACATAATTCACCTTAACTCTGCTCGGGACCAGGGACAGTGCATGGCAATGTTCCTGATGGGAGTGACTCCCTGAGCGTCAGTCTTCCCATTGGCGACTGCAATCACCCTGACAGGATTTAATTCAATTACATCATTCTGGTTTGATTCTACAATGTGGGGAGCTATTGTCTCTGCATAATGTATGGTACCGTACTTACCTGTGGACACAACATTGTTTTCCCGCTAGGTTTGGAACCTGCTGCGCGAGCTAATTCCCTTTGCACATCCCCCTCCTGTTGCCATAAATTTAAACAATCTGTATGTGTAATCCTTTGTTTCTTGGATTTTATCAGACATATCCTTATCCTTAAGTTATGTAATACCTCTGGTTCAAAGCTGCCCACCCTAGGGAATGGTACCCTATCTTTGCCAGTCATACGTACCCATTCAGACAAAAAGTCTTCCGTGTGTGATCCATATTTACCACACATAACAAACCTCGCTGACCCCTTGGGCCGCGGCTCTTCAACCTGAACCCTGGCTACAAAACATCCAAAGCTTGTGCAATTGGATCCCATCGCAGACTTTTTCCTTTTTTACACAATCCCCAATGCACAATACGAATAGACGGTGAAAGTTCTTAGAGCGCTTTCCCCCACTCCTTCTCCGCTGAGTACCACGACTCACTCCAATAGTGACCACCGCGAACCCAGTGAGGCCCCTATCTGGTTTCTATTCACTGGAAGTGTTTAGGAGTGACTTACCTTTTCCAGTGAATATACAACCCTGGAGATTTTCCTGAGAGAGACCAGCGAAAACTCCCTATACACTTATACACAAATCACGCTTGCGTATGCTCTACACAGCGCTAATGATACCGCGATATTACGCAAAAGTTCATAAAGGGGTATCAAGTTGCGCTGTATATATCGCACCCACAAACGCGCGGTCCAATTGCACAGCGTATAGGTACTTGTTACCTATCTGCCGTACAACCACGGGTCAATGTACAAACTGTGACCCTCAGCCCAGAGCGTAATACAAAAACCTTTTTACTTCAATACTTCGCAATACTTATGCACTATCACGCTCCTTTGCAAATCACCTCACGATTTGCGTATTAAACCTTATACTAACGTGAATCAGCCGCCTCACGCCACCAAGCCTCCACTTACTTGATGTACCACACGATGGGATCCCGAATTCCCTGGGTTCAAATATCCACTCACTCCTACGTTCGCTCACTCAAATACACTTTGTTTTTCTGTACAGAAAATTTGGATTCATTCAGGTTGGCAGCTTTACCCCAGAGGTAATTTAAAAAACATGTTTTTATACTAAAAAAAATTTTTTATATTAATCTGCTTTAGAAACCGGGCAGTTTTGTGCTATTGTAGGGTGGCTACTGTCCCACCTTTAAACTAAACAAACTATTGTGTCATTTGTACTTAGCACCCATACTCTTACGCACTTTGCGTAAACACGCGACCGTGCGTGTCTCTTACGCTGCGTGTGCATTCCTGTACTTTGTCCGAGACACGTGTACAAAACCGTACGTCCGCAATAAAACAAATCCCACAACTTCTATAAATGTGAGCAATACTAACTACAATTGCTCACTTAACACAACACATTTTCTTTCTGTATAAACCTTTACAACCAGGCCAGACTGCGTTTGTGCTTTACACTTACTTCCTTAAACATTTATTTTAGTTTTAACTATATAGCAACAAAATGTAACCGGTTTCACACAGATCTAAATGAATCTAACAATTTGAGTCTTATGGCAACAATGTGAGAGGGTATACAAAGGGTATGGGTGCCTTTTGTTGTGTACGCTTTTGGCACCAAAAAAAATTCACAGATTTTTAAATAGCTTTTTTCCTGTTTACTTTACGGGTTCTACCAGCATCTCTACAAACCATACAGAGCAGACGTCATCTAATCAGCACACAAGTAGGGTTTTTAGTGTATCCACCGACCAAGAAAAGGTTACGTAGGATACTTTCTGTTCACCCTTTTGCTGAAAGATTAAGTCTGCTGTGAACTGTTAGGCTGTGAGTATGTGGAATCCCTGACGGAGCCCCCAATTGATAATGCTGATTTATATACAGGGATGAAAGATATACCTTAAACACACTTCAAATACACTTTACCATGGAGCCGCTGCGGCCGCTATACTTAATACACACTCTACAGACTCTTTACGCTATTAGCGTAAAGAGTCCCGTACTGTGTACGGACTTTGCGCACAAACACCGCGCTGACGGTACAAAGTACACACAGCGCGTACACACCCAGAGATACACCGCAAACCCTTAACAGCTATGCAATGCGATAATAATACACTTTAAACCTTAGCAGGGAAAGGAAGACACAACACCAGATTGTAATTAAACTGCTGGGTTCCGACACCACAGCATATTATTACTGAAAGGGGGTTACAATATATACAATACAATACAATACAATACAACAGAATAATGGCTACAGTCAATGTTACATACTTGTTTGGATTTTGCCGCGCTACCCAGTCTGGTCCTCCGTCATCTAGATAGATAACTTTGTGAATCTTGTGTCTGACCAGGCCTGCAGCAGGCTCTCTTTATACAATTCTTCCAAAACCTAACACAATGGATACTGTAATCTCTTTGTCCATTGGACACAGGGATGGTCATTTACAGTACAGGAGAGGTCATAGGTCGGTTTGAATAGGTGGGCGATGTCTGTTCCAACTGCTCTTGTGGGTGGTCTCCTCTGGATTCCCGCCGCATACATAATGTACAGTAAATACAGTTTATTTCTCTATTCTGCTCCTGCACATAACTATTCGCAGGAACATGCAATCTTATTCAAACTAACACTGGAATATTACCCTTACAATACCCTACAGCTGGATACCAAACACCACCTTATAACCTTGTTCTGTCCCCTCCTATCCTGTAAAGGTGAATCCCTTTGTTCTGTTACCATTTAAACTGTTGTAACTTACTGATGTGGTGCAGGGAGACTATGTGTACATTGTGCACTATTTGGATTAAATATGTAATGTGTTTTGATAGCTTTCCATGCGTTCACAAACTCTACCGTAAATACTCATACCATGCTCTAATGCGCAGGACCGCGGGAGCGACCATACACAAATTGCGGATATGTGCACGCACGGCAGAATAAGTATGCGCACGGAGGCCATCTGTGTGTAGTTTGTACGTGATGTGTGTACTGCAATATTTTTCAACTTTGACAAATACCATTTCAAATCCATTATACATCTCATACACTTTACAAAACTGAGCTAATATATTTAAAAGGAGAATTCACATTTTCTAATATTTAGTTACTTTCAATTTATGATTTAAATTAGGGCTACTTGTCCTTGTATTGCCTAATGTATTTTCATGTCAAAATATAATCCCTGTCTTTGATCTCTCCTAGACATGCATCATATAGTATATACAATATATACATGTGATGTATTAAAACATCTGTCGTGGGTTAAACATCTAAAATAAGGATAGTAATTTATAATTTTATTCCACATGTTCTCATACATTTTACTTTTATATATTGGTCTACACATTCTCATACTATTTTTGTAGAAATCCATTATTATATAGATACATATTACTTCAGCAAGATACCGATTCCCACACATGTGTAAATATGTATAAAAAATCTTTCTTTTTCCTAAATATATATTGATATTTGGTAATACTATAAATATCACAAAAATATGCACCCTACATAGCTGTACCTCTGGTGTCTGCCCCCATCGATCACTGTTAATCCCACCCCACCCCGCCCCTCATAGTACAAGCGAATACATACGACTCCCTAAATAACTACGTTGTCAAAGTCGAAAAATATTGTAATGCATGCCTAACGTACTAACCCCATGCACATGCCCGCTGCGCGTGCACTCAGTCTGCCGTGCGTGCGCATATCCGCAATTTGCGTAATGGAGCTTTTCACGGCCATGCGCCTTAGCGCGTGGTATGCGCATTTACGGTAGGGTTTGTGAACGCATAGAGGGTTATTAGAACATTACATATTTAACCCAAATAGTGTACATTTTAGATATAGTTCCCCTAGACCATGTCAGCGAGTATTACTAGTTTAAACAGTTCCTGGACAGAGGGATTCGCCTTTGCATGATAGGAAGGGTCAGATAAAGGTTGGAAGGTGATGTCTAGTATCCAGCTGTAGGGTATTTTGAGGGTAACATTACGGTGTTAGTTAGAGAAAGATCGCTTATTCCTGCATATAGTTATGTGCAAAAGTAGAATATGAACATTAACTGTATTTACTGTATTTTATGTATGCGGCGGGAATCCAGAGGATACCACCCACAAGAGCAGTTGGGGAAAGACATCGCCCACCTATTCAAATCCACCTATGACCTTTTCTGTAATGTAGAGACACATCCCTGTGTCCAATGGACAATGAGATTACAGTGACCATTGTATTGTGTATGCATGTTGTGTATAAAAAGACCATTGTTGCCTGGCCGGTCAGAAGACTCTGAACGCTATCTGTATGACCAGCGGAGGATCGGCCGGGTTGCACTTGCGAACATTCTCACGTATGTACATTCTCTGTAGCCATTATTCTGTTTAGATTTACTTGTTAGC
This sequence comes from Pseudophryne corroboree, assembly GCF_028390025.1. Classification (NCBI taxonomy): domain Eukaryota; kingdom Metazoa; phylum Chordata; class Amphibia; order Anura; family Myobatrachidae; genus Pseudophryne; species Pseudophryne corroboree. The sequence goes on along the minus strand of NC_086447.1, from coordinate 360,105,658 downwards.
CTGTAGTGTATGATTTGTATTGTTTTACCTTTTGGAATTAATCCACTGAGGCCTTAGAACCCTGTGGTTGCAACTACAAATCAGTGTTGTGTTTTCACTTTCCTGCATGGGCTTTAAAGTAGATTTATCTGTATAAGGTGTATAAGCATTGATAAGGTGTACGCACTGCGGGTACTTTGTATCGCCAGCGCTACTTAAGGTTTAAAGGATTAACATCATTGCAGTACTTTACTGTTAAGGGTTTAAAGTGTAAAGCATATCATTACATTGTATCATTAACAAGGTTTAAAGGTTATCCATTGTGTGTGCGCATGCTGAGCGTACTACGTACACTCAGCGCGGCGTGTGTACGCCAAGTACGTACCACGTGTAGGACTCTGTACGCAAATAGCGTACAAAGTGCGTAGCACGTGCAATTAGTCTAGCGGCCATAGCGGCTCCACGGTAATAGTGTATTTAGAGGTATAGCTTCGCGGTCTAAGATAATATTGACATTATCAACAACCGGACTGATCAGTTTCTATCTTATTCTTCTTTATTCAATATGATTCAATTCTACCATATTGTTCAGGCCATTTGTGTACAATGTACCTAACCGGTATATCCATAAAGCTTCCCTGCGACAAAGAGTAATTAATCTGTCTCCACCACGTATGGTTGTTTTGATTTGTTCAATCCCAATCACTCTTATATCATAGGATTTATAATTGCTACATTGTGCAATTTGGTTGGACAGAGGGTGTGATCTTACATTTTTATTTATATTCCTCCAATGCTCCATAAATCTAGTATGTAGCGTTTGGGTTGTACGTCCCACATATTGTTTGCCAGAGTCACATTGCACAATGTATATCACAGACATTGATTTACAATTGATAAAGCTTTTTATTTTGAATTTCTCACCACTCTGGTGCGAGACAAATTCAATTTCTTTCTTGCTTGAATATAGACATGTATTACATGTAGGGTTTCCACATCTGTGGAAACCTGGAGGTCTGGTGGGTATCCAAGTAGTATTCATCTGTGATGATTCTATTTCTCGATTAAAATGACTAGTTACTAATCTCTGTTTTAAGTTGTAAATTATAACTGGTGAATGCATGGAGATTACCTGCCTCATGACTGGAAACATTATTACATCTCCGGATAAGGTAGGCTGACCATATTATCCCTTTAACCTGGGACACTCATGAATTACACAGGTTCTGTGGCTGGCTGACTACAAACCTGCATTTCACCTGGTTTTAAGCAGCCACAGAACCTGTGTAATTCATGAGTGTCCCAGGTTAAAAGGATAAAATTATAAGGCTCACTGACAGGTTGGAAGCACCAGAGCCAGGAGCTAAATGAACTGTATAACAACCAGAAAGAGGATGTGGTAATTATAAATTTATTAACATGGCCATGTTCTATAGCAATTGCTCTGCATGAAAAGTTCAACTAAAGAACTGCTTTAAAGATCTGTATGATTACTAACACCTGCAGGCTTGGCAGCTAAAAACGTGCTACAGTGTTTATAAAAGCGGCACAGTTTTCTAACATCTACTAATTCTTTAGCTGGATACAGATCTTCTAAATATAATTACCAGTTATTTATATAGCGCATACATATTCCGCAGCGCTGTACAGAGAATATTTGCCCATTCACATCAGTCCCTACCAGTGGCGGAACTAGCGAGCGGTGGGCCCAGGTGCAACAAAATGCTTTGGCCCGCCCCTCATCCCATCCAAGTCCACCCCCTCACCCCTGGAGAGGATCTGATGAGGGGGACCTGCTCAGGGCCAGAGAAATGGATGCCTAGCAACAGTGCCGTAACTAGACATTTTAGCACTGTGTGCAAGAAATGGCATCGTAGCCCCACCCCTGCATGCAAAACAGGGGCAGTGCGCGCCGTAGCCGCGCAAAAATACATAGGGGCATGGCTTCATGGGGAAGGGGTGTGGCCACAAAATAATACCAATTCATAAAACGGTGCACAGTAGTCTCCATTATTCAAATTACGCCACACAGTAGCGCCACTACACCAGATAGATACCCTTTTACACCTTACAGCGGACAGATTCCCCTTTTTACACATTACGGCAGACAGCATCCCCTTTTTACACACTGCGGCAGACAGCGTCCCCTTTTTACACATTAAGGCAGACAGCGTCCCCCTTTTTACACATAATGGCAGACAGCGTGCCCTTTTTACACATAACGGCAGACAGTGTCCTCTTTTACACATTACGGCAGACAGCGTGCCCTTGTTACACATAACGGCAGACAGCGTGCCCTTGTTACACATTACGGCAGACAGCGTGCCCTTGTTACACATTACGGCAGACAGCGTCCCCTTTTTACACATTACGGCAGACAGTGTCCTCTTTTTACACATTACGGCAGACAACGTGCCCTTGTTACACATAACGGCAGACAGCGTGCCCTTGTTACACATTACGGCAGACAGCATGCCCTTGTTACACATTACGGCAGACAGCGTCCCCTTTTTACACATTACGGCAGACAGCGTGCCCTTGTTACACATTACGGCAGACAACGTGCCCTTTTTACACATTACGGCAGGCAGATTCCCCCTTTTTACACATTACGGCAGGCAGATTCCCCCTTTTTACACATTACGGCAGACAGTCCCCCTTTTTGGAAAGAAAGAAAGAAAGAAAGAAAGAATGAATTATACTTACTGTCTCTCCGCTGGCTCAGGCTCCTCGGTGCAGCTTCTAGCAGAGATCACGATTCCCGGGCAGGAGAGAAGGAGGAGGAGGGAGGTGGAGGAGGGAGCCGCAGCAGCGCTGTGTTATTGGTGGAGGCGCTGTTGCTGCTGTCCCAGTGCTTCACCATAGGCTGTCCTCCACCGCCGTGAATGCTGGGATGTGCTTCACAGCGGCGGAAGACACCCTATAGTGAAGCAGAGGAACAGCAGCAGCAGCGCCTCAACCAATAAAACAGCGCTGCTGCGGCTCCCACCTCCCTCCTCCCCCTTCCCCCGTGTCTGCTGCGCTCCTCTCCGAGCAGCTGTGTGCTGTGGGCAGCGGTTGCCAGCAGCACACAGCGGCATGTAATGAGTCAGTTTGACTCATTACATGCTTTGGGCCCCTGGACAGTGGCGGGCCCCAGTGCAACGCACTGGCTGGCGATAGTTCCGCCTCTGGTCCCTGCCCCAATGGAGTTTACTATCTATATTCCCTACCACATGTACACACACACATTCACACTAGGGTTAATTTTTGTTGGGAGCCAATTAACCTACCAGTATACTGTATTTTTGGATTGTGGGAGGAAACCGGAGTACCCGGAGGAATCCCACGCAAGTACAGGGAGAATAAATATTAACATTGTATTGACTGTATACCATAAGAAACCTTGTGGCAACAGTTTGCCTGATTACCAAATTACTAACATCTGACATCCATGCCTATATGGATACAAAGTTTCTAATAGAAGACAGCTACAGTATATTATATAGTAAGATCATATAGAAAATGGCCATGTTTGTGTCAATGTGAATGTAATTAACTGTTTTGTGTATAATACTATGTCTTTTTCTGCAAAAACAATAATTACTGTATATCCATGTAAAAATCAGCGTTAAAAGCTATAAAAGGGATACCAATTTTTATGTCAACAAAAATAAATTATTTTAAATTTAGTCTGCTAGAGCTGTCTATATTCTGTTTTGCGTTTTTTTGTTCCAGAAGATTCAGTGCATTTTCCATGATTTTTGCTCTTTGAAATTAAAGTGACAATGTCAACCAGGAAGGTCCCCAATTAAACAGAAAAACAAACCAGCTTTTGTATACTATTTACAAAGGTGGATGTACTCACTTTTTTGATGTTAACATGAATTCTGTGGAGTTTCTGCTGCTCCTTGTACTTCAGATTGCACCACCTTTTCTACTTCTATTTTTTCCAAAAATTCCTTTGGTCATCATAATGAGTCGCTGCATAATTAATTCTTTTCTGTAATTGGTGTGTGGGTAATATCTCGGAAACACAGTTATAATCTTGGTGGTAATCTTAATATTAATTTAAAAAGTATGCATACATAAATTGATAATTATAAGATTAGGTAATATACAGAGTGATTCAAAAGTCGCAGTACACCCTTTTGTTTCAAAACCTGTGCAGGAAATGGGAAAATTGAATACTCCAGTAAGGTATGGGTGAGGTGGGCTATCTTTTAGGGTATGTACCGAACGGAGGCAGAACTCTGGGAGGCAACAGAGTCATCTGCCGCCGAGCTCCTGCTCTGAAGGGGGGCACCTCTCCTCCCATTCTGTGACACCATTGAATTAAGTTAATTGATAGCTGCCGCTGTCTTTTCAGTGGCTGACTTCCTCACTGGTCCCTGCACCTTACAAATCACACCCACTTTATTATACTGAATATACACATTTTACAAGTGTCATACCCAGGATTAGAACCCATGACCTATTACACTGACAACAGACACCTTACTGATTAAGCTGTTTGCTCCTGTATAGGAAATATGAGAATTCTAACTATATGAAGCTACTTCTCTGACAATTACACGTAACTTCATATAGTTAGAATTCTCATGCTTCCTCTACAGGAGCAAATAACTCCATCAGTAAAGTGTCTGCTGTTAGTGTAACATGACATGGGTTCTAACCCTGGGTATGACTGCTAAGAAATGTGTAATTTAAAATAAAAGACAATTAAATGTATAAATACAGTATATATATTTTTTCAGAACACTCCATACACACACACACATAAAAATACACGCACACATACATACATATATTTATCTTAATATAGGAAATAGGGGGGCACCAATATTTATCTTGCCTCCGGGCGACTGTGACGAACTTACGCCACTGGTACCGAACATGGGCGCCATCTTGAAATCAGCCATCTTGAATCTAAGTCAGTTTTTTCAAATAAAAAGGTAGCATGTCAAACAACCTTAGAATTTGCTGAAAAGTTTATTGCTGCAAACAGATGTGAAATAGCAGTTATGGTTCAAAAGTTACAACACTTTTTTGTTGCAGGTAACTGAAGATGGCTTTGACAAAAGAGGAGAGCATTGAGGTTATTTTAATGTCTGGAGAATAAAGTTTCCATGTCGTAGCTGCAGATTTTAACAGCCGGCACCCAAAAAGACCAGTAGCACTTTTTGGATGACCACTCCGTGACTTGTCAGCCACAGTCCCAGTTTCTCGGAATTTTGAAATTAGGCACCTGACAGTGTTAAGTGAAATTGGAGGTCTTTCTGGGTGCCAATGGTAGTGGGAAAGGGGCCTGAGGCGGGTCGTAATTGGGTAGCACCCATATCAGGCTCCCAGCTGTGACCCGCGGTATTTGATGTAAAAGAGATATTAGTGTGCCTTAAGGACTGAGGTTGGGAATGCCTGGCATAGACTTTTTTTTACAAGCAAATTGTCCACCAATTGTGAGTATATCAGGTACTTAGCTCTGTAGAGGGGTGTATTTGGTGCAGTGTCTAGGTGATTAGTCCACACACAGCTTCTTGAGGGAACAAATTAAATTATGCTTTACTGTTAAGTAGAGATGAGCGCCTGAAATTTTTCGGGTTTTGTGTTTTGGTTTTGGGTTCGGTTCCGCGGCCGTGTTTTGGGTTCGACCGCGTTTTGGCAAAACCTCACCGAATTTTTTTTGTCGGATTCGGGTGTGTTTTGGATTCGGGTGTTTTTTTCAAAAAACCCTAAAAAACAGCTTAAATCATAGAATTTGGGGGTCATTTTGATCCCATATTATTATTAACCTCAAAAACCATAATTTCCACTCATTTTCAGTCTATTCTGAATACCTCACACCTCACAATATTATTTTTAGTCCTAAAATTTGCACCGAGGTCGCTGGATGACTAAGCTAAGCGACCCTAGTGGCCGACACAAACACCTGGCCCATCTAGGAGTGGCACTGCAGTGTCACGCAGGATGTCCCTTCCAAAAAACCCTCCCCAAACAGCACATGACGCAAAGAAAAAAAGAGGCGCAATGAGGTAGCTGACTGTGTGAGTAAGATAAGCGACCCTAGTGGCCGACACAAACACCGGGCCCATTTAGGAGTGGCACTGCAGTGTCACGCAGGATGTCCCTTCCAAAAAACCCTCCCCAATCAGCACATGACGCAAAGAAAAAAAGAGGCGCAATGAGGTAGCTGTGTGAGTAAGATTAGCGACCCTAGTGGCCGACACAAACACCGGGCCCATTTAGGAGTGGCACTGCAGTGTCACGCAGGATGTCCCTTCCAAAAAACCCTCCCCAAACAGCACATGACGCAAAGAAAAAAAGAGGCGCAATGAGGTAGCTGACTGTGTGAGTAAGATAAGCGACCCTAGTGGCCGACACAAACACCGGGCCCATTTAGGAGTGGCACTGCAGTGTCACGCAGGATGTCCCTTCCAAAAAACCCTCCCCAATCAGCACATGACGCAAAGAAAAAAAGAGGCGCAATGAGGTAGCTGTGTGAGTAAGATTAGCGACCCTAGTGGCCGACACAAACACCTGGCCCATCTAGGAGTGGCACTGCAGTGTCACGCAGGATGGCCCTTCCAAAAAATACTCCCCAAACAGCACATGACGCAAAGAAAAAAAGAGGCGCAAGCTCTTCCCGTCCAGTGTTGGGAAGGTCAGGCATCGCAACCGACACAATTGGACTCTCCTTTGGGATTTGTGATTTCGAAGAACGCACAGTTCTTTGCTGTGCTTTTGCCGCAAGTCTTGTCTTTTTTCTAGCGAGAGGATGAGTGCTTCCATCCTCATGTGAAGCTGAACCACTAGCCATGAACATAGGCCAGGGCCTCAGCCGTTCCTTGCCACTCCGTGTGGTAAATGGCATATTGGCAAGTTTACGCTTCTCCTCCGACAATTTTATTTTAGGTTTTGGAGTCCTTTTTTTACTGATATTTGGTGTTTTGGATTTGACATGCTCTGTACTATGACATTGGGCATCGGCCTTGGCAGACGACGTTGCTGGCATTTCATCGTCTCGGCCATGACTAGTGGCAGCAGCTTCAGCACGAGGTGGAAGTGGATCTTGATCTTTCCCTAATTTTGGAACCTCAACATTTTTGTTCTCCATATTTTAATAGGCACAACTAAAAGGCACCTCAGGTAAACAATGGAGATGGATGGATACTAGTATACAATTATGGACGGACTGCCGAGTGCCGACACAGAGGTAGCCACAGCCGTGAACTACCGTACTGTACTGTGTCTGCTGCTAATATAGACTGGTTGATAAAGAGATGTCGTAGTATGTACGTATAAAGAAGAAAGAAAAAAAAACCACGGTTAGGTGGTATACAATTATGGACGGACTGCCGAGTGCCGACACAGAGGTAGCCACAGCCGTGAACTACCGTACTGTACTGTGTCTGCTGCTAATATAGACTGGTTGATAAAGAGATGTCGTAGTATGTATGTATAAAGAAGAAAGAAAAAAAACCACGGTTAGGTGGTATACAATTATGGATGGACTGCCGAGTGCCGACACAGAGGTAGCCACAGCCGTGAACTACCGTACTGTACTGTGTCTGCTGCTAATATAGACTGGTTGATAAAGAGATGTCGTAGTATGTACGTATAAAGAAGAAAGAAAAAAAAACCACGGTTAGGTGGTATACAATTATGGACGGACTGCCGAGTGCCGACACAGAGGTAGCCACAGCCGTGAACTACCGTACTGTACTGTGTCTGCTGCTAATATAGACTGGTTGATAAAGAGATGTCGTAGTATGTATGTATAAAGAAGAAAGAAAAAAAAACCACGGTTAGGTGGTATACAATTATGGACGGACTGCCGAGTGCCGACACAGAGGTAGCCACAGCCGTGAACTACCGTACTGTACTGTGTCTGCTGCTAATATAGACTGGTTGATAAAGAGATGTCGTAGTATGTACGTATAAAGAAGAAAGAAAAAAAAACCACGGTTAGGTGGTATACAATTATGGACGGACTGCCGAGTGCCGACACAGAGGTAGCCACAGCCGTGAACTACCGTACTGTACTGTGTCTGCTGCTAATATAGACTGGTTGATAAAGAGATGTCGTAGTATGTATGTATAAAGAAGAAAGAAAAAAAAACCACGGTTAGGTGGTATACAATTATGGACGGACTGCCGAGTGCCGACACAGAGGTAGCCACAGCCGTGAACTACCGTACTGTACTGTGTCTGCTGCTAATATAGACTAGTTGATAAAGAGATGTCGTAGTATGTATGTATAAAGAAGAAAGAAAAAAAAACCACGGTTAGGTGGTATACAATTATGGACGGACTGCCGAGTGCCGACACAGAGGTAGCTACAGCCGTGAACTACCGTACTGTGTCTGCTGCGACTGGATGATAAATAATGATATAAAAAATATATATATATATCACTACTGCAGCCGGACAGGTATATATATTATATAATGACGGACCTGCTGGACACTGTCTGTCAGCAGAATGAGTTTTTTATAGAATAAAAAAAAAAACACCACACAAGTGAAGTCACACGACGAGTGTTTAACTTTTTCAGGCAATCACAATATAGTATACTACTAACTATACTGGTGGTCAGTGTGGTCAGGTCACTGGTCAGTCACACTGGCAGTGGCACTCCTGCAGCAAAAGTGTGCACTGTTTAATTTTAATATAATATGTACTCCTGGCTCCTGCTATAACCTATAACTGGCACTGCAGTGCTCCCCAGTCTCCCCCACAATTATAAGCTGTGTGAGCTGAGCACAGTCAGATATATAATATATACATAGATGATGCAGCACACTGGGCTGAGCAGTGCACACAGATATGGTATGTGACTGTCTTGTACTCCTGGCTCCTGCTATAACCTATAACTGGCACTGCAGTGCTCCCCAGTCTCCCCCACAATTATAAGCTGTGTGAGCTGAGCACAGTCAGATATATAATATATACATAGATGATGCAGCACACTGGGCTGAGCAGTGCACACAGATATGGTATGTGACTGAGTCACTGTGTGTATCGTTTTTTTCAGGCAGAGAACGGATATATTAAATAAAACTGCACTGTCTGGTGGTCACTGTGGTCAGTCACTAGTAAACTCTGCACTCTCTTCTACAGTACTCCTAAGCTCCAGTAAATCAGGTCAATCTCTCTCTCTCTCTCTCTCCTAATCTAAATCACTGTACTCCCTAACAGCTGCTCCCCGTCCCCAATCCTCCCCACAATTATAACTAAGTCACTCAGTCTTTACTCTTTTCTACTATAACGGAGAGGACGCCAGCCACGTCCTCTCCCTATCAATCTCAATGCACGTGTGAAAATGGCGGCGACGCGCGGCTCCTTATATAGAATCCGAGTCTCGCGATAGAATCCGAGCCTCGCGAGAATCCGACAGCGTCATGATGTTGTTCGGGCGCGCTCGGGTTAACCGAGCAAGGCGGGAAGATCCGAGTCGCTCGGACCCGTGAAAAAAAACATGAAGTTCGTGCGGGTTCGGATTCAGAGAAACCGAACCCGCTCATCTCTACTGTTAAGTTGCGTACACAAGGTGCGATTCTGGCTAACGGCTGATATTGACTAGAAACTGCCTGGAGGCATAAACCTCTGATCTAGTCAGTATCGACCCTGCCTGCACACACTGTATTTACTTGCGATGCCAATCTGGTGGGACCGCGCATCGGCATCGCAAGTGCATACACATGGTGCGATTTGTGCTAACTTTTCTTATGATTTTGACTATATAGTCAACATTGTAAGCACAAATCGCACAGTGTGTGCACCTTTAGCATAAACATACAAAAACTAAACAACAAACAGCCTAGCCCCCATTCAGGGCAACTATCTCACTTCTTGAGCCCTCACTAATAAAGGCAGCCATTCTGTGAGTCCAGTTTTTAGCCTGGCTTGGTTGCCACACAGTAGTGGCTGTTGCCACGGGCAAGCAGGACTTTTGCCCGGGTGCCGCTGTCCCGGGGGAGCTGCCGCCTTGGCAAGAGCCGCTACTAACTGGGATGGCGGCGGCGGTGGTTAGGAAAAGGTCCTCTCCATGAAGGGAAACTAGACGCGCAGTGAGGTAGTGTCTAGTTTCCCTTTGCGGAGAGGGTCTTTCTGTGCAGCGCTATGGGAGAGATATCATAACGTCTCTCCCATAGATCAGAGGAGCAGCGCCGGCGGCGGAAATGGAGTTCAGCAGTGGTCGGGAAGAAGGAACGGGGCTGGTAAGTATTTTTTATTTTTTTACTAGGGGCACAGCTACTGGTGGGCACACTAAGGGGGGCACAACTAATGGGGCTACAACTAATGGGGCACAGCTGCATGGGGCATAACAGCTACTGGGGGCACAGCTGCAAGGGGCACAACAGCTGCAGGGGGCACAACTACTGGGGGCACAGCTGCCGGTGGCATAACAGCTGCTGGGGGCACAGCTGCAGGGGGCACAACAGCTGCGGGGGGCACAACAGCTACTGTGGGCACAGCTCTACAGGGTACACAACTATACAGGGGCAAAACTATAGGGAGAAAAACTGACCACACCCCTTTCCTATGAAGCCACGCCCCCATTTTTTAACGCACGCCTGAGGCATGCACTAACCCTGTTTCACCGTCGGGGGGGCAAAGGAAACTTTCGCCCTGGGCGCCACAAGGTCTAGAACCGGCCCTGCTGCCACAGCTACTCACAGTCTCTTCCTGCTGAGTAACACAGGTTCTGGCCTGGCTTTTCTCATTGCTACACCTCCACAGATACAGTGTCAAAGGTTAATGATCTCCTAGGCTCTATCTCAACAGGCAGTCTCTCCTGACTGCAGCAGTCTGCCAGACTGACTTACTGTAGGGATGGCCATCGACCATCGATGATTCTAAATCATTGATGGTCTATGACCGAAGTTGCATACTTTTACCATCAATGGAGGAGAACCAGATGGTTTCCCTCCATCGATGGCTAGCCCTAAACGAATATTTTTTTTTACAAGATGCCAGGGCACCGAGCATAGCTCCACCCCTGACATCTGCAAAGCCCCACCCCCAGGCTATGATTGGCCCGCGGGTCTTTCACAGAAATAACAGGGATGGCCATCGATGAGAGAAACCATCGATGGTCTCCTATAGCATAGTTATTAGTGAGCATCAATGGGCATTCTCAGTTTCGCCATCAATGGCAACCATCGATGGCGAACACACCGATGGCCATCCCTAACTTACTGTACTCTGCAGTCCCACCTTGGCTCAGTGCAAAGGGCAGCCTTTAGGTGTGGACACACCTCCTTTTTGTTTATCGTGTGGGCAGAATCCATGTGTCAGTAATACAATTTACCCTCATACTTTGACATCCCATCTGCTGCCTCCTGCAACCATTATTAGTATGCCCCAGGGCCCTTACCTTGGTTGAGTGCGGCTTGGTCACGGATGGCTTCTGGTCTCTAATATGACCAGGAGTCGGCAATGGTCACAGGAGCCTTGTTTGGCCAGATTTCTTTCAGCAGTGCTAAAATGAAGATAGGCTACTGGTGTATCTGCCAGTGTGGTGTGCACTGGCTATCTCCCAACCATGCTGCTATACAGACCCATTTGCAGCACAAGTGGCTGCGGAGGCTGATGTTTAAGTGCACCTTAGTGCCGACCGGCTTATGCGCTCTGATGTGACCAGGAGGTATGTGCTGGTCCCAGAGACCCTGTTCGGTCAACCATCTCTCAGCAGCAGCTTTGGTGTGCACATTACTAATAATCGCCGACTGGCAGAGCTGCAGCGCATTACGCCATGTCTGTGATACTGCCAGGAAGCAGAACCGGTTCCCAGCAGCAGACATAATTAAAGGCTGTGCAGGTTAGGGAAATATTTGCAGTATGAGAGCAAAGGGGTAAATGCCACCTCCACCCCCCTATACTGGCTCTGATTACTCACAAATGGTCCCCAGAAACCGTATTAGAAAATGCATGTAGCTGTAGGGATCATTGTGCCTTACTATAACCAATGCAGGGAAATGGCACTGATAATCCCATTTGAATATATATTTTTGTAACCATGCGCAGTATCAGTTTGCATGAGCTCATAATGAGTGTGGTTAATGATACCTTTTTAGACTTTTGATTATAATATAAGATTTTAAATATTGTTTTGTTTCATCTTCTAAACAATATTTAATCAAGTTTGTTTAATAATATGCAGTAGCTTGATTTGTTAGTTCCTAATCATCTAATTGTAATTTGTATTTATTAAAACATTTATAACTGCTTGTGAATATGGGGTAATTAGCTGGGTAGACGGGTGTATTTATGTAGTGTCTAGGCGCTAAATCAGGATCCAAAGACAGCTTTTTCAGTGAAATAATAGAGCTTTACTGGCAGCATTCAACACAAATAAACTGAAAATAACAAAGAGCCTAGCCCCAATTCAGGACACTGACTCACTTCTTCACTCCCAATGATCATTGGGCAGCTAGTCTGCAAAGTGTCTAAAAGTCTTTCCAGTCCTGTCTCTCGCTGGTATATCACAGGCTACAGCCTGACTTGGCTGCCACAGCTACTCACATATACAGTCTCAGAGTATGGCATGCTTCCTTGCAGGTAACTCACAGGCTTTGGTAAGGCACCTCCTGGCCTTCAAGTTCTCACACTCAGGCTAACTGGCCTGGTTACGTCCAAGTAGCATATAGCTCATTCCAAGAGTTTTGCAGCCCACACTGCCACATGTAGGTCTGGACTGGCCTCCTGGCCCTCAATGGCTTCCTTACACAATAAGCACTCACTGGGTTTTACAATCCCACTTGGTCTGTGTGTCTGCTCCAGCCCCATCAGGGCCCTGCTTCAACAGGGCAACCTCTAAGTGTGGTCACACCTGCCTTTTCTCCCTTGTGTGGGCAAATCCCTTCTGCTCCTTACAGAACCTGTGGCACACTATCACCACCTAGCTTCATTCTATCACATATTATAATTGGCTAATACTGTATCATGTTACAGTATTATAATGTTTTTGTTACCACTATGGCTTTTGTATCACATTACATGACTGCACTTGCATCACATGGTTACATAAAGAATGGATGCCTTTTCATGATGTGCTTACATGGGTGCAGGGCCGGACCGAGACCAAATTTTTTGGTAAGTGAATATATGTCTTGGCACCCCCTGGAGTACTTTTGCATGTGCTGCACAATATTAAGGCAGCATGGTGTCATGGGAAAAGCCCAGTTGTAGTGCTCCTTACGCATTATGCACTCAGTAATAATGTAATTTACACATTATGCACACACATGATTACATAAAGAATGGACGCCTTTTCATGATGTGCTTACTAGAGATGAGCGCCTGAAATTTTTCGGGTTTTGTGTTTTGGTTTTGGGTTCGGTTCCGCGGCCGTGTTTTGGGTTCGAACGCGTTTTGGCAAAACCTCACCGAATTATTTTTGTCGGATTCGGGTGTGTTTTGGATTCGGGTGTTTTTTTCCAAAAACACTAAAAAACAGCTTAAATCATAGAATTTGGGGGTCATTTTGATCCCAAAGTATTATTAACCTCAAAAACCATAATTTACACTCATTTTCAGTCTATTCTGAATACCTCACACCTCACAATATTATTTTTAGTCCTAAAATTTGCACCGAGGTCGCTGTGTGAGTAAGATAAGCGACCCTAGTGGCCGACACAAACACCGGGCCCATCTAGGAGTGGCACTGCAGTGTCACGCAGGATGTCCCTTCCAAAAAACCCTCCCCAAACAGCACATGACGCAAAGAAAAAAAGAGGCGCAATGAGGTAGCTGACTGTGTGAGTAAGATTAGCGACCCTAGTGGCCGACACAAACACCGGGCCCATCTAGGAGTGGCACTGCAGTGTCACGCAGGATGGCCCTTCCAAAAAACCCTCCCCAAACAGCACATGACGCAAAGAAAAAAAGAGGCGCAATGAGGTAGCTGTGTGAGTAAGATTAGCGACCCTAGTGGCCGACACAAACACCGGGCACATCTAGGAGTGGCACTGCAGTGTCACGCAGGATGTCCCTTCCAAAAAACCCTCCCCAAACAGCACATGACGCAAAGAAAAAAAGAGGCGCAATGAGGTAGCTGTGTGAGTAAGATTAGCGACCCTAGTGGCCGACACAAACACCGGGCCCATCTAGGAGTGGCACTGCAGTGTCACGCAGGATGTCCCTTCCAAAAAACCCTCCCCAATCAGCACATGATGCAAAGAAAAAGAAAAGAAAAAAGAGGTGCAAGATGGAATTATCCTTGGGCCCTCCCACCCACCCTTATGTTGTATAAACAAAACAGGACATGCACACTTTAACCAACCCATCATTTCAGTGACAGGGTCTGCCACACGACTGTGACTGATATGACGGGTTGGTTTGGACCCCCCCCAAAAAAGAAGCAATTAATCTCTCCTTGCACAAACTGGCTCTACAGAGGCAAGATGTCCACCTCATCTTCACCCTCCGATATATCACCGTGTACATCCCCCTCCTCACAGATTATCAATTCGTCCCCACTGGAATCCACCATCTCAGCTCCCTGTGTACTTTGTGGAGGCAATTGCTGCTGGTCAATGTCTCCGCGGAGGAATTGATTATAATTCATTTTAATGAACATCATCTTCTCCACATTTTCTGGATGTAACCTCGTACGCCGATTGCTGACAAGGTGAGCGGCGGCACTAAACACTCTTTCGGAGTACACACTTGTGGGAGGGCAACTTAGGTAGAATAAAGCCAGTTTGTGCAAGGGCCTCCAAATTGCCTCTTTTTCCTGCCAGTATAAGTACGGACTGTGTGACGTGCCTACTTGGATGCGGTCACTCATATAATCCTCCACCATTCTATCAATGTTGAGAGAATCATATGCAGTGACAGTAGACGACATGTCCGTAATCGTTGTCAGGTCCTTCAGTCCGGACCAGATGTCAGCATCAGCAGTCGCTCCAGACTGCCCTGCATCACCGCCAGCGGGTGGGCTCGGAATTCTGAGCCTTTTCCTCGCACCCCCAGTTGCGGGAGAATGTGAAGGAGGAGATGTTGACAGGTCGCGTTCCGCTTGACTTGACAATTTTGTCACCAGCAGGTCTTTCAACCCCAGCAGACCTGTGTCTGCCGGAAAGAGAGATCCAAGGTAGGCTTTAAATCTAGGATCGAGCACGGTGGCCAAAATGTAGTGCTCTGATTTCAACAGATTGACCACCCGTGAATCCTTGTTAAGCGAATTAAGGGCTGCATCCACAAGTCCCACATGCCTAGCGGAATCGCTCCCTTTTAGCTCCTTCTTCAATGCCTCCAGCTTCTTCTGCAAAAGCCTGATGAGGGGAATGACCTGACTCAGGCTGGCAGTGTCTGAACTGACTTCACGTGTGGCAAGTTCAAAGGGCATCAGAACCTTGCACAACGTTGAAATCATTCTCCACTGCACTTGAGACAGGTGCATTCCATCTCCTATATCGTGCTCAATTGTATAGGCTTGAATGGCCTTTTGCTGCTCCTCCAACCTCTGAAGCATATAGAGGGTTGCATTCCACCTCGTTACCACTTCTTGCTTCAGATGATGGCAGGGCAGGTTCAGTAGTTTTTGGTGGTGCTCCAGTCTTCTGTACGTGGTGCCTGTACGCCGAAAGTGTCCCGCAATTTTTCTGGCCACCGACAGCATCTCTTGCACGCCCCTGTCGTTTTTAAAAAAATTCTGCACCACCAAATTCAAGGTATGTGCAAAACATGGGACGTGCTGGAATTTGCCCATATTTAATGCACACACAATATTGCTGGCGTTGTCCGATGCCACAAATCCACAGGAGAGTCCAATTGGGGTAAGCCATTCCGCGATGATCTTCCTCAGTTGCCGTAAGAGGTTTTCAGCTGTGTGCGTATTCTGGAAAGCGGTGATACAAAGCGTAGCCTGCCTAGGAAAGAGTTGGCGTTTGCGAGATGCTGCTACTGGTGCCGCCGCTGCTGTTCTTGCGGCGGGAGTCCATACATCTACCCAGTGGGCTGTCACAGTCATATAGTCCTGACCCTGCCCTGCTCCACTTGTCCACATGTCCGTGGTTAAGTGGACATTGGGTACAACTGCATTTTTTAGGACACTGGTGAGTCTTTTTCTGACGTCCGTGTACATTCTCGGTATCGCCTGCCTAGAGAAGTGGAACCTAGATGGTATTTGGTAACGGGGGCACACTGCCTCAATAAATTGTCTAGTTCCCTGTGAACTAACGGCGGATACCGGACGCACGTCTAACACCAACATAGTTGTCAAGGACTCAGTTATCCGCTTTGCAGTAGGATGACTGCTGTGATATTTCATCTTCCTCGCAAAGGACTGTTGAACAGTCAATTGCTTACTGGAAGTAGTACAAGTGGGCTTACGACTTCCCCTCTGGGATGACCATCGACTCCCAGCGGCAACAACAGCAGCGCCAGCAGCAGTAGGCGTTACACGCAAGGATGCATCGGAGGAATCCCAGGCAGGAGAGGACTCGTCAGACTTGCCAGTGACATGGCCTGCAGGACTATTGGCATTCCTGGGGAAGGAGGAAATTGACACTGAGGGAGTTGGTGGGGTGGTTTGCGTGAGCTTGGTTACAAGAGGAAGGGATTTACTGGTCAGTGGATTGCTTCCGCTGTCACCCAAAGTTTTTGAACTTGTCACTGACTTATTATGAATGCGCTGCAGGTGACGTATAAGGGAGGATGTTCCGAGGTGGTTAACGTCCTTACCCCTACTTATTACAGCTTGACAAAGGGAACACACGGCTTGACACCTGTTGTCCGCATTTCTGGTGAAATACCTCCACACCGAAGAGCTGATTTTTTTGGTATTTTCACCTGGCATGTCAACGGCCATATTCCTCCCACGGACAACAGGTGTCTCCCCGGGTGCCTGACTTAAACAAACCACCTCACCATCAGAATCCTCCTGGTCAATTTCCTCCCCAGCGCCAGCAACACCCATATCCTCCTCATCCTGGTGTACTTCAACACTGACATCTTCAATCTGACTATCAGGAACTGGACTGCGGGTGCTCCTTCCAGCACTTGCAGGGGGCGTGCAAATGGTGGAAGGCGCATGCTCTTCACGTCCAGTGTTGGGAAGGTCAGGCATCGCAACCGACACAATTGGACTCTCCTTGTGGATTTGGGATTTCAAAGAACGCACAGTTCTTTGCGGTGCTTTTGCCAGCTTGAGTCTTTTCAGTTTTCTAGCGAGAGGCTGAGTGCTTCCATCCTCATGTGAAGCTGAACCACTAGCCATGAACATAGGCCAGGGCCTCAGCCGTTCCTTGCCACTCCGTGTGGTAAATGGCATATTGGCAAGTTTACGCTTCTCCTCCGACAATTTTATTTTAGGTTTTGGAGTCCTTTTTTTACTGATATTTGGTGTTTTGGTTTTGACATGCTCTGTACTATGCCATTGGGCATCGGCCTTGGCAGACGACGTTGCTGGCATTTCATCGTCTCGGCCATGACTAGTGGCAGCAGCTTCAGCACGAGGTGGAAGTGGATCTTGATCTTTCCCTAATTTTGGAACCTCAACATTTTTGTTCTCCATATTTTAATAGGCACAACTAAAAGGCACCTCAGGTAAACAATGGAGATGGATGGATTGGATACTAGTATACAATTATGGACGGGCTGCCGAGTGCCGACACAGAGGTAGCCACAGCCGTGAACTACCGCACTGTACTGTGTCTGCTGCTAATATATAGACTGGTTGATAAAGAGATAGTATACTCGTAACTAGTATGTATGTATAAAGAAAGAAAAAAAAACCACGGTTAGGTCACTGGTATATACAATTATGGACGGGCTGCGGAGTGCCGACACAGAGGTAGCCACAGCCGTGAACTACCGCACTGTACTGTGTCTGCTGCTAATATATAGACTGGTTGATAAAGAGATAGTATACTCGTAACTAGTATGTATGTATAAAGAAAGAAAAAAAAACCACGGTTAGGTGGTATATACAATTATGGACGGGCTGCCGAGTGCCGACACAGAGGTAGCCACAGCCGTGAACTACCGCACTGTACTGTGTCTGCTGCTAATATATAGACTGGTTGATAAAGAGATAGTATACTCGTAACTAGTATGTATGTATAAAGAAAGAAAAAAAAAACCACGGTTAGGTGGTATATACAATTATGGACGGGCTGCCGAGTGCCGACACAGAGGTAGCCACAGCCGTGAACTACCGCACTGTACTGTGTCTGCTGCTAATATATAGACTGGTTGATAAAGAGATAGTATACTCGTAACTAGTATGTATGTATAAAGAAAGAAAAAAAAACCACGGTTAGGTCACTGGTATATACAATTATGGACGGGCTGCCGAGTGCCGACACAGAGGTAGCCACAGCCGTGAACTACCGCACTGTACTGTGTCTGCTGCTAATATATAGACTGGTTGATAAAGAGATAGTATACTCGTAACTAGTATGTATGTATAAAGAAAGAAAAAAAAACCACGGTTAGGTGGTATATACAATTATGGACGGGCTGCCGAGTGCCGACACAGAGGTAGCCACAGCCGTGAACTACCGCACTGTACTGTGTCTGCTGCTAATATATAGACTGGTTGATAAAGAGATAGTATACTCGTAACTAGTATGTATGTATAAAGAAAGAAAAAAAAACCACGGTTAGGTCACTGGTATATACAATTATGGACGGGCTGCCGAGTGCCGACACAGAGGTAGCCACAGCCGTGAACTACCGCACTGTACTGTGTCTGCTGCTAATATATAGACTGGTTGATAAAGAGATAGTATACTCGTAACTAGTATGTATGTATAAAGAAAGAAAAAAAAAACACGGTTAGGTCACTGGTATATACAATTATGGACGGGCTGCCGAGTGCCGACACAGAGGTAGCCACAGCCGTGAACTACCGCACTGTACTGTGTCTGCTGCTAATATATAGACTGGTTGATAAAGAGATAGTATACTCGTAACTAGTATGTATGTATAAAGAAAGAAAAAAAAACCACGGTTAGGTGGTATATACAATTATGGACGGGCTGCCGAGTGCCGACACAGAGGTAGCCACAGCCGTGAACTACCGCACTGTACTGTGTCTGCTGCTAATATATAGACTGGTTGATAAAGAGATAGTATACTCGTAACTAGTATGTATGTATAAAGAAAGAAAAAAAAAACCACGGTTAGGTGGTATATACAATTATGGACGGGCTGCCGAGTGCCGACACAGAGGTAGCCACAGCCGTGAACTACCGCACTGTACTGTGTCTGCTGCTAATATATAGACTGGTTGATAAAGAGATAGTATACTCGTAACTAGTATGTATGTATAAAGAAAGAAAAAAAAACCACGGTTAGGTCACTGGTATATACAATTATGGACGGGCTGCCGAGTGCCGACACAGAGGTAGCCACAGCCGTGAACTACCGCACTGTACTGTGTCTGCTGCTAATATATAGACTGGTTGATAAAGAGATAGTATACTCGTAACTAGTATGTATGTATAAAGAAAGAAAAAAAAACCACGGTTAGGTGGTATATACAATTATGGACGGGCTGCCGAGTGCCGACACAGAGGTAGCCACAGCCGTGAACTACCGCACTGTACTGTGTCTGCTGCTAATATATAGACTGGTTGATAAAGAGATAGTATACTCGTAACTAGTATGTATGTATAAAGAAAGAAAAAAAAACCACGGTTAGGTCACTGGTATATACAATTATGGACGGGCTGCCGAGTGCCGACACAGAGGTAGCCACAGCCGTGAACTACCGCACTGTACTGTGTCTGCTGCTAATATATAGACTGGTTGATAAAGAGATAGTATACTCGTAACTAGTATGTATGTATAAAGAAAGAAAAAAAAACCACGGTTAGGTCACTGGTATATACAATTATGGACGGGCTGCCGAGTGCCGACACAGAGGTAGCCACAGCCGTGAACTACCGCACTGTACTGTGTCTGCTGCTAATATAGACTGGTTGATAAAGAGATAGTATACTACTAATATTATATACTGGTGGTCAGGTCACTGGTCACTAGTCACACTGGCAGTGGCACTCCTGCAGCAAAAGTGTGCACTGTTTAATTTTAATATAATATTATGTACTCCTGGCTCCTGCTATAACCTATAACTGGCACTGCAGTAGTGCTCCCCAGTCTCCCCCACAATTATAAGCTGTGTGAGCTGAGCAGTCAGACAGATATATAATATATATAGATGATGCAGCACACTGGCCTGAGCCTGAGCAGTGCACACAGATATGGTATGTATGTGACTGAGTCACTGTGTGCTGTGTATCGCTTTTTTCAGGCAGAGAACGGATTATAAATAAAAGTGGTGGTCACTGGTCACTATCAGCAAAACTCTGCACTGTACACTACTGAGTACTCCTAATGCTCCCCAAAATTAGTAAATCAAGTGTCTAAACGGAGAGGACGCCAGCCACGTCCTCTCCCTATCAATCTCAATGCACGTGTGAAAATGGCGGCGACGCGCGGCTCCTTATATAGAATCCGAGTCTCGCGATAGAATCCGAGCCTCGCGAGAATCCGACAGCGTCATGATGACGTTCGGGCGCGCTCGGGTTAACCGAGCAAGGCGGGAAGATCCGAGTCGCTCGGACTCGTGAAAAAAAACATGAAGTTCTGGCGGGTTCGGATTCAGAGAAACCGAACCCGCTCATCTCTAGAGCTTACATGGGTGCTGGGCCGGACCGAGACCAAATTTTTTGGTAAGTGAATAACTCCACACAGGACCATGGGGGTCATTCCGATTTGTTGCAAACTGCGCATGCGCAAGGCACGCAGGGCGCATGCGCTTAGTTATTTAACTAAAAACTTAGCAGATTTGCTGTGGATTCTGAGGCGCTTTTCAGTCGCACTGCTGATCGGTGAATGATTGACAGGAAAGGGGTGTTTCTGGGTGGTAACTCAGCGTTTTCCCGGCGTTTGCAAAAAAACGCATACGTGTCAGGGAAAAACGCGGGAGTGTCTGGAGAAACGGGGGAGTGGCTGGCCGACAGGGCGTGTTTGTGACGTCAAACCAGGAACTAAACGGACTGAGCTGTTCGCAATCTGTGAGTAGGTCCGGAGCTACTCAGAAACTGCTAAGAATTATTTATTAGCAGATCTGCTAATTTTTCGTTCGCAATTCTGCTAAGCTAAGATACACTCCCAGAGGGCGGCGGCTTAGCGTGTGCAATGCTGCTAAAAGCAGCTAGCGAGCGATCAACTCGGAATGAGGGACCATGGTGGGAATCGAACCCATGACCTCAGTGCTGTGAGGCAGTAATGCTAACCATTACACCATCCGTACTGCCCTAAATCATGCCCACCATAGTAGTGCCCCTTACACATTATGAACACCATAGTAGTGCCCTGTCAGGATTTTAAAGATTGGAATGCCGGCATTGGTATTGCGGCCTCTAGCATCCCGTCTGCCGGTCACACATAGCGACCCCAACAGCACATAGAACAAATGGGAAATGTAAAAATATTTATTTTAAATAAATACCATTGCAAGTACTTACCGTATGGCAACAATATTTCTAGGAATGTGGTTAAATAAAAAAAGTATTGGAATATACATTTGGAAATTTAGAGAATAGAAATAGTTGTAACTAGAATACTGTATACTGAAAATGTATTATGGAAATTGAATGAATAATATAACAATAGCAAAATATGTAAAAAGGAAATCAGGTTAGCAAAGATTAAAGCTGAAAAACTAATTGCCAAAGATAATAAATGTAATCAAATGTTTTTCATGTGCATAATGGCAAGAGCAGAAGGTAGGGGCCAGTTTCCTCCTGCATTATACTTCCAAAGCGTTATATCTTAGGGCTGTTTTTCTATAATTTTTTCCCATTGTATCTGATGATTGCAAACTAAGGGCTCAATTCTGAGTTGATCGCAGCAGCAAATATTTTAGCAGTTGGGCAAAACCATGTGCACTGCAGGGGGGACAGATATAACATGTGCAGAGAGAGTTAGATTTGGGTGGGGTGTGTTCAAACTGAAATCTAAATTGCAGTGTAAAAATAAAGCAGCCAGTATTTACCCTGCACAGAAACAAAATAACCCACCCAAATCTAACTCTCTCTGCAAATGTTATATCTGCTCCCCCTGCAGTGCACATGGTTTTGCCCAATTGCTAACAAACTTGCTGCTGCGATCAACTCAGAATTACCCCCTAAAGACCTACAGTATGTGAAAGAAAGAAACATCCGTCTGTTGGTTTCTAATGACATGTAAGACATGTAAGGGAGAGTGGGGTAAGATGGGCCAGTGGACAAGTTGACCCACTGTAATCCTTTGCCACTTTTATTCTATGTCAATCAATACGTTTACTCTAAGACTCAGTATTTCTGATTTCATTAAAATATACAAATACTGTTTATTGGTGCATATACAGTAAGTTATGTTAACATAACAGCATTCAGTTTAAAAGAATGATACGCAAACTGGAATCAATACTCAGCTTGTATGTAAAAGTTCTTGGATCTGTCCTTCATATCTTCAGTCAGCTGAGCGAGATCTATCACCACTTCTAACGCAAGGAAGCCGCTGTGTAATACCATATAGCTTATATGCAAATGCAGCAGAAGACATCTAATTGCTTCCTTGATCCACTAGTGCGTCTCAAGATACATCATAGGATCACACTGCGTGACTATCGGTCATCTGAGTAACCTTCCGGTTACCCAGGATGACCGTCTCTGATCCGCTGCTGAAGTCAGTAAATCTGCGTTGCTTGAAGAGCGAAAGTGGAGAGAGAAAAAGTACAAATCACTTAGCACCTAACACATTTTTTAAACTGAAACTGATTGGTTAGTACTTTATCTCTGTCCAATAGTCTCTTTCCAAGTTTTGAGAAATCTCTCCCAAAGTGATTTGCTAAACAAGCTACCTCAACCTGATTTTCCCTGCAACGTTGATGGGTGGAATATTGAATAGTCACTGAAATAGCGAACAGACAATGTATAAAAATTGTTTCATTGTTGAATGCCAAACTTTATTTGGTTGGTTTTATATTGTTTAACGTTTCCTTTAGGAAAAGAAATAAGACTATTAGAAAAAGGAAAAGG
Source organism: Pseudophryne corroboree (assembly GCF_028390025.1). NCBI lineage: Eukaryota > Metazoa > Chordata > Amphibia > Anura > Myobatrachidae > Pseudophryne > Pseudophryne corroboree. Next base: position 360,082,655 of record NC_086447.1, on the reverse strand, counting down.
CACTACTGTATTTTTTTTTTAATTACGCTCATATTTACACTTGAAAAAGTCAATTGTTTCATCTACCCCCAAATGGCTCAATTTACCCATTGACTTGGATACATTTTCTCCTAATCCGGGATTAAGCAAATCCACAAGACTATTTTTTTGAGAAGTCGCATTTTCACAGCCCTTTGTCATGGATGCATTCTGAAATAAAGGTAGATGTTTTCATTATAATTCTGTCTCATGCCTTGGGGACAACATAAGTAAAAACGGGCTCATCTTACCCAACTCTCTCCTATACAGCAGGGTAAAGATGACTTTGTATTTCATCCTATGCACGCAACTAGCTTCTGGGCCAAAACATGGAAATGGATTGACATCCTTTGCCCTGGAAAGAGACGTTATTCATCTTTAAAAAATGCTTACTTCATCACACGCAGCCGCTCTGATAGAAAATACGGCTTCCCTAGTTTCGGTGACCACGTACTAATTGTGGTGCGATTGCAATTAGAGCGTTGTCGCAGTTGGTGGGCAGCGGTTAGCATGCTGGGCGGCCTTGCCCTGAAATGGGTGGCCCTCAGCATGTGAAAGCAGAATTTTTGCAGAATTTGCAATCCGTACTGAATAGGGTCCTAAATTAAGTTCCTCCTGGTTGGCTGTGGACTACAATACACATAAACAGCAATGTTTGAATAATTCATAGATTTCTTTAGGAGATTAAAGTCTGGGCTGTTACTCACTGGGCCACTCCAGGGCACTATTTTTTTTTTCTTTTTGAATTTTAACCACATGAATGTGGCATTTAGATACTTTAAGCAAAGAAGCATCTCCATAGTAGGATGCTGTCCTATGCTCCACAGTTACGTGTTAGAGTGATGTCGGGATGAAATGCAGTGCTGGATATGAGCTGGATATAACCTCTAGCCTTGATGCCAGAAAGACCAATCTGGATCACTTCAATCTATAGCATTTTCCTCTATTTGGTAAGCGGTTCTGATGCAGGCTTTGTGAAAAACTCCTTCAAACTCAAGATTTTATTTGTATTACTTTAACAATGATATCCTTTTTGTCACTCCCCCATACAGATTTGTGGAGTGTCCAGGATATAATTAATTTCTCATAGACAATTTCTCCCATCTCTGCCATGGGGGACTTTAACTTTGTCAGAGATGATAGAGGCTTCTCTATGCCTCCTTAACAAGTACAGTAAGTATATTCTTTTCATATCTTTATAACGTATTTGACAATAATTCAGCAGGCAATGAAAGTTCCTTAAATCTTTTTAAATACTTATGCAGAGTGATGCTTTCAGCAACCATTTCTCTGAATTTAATTGAATGTTCTTTAACCTTAAGTGAATGTGTTACTTAGACTGTTACTTAGACATTCACCAACTATTTAACTGCTCACGAAGGCTGGGTACACACTTACCCGACCTGTCTGCAGACCACCGTATCTGTCAAACGAGCAGCCTATTCTGGTAAGCCTGCACACTTACCAATCAACTGTTTGAGGTGTCTATGAAGACATAGCAACTACATATATCCAATGTGTATGGCCGAGGCCAAAACACACCAGGGGAAAGAAAATTCCTTTGTTAGGAGCACTCTTTTCTGATTAATGATGTGATTACAAATTTTAAAACTTAACTTTTATTCTTTCAACTTTTCTTTAAAATGTGGGGTAAATACTTCATAATATTTCAACCCTTTTAGAATAATAATAATAATAATAATAATAATAGACTTTGAATTCGTCCTTGTGGTGAAAATATCTGTAGGAGGCCTATCCTTTATCACCTGGATTAGTACCTCAACTATAATATTAGACCAATAATTTGTCCCTGTTGCACAGACAGCAAAGACATACAGTAGCAACTGGAAAAGCAATTACTGGTAGCCACCTTAACTTCTGGGAGTTTCATGACAGTGTTGTGGGCATGTGTAAAAAGCTCCATGGATTCTGACTTGTGCATATATAGAGAGAAAGCCTTTTTCAGACAAATTGGCAAGACTATTGATGAGAGTTGGGCCGATGCAAAATCAATAGGTGGTGCGTGTTTCCGCTTGCACACGCACAAACTCCAGCATTATATTAGTTGAACGATTACCCACATTAGCATAAAGTAGTAAAACAGACTTCCCCATCTGCCCACAACTATAGTCACTACGTGTGTGACTCAGAAATTGCCCCAGAGAGGTGTATTTATCCTTAAAACAACTGAAACAATTACATTTTACACAAGTAGACTGCAGACAATTGTTTGGACCTCTAAGAACAACAACTGATTGCACCAGAGATTATGTCTGTGTAGGTTAGAAACATGGTAAACCTAGCATATAGCACGTGTGCAGAGGGGAATTTGCATACTGTTGCATGTGTCTGTCCTATTCTGAACTGGATGGAACTCATTTAGGTTTGTCTTTCAGTGTAATGGGCATTTGGGGGCAGGAACTGGGCAGCAGAACTACTCTGATTTGTGAGTGTCATGGGTGTATAGCTTGTGTTCAATGCAAACAGGGAAGGGAAGCCTGTATCTGCTGGATCACAAGCGCCTAGCTTGGAGCTGGTGCAAGTACAGAGACTAATTATAATGCATACAATGCTTGGATTAAAATCAGTGGTTGTCCCTGCGCCCTGCTTGCTGATGCACGGATCCTTGCATTAGTTGTACGGAATCTCTTATTAGTATAAGGTAGTAAATCAGTCTTCTGCAAATACAGCCACTTTGTGGCCTACTCAGAATATCCCCAGTGAATAGAATGGGCAAAATTGTACAATACTGCCCAGGAAGCACGTCAGTGTTCAGTACTGTAGTTCCTAAATCTCCTCAACCTCACTCCTTCCCCGGCAGACCCTTGTCTAGGTTGGTTTTGGATTAATCCAGGGCTACAAACTTAAAAAGGACAGGCAGTATATTTATAGGACTGTAGTATAGTTTAAAATATCAATTCAAGATAGGCCAGACTGAACAAAAGTAAGCAAAAGTGTGTGCACACGTACCGATGTGTACAGAGATGTGTGCTGAGCGATTTAGCACAGAACGCTCAGCACACAGCGCGATGTGTGTGGAGCGAGAGGGGTGGCCAGGAAGGGGGGAAGGGTTCGTGACGTTCCCTTTACCTAGTGGTGAAGTGAGCAATCTAACTAGATTTGGCCTGCATGTAGGCCAATCTAGAACCGGCGATAGCGACGCGCAGGGCTGCACATCGCTATCACTATGGGACATACCCACGGAGAAATCCGTGCTTAATTTCTAAGCAAGATTGCTTAGAAATGAAGCATACATTTCTCCGTGTGCATACATCTCCTCTTAACAGTGAACTTCCATTATGTCCTAAAGTTTTTCACATTTTCTCAGGGTACAGATTGCTGTGCAAGGGTTTCTTACGTTTGTTTAGATCTGAAGAGTCATGATCAGTGCTGTGTGGATTTGAAATAGTTTTAGAACTTGAAATAAGTCAATGGTTAGGATTTACACGGGCATCATTTATAAACTTTTGAAATAATCAGTGTCCATTTTACTGTTGACTCCAGCATGTAAATTGCTTACATTTCACAGGTTACCTATAAACTGAAGCCTGGTGAAAAAGTTGGCATACAGATATGTAAACTCCTTGACCTAGTACTGGGTAACAAGGAAAAATAAAGTGTTGCCAAAATAGAGTAACCAAAACAATGCAAAAAAAATACTTTCCTAAACTTGTATGGAGGAGGCAAAACTTTAGATATAATAAAATAATCACTCTATTATATATATATATATATATATATATATATATATATATATATATATATATATATATATATAAAAAAGCTAATATATATTTTGCATTGACTGTAAAGTTTTTCTAGTAAGAAATGTGGTAAAAAAATTGTAATACTTAAAAATATTATATACTTGGGCAAATCTGTGGAAAAATAAAAGTAAATAAAACACAACAGGGAATACGTATTTGGAGCTTCAGAAGTATAATACATAGGAGACCGTTTATCATTAAATATTTGTGGGATATTGCCCCAAAACAACTGTTTTCATGGGGAATCCACAAATGTTTGCAATTCTCCAGATGGCGTCACCCTATAGTAGCCTATGGGCTTCTAATTTGCAATGCAGATTGTAATAAGTATGCCCCATAATCCTGAATTACGTCATACAGTAGTCTAAAAGGAAGTCAAGTATGAACGTTTAAAGTATGATAGGTCCATATTTACTGTACTCCTTGGGCTAATGCTACTATGTGTTTCCTTTTTTTTCAATGATATTTTATCTGGCCAAGAAAAGCTTTGAAAATATCATTCTCCTGTCTTCCTGGAACTCCAATGAACTCAGAGGCTATCTATCTAGGTTTTTTTTGCCAGGAGGCTTGATGATGAGCCCCCTATATTTGTGGGAAGGAGTGTCAAGCAATAATTTGACAGTGACACCTATTTGCACATGACCTTGGAAGAGAAAATAGTAAGTGTGTCACTATGCCTCTACATATTATAGACTTGGCACCAGACATTACTCTGGTTATAGGCTGACTGAACATTAGATACAGTATGGCTCTACATAGGAAACTAGACTTGGCACAAGTTGACATTACAGCAAATATGATTTTCCATATTTTACTTGCCCCAGATATAAATCTCAAAACCGTTTCTGCATATGATATGTTTTTTATTATTATTATTATTATTATTATTATTATTATTATTATTATTATTATAGTCTGATTGTTTATATAATGCTTAGCATCAGGAAAGACACTTTTGAACCTTTATGGTTCTGCATTTTAAACTTCACGTCAAATATACAGTAGCGTGTATATATTGATGTTGACATTATATATGGCTTTATGCATTTAGTTTGGAAATAGGTATTGATCTGCATTGTAGACATGACAACAGGTATATTATACTGAGCAGTAGGTACCTAATTTAGGTACCTAATTTAGGGGCATATATATTAATCTAATTCCTCACAAAAATAATGTGAAAATGGACTCACTTAGGGGCATGCTTGTTTGAAAGAGTGGAGTTTAATCTTCCAAACATTGTGCCCCTTAGTACGGTGGCTACTTTCTGGTGACCACCAGATAATAACACCCTACACTTCAAAAAATGTTAGGAAATACTGAGATGAGGGGGCTCTAATGTCCATATCTCCACCATCCTAACATCAGTTGGCCACGTCACTTAATTCAGTAGACTGAGCATTTTTCAAAATGATATGCAGCTGTCTAGAAATGCATAGGTCCTCTCTCCGAAAGGATTCCAGCAGCAACAGAATAGAAGATGGACTCCACTAGTGCTCTGAAGTACTGTGTAGATAGTATACCAGTGCTTCTAAAACTGTGTCACAAGTTGATCCCTGGTGGGTTACGCACAATGGGCTTGATTCAGATGCTGTTGCAACTTCGATGCAGTCGTAACCCAAGTAGCAGCTTCATATGGCCCATGTGGTGAGCTGCTTGCTCCTCCTTCCCCCACTGCCCTGGCCAGTCCACTTTTGGCCATTTCTCAAGCAGTTCTATTTTCGCCTCCTGTTTTAAAAGCTTGGGGGCTTATTATATGCTGCACCACTCCTCCTGGATCGCAAAATATAAATTAATTTGAGTGTTCCCCCTTGCGGTCATCTGATATTTTGGGCGGATTTTCTTCATGTGCACCCATTGCCATGGGGGAACGTCCTTTTCCTCCCCATTGCCTGTTGTTTCACCTGGCAGACAATCTATCCAGCACCGATTATCTTTTGGAGCGCTTCTAGTGCTGCTGGCATGCCCCATGTTTCTACCCTTGCTACCTTGCCCCTCTTTCCCTCTTCTTTTTTTCATGTTTCTCATTCAACTCCATTCCTAAGTGCCATTAGTGTATGGCCCTGCATATACCAGCATTTTTCCATAGCCCATTGCAGTTTTGCCAGCCCCACCTCCTCCTTTACATTGCACTCCTCTTAGACTGGCTCCCCCATTGCAGGTTGCCCCTCACCCACTCCACAACTTCTAGCCCTTACTGCTTCTGGACATGCTTCTCCTGACATTCTGCCTTTGCCTGTTTTACCTCTTGTTGTTTGCGAGTTCACAGGTTCTTACTGTTGTCAGTGGATCAGCAGGTCAAGATGGGGTACACGCACCACCGATTGAGGGGCATTCAGCAGTGGACACACCATGCTTCAAGACCTCTATGTTGAGTCATGATGCAGTAGGTACACGGCTCTGTGGAAATTTCAGGAGTTTACAGTGTTGACTTGGCAGTTCCCTCCAAGTCCAGAGGTAATAAGATTGTGGGCGCAGTGTTGAGCAGTGCACCTCTATCTAGTGATGACAGGGACTCTTCTAGGTCATCTGGTAGGCAGCTTAAGTTTATGCATTATTTAGCAGCAGTTTAAAGGAAAGCATAGTGGCTCAAAATGGTCTAGTGCTGCAGCTAGTGTGGGGTGATCGAAAGCGCCGTGGGATACCGTATGGTCCAGTGTTCCAGTATGGTCATTATGAAAGGGTATTAGAGCTAAGATCAGGCATCATATCCATAATTGGCAGTACTGTATGTGGATAAATTTGCAATTATGAATGAGACTAAGACCTTAGATGTTTCAAGAGCTTCTGGTATGTTTGTGTTTATGCATATTACCTGCAGGAGGTGCGGTTAAGATGCCGACTGTTGTTATCCCGGCAGTCGGAATACCGATGCCAGAATCCCATCAGAATGTCAATGCTGGAATCACGACAATGTCAGGAGACCGACGCCAGAACCCCGACAGTCGGCATCCTAACTGTAAGTATAGCGGGTGGGTAAGGGTTAGGGCTGGTGGGGGTTAGGCTGCGTGTAGGGGGGGTTAGGGTTAGGCACTAAGGGGGAGGTTAGGCTTAGGCTGTGGGAAGGGAGGGTTAGGGGGAAGGGAATAATATAATTACCTCTACCCTATTGGGATGTCAAAGATCGGGATGCTGGCATCGGTATTGTGACCATTGGCATCCCGTCCGCCAGTCAGTCATACTGAACCCACCTGCACACTAGGCCAGGTGAATATTTAAATGTCTTAAAAATACATACACCTGATCCACGACATATATGTGGTTTCTAAAGGTGGTGCTTAACATCAGTATGATGGGCTGTTTTGCCAAAAACAGAAAGTATGAAGGAGCTTGAGTTTTGGCTTTAAGGATGTTGAGGTCTGGCTTGAGATTATGCAGCATCATAGAGCCCAGGCGGAGGACTTGTAGGGTAAGAAGGCAGCTCTTTCTTGCCAGACCATGTTTCTTGGGGCTGGCAGAGGTAAGTGTTAAGCATTTAATCATGCACAATGAATAAAGGGATGGGGTGAAGGTAACGTCACTCCTGCATGTTGTGCAGAGGTAGGCATAGGCACCCAGGTAATGAGTGTAGAAGGCTCAGTGGTCAGTAAGCTGAAAGGGGTAAGTCTCAGGGTGGAGCTATTTCCCCAATTAAATTGCAGATTTTAGAGTGTTGGATAAGCAGCGATCCTCTTTTGGAGGAGGCAGACTTTTTGTTGTGGGGTTTTTTAGGGCTTGTTATCCTATTTCTCACCAATGTTGGTACAAGCTAAGGGGAACCTCAAGTTGGCAAGAGATTTTCCACCTGTTGTTAGGGACAAGGTGGTGGCTGAAGCATATCTTGGTGCTTTTGTGTACCATTTGGGAGTGGGGCATTCCTGGCCACGACACCTATAGAGTGGGAATAGTGAGCCCTGCAAGCCACCGAGCCCGCAGCGTGGCGAGTGCAGCGAGCCCGCAAAGGGACTCTTAGCGCTCACCCCAGTGCCGGCATTCTGGCAGGTGAGATGCTGCTATTGGGATACTGACAGCCAGCATCCCGTCTGCCGGCAAATCATATGTAATCAGAAAGAAGTCAAATTTGACTGAGACGAGCGCTCTTATTTTCTGTAATATCTCCCATGGCAAGAAACTAGGACTCATATGAAAGCTACCTTGAATCTGGTTTCCTTGTTTTTTCAAGTTTATTTTCTGAAACCAATGCAATATAATCTGTTGTCCATATTTTGTAATATTCCTTTTCCTCTAACCAAAAACCTTGGAAATATACAGCACATAAAAAAAACATTTTACTAGTATATTCCCTATGTCTCTTGTGGCACTCACAAGCCCCTGAGATCAAAGCTACATACAGTGCCTATGTGTAAATACGTGTGAAATATTAATATTTGGGTGGGAAACATAAAGACTTTCTTGAGATCTTTACTAGTGGCAGCAAAATTTTGCATTTGGCCTGAGTGACCGAAGTGTGCCTCGTATGCAAGAGTGGTTAAGTGAGTTTTGTGTCATTGTACATGGTAGAGTGATGCTTTGCTACTGTGCAGGGCCGGTTGGAGCGCTTGCAGAGCCCCGGGCAGGCAATGGGGGCGTGGCTTCATACAGGGGGCGTGGTCAGTTACGCCCCCTGTACAGTATGAGAGCCGCTGAAATGATGTGCAGTGCGCGATGACGCGTCTAGTTCCCTTCGTGGAAAGGACCTTTGCTGTGCGGTGCGCGATGACGTCATCACGCACCGCACAGTAAAGGTCCTCTCCATGAAGGGAAACTAGACGCTACGCGTCTAGTTCCCTTCACAGCGGGGGGCAGCGGGACAGACCGGGCAGCGGGGCGCACAGCAGCAGCGGATCTTGCCATGGTGCGGCGCCCTCCGGATGGCACCGGCGCCCTCCGGAAGGCGGCGCCCCGGGCAAAATTCCTGCTTGCTCGTGGCAAGATCCGCTACTGCTACTGTGCATGCACAAAAAGTCCTGGAAACCCACAAAACCAAGTGTCTGATGAATTGTGTACAACATTGGGGTTTATGATCAGGATGGAGACTTGGAGGTGTCTAAACTAAAGTCAACACAAAAACAGTTGAAGTGTTTACAATTTCCATCAAAATTGCACAGACTACTGAGCCATAAAGTGGGCATCTCATTGCTTGCACAGTGGAGCACAAAGGGAAGGCTGAGATTAGCATTTGCATATTTCCAGGGGCGGATCCAGAAGAAAATGAAAGGGGGTGCACCATGATAGGGGAACGGTAATAGTTATATTTACATGCACCTAAAGCACGTGTGCTCCCAGATAAGGGGTGTCGTATCACAGGGGGCGTGGCCTCACAGAATACGCCATCAGATAATGATTGGCTGTAGGAGCACATCCTGGTTTTTTGCCAATGTTTCACCCTGATGAAAAGGCTGATTTTTGCCTCGAAATGTTGGTCACCTGTTTCATTATTTATTTGAGCCTGGAAAGCACTCCAGCACAATATAATTATTAAAGTTTTTAGTTGGTGGTGGCAGGTGCAGCATACCTTGTTTTGAGACTCAGACTGCAGGACACGAACTGCCCATCTTTGATTAGCAGAAGCAGCCAGCTGGATCTCCAACAAGCAGCATAAGACTTCTGCAGGACAGCCCTGTCACAATCACACGGGCCGCATTCTCAAAGCTGAGGCTGAGTTTGACTGCAGCTAGCATGGTGGTAAAGGAAGTGGAGGAGGAAGCGCTGGGAAACTGTGCGGTGCAATGAGGGCTAATGAAGCCTTCTGTGCCATCATAAGTAACAGTCTTACTCGATGCTGGCATTTGAACCCCGCGCCTGGGCTGGACTCTGTCCGGCTGGCAGTGGGGTAGTTAGGTTGCGATGTGAGCAGGGGGAGGCTGGAGCTGCAGCTCCATCCTCCCCATTGGTTACCACACGGACTTGCTGTTAGAGCCGCGGCGGGTCCTAGTGCTTGCTGGCTCTTTTATCAAATCTGACTGACGGAAATAGCAGTAGTGCTGCTGCTGTTCTCCTTTTGAAAAAAAAAAGAAGTTCGCAAACGACAGGGGGGGGGGGCACGGGCCCGAGTGCCCTCCCCCTGGATCCGCCTATGCATATTTCTGCAAATTACATTCAGAGAGTGGCTGCATTACCAACCATCTCTGCTGAGACCCATTGTCCCTCCCTACCTGGTCTCCATCTTATGGAGGAGCAGGTACTATGCCAATTGAGGGGGAGTGGAATCTTGTTTGCACTTTGGTGGGTGCCATACCAATTTTATTTATTTAAATAACTTTTATGGCTGTGGCCGAGGTTGCACTAGTTTTTCTGACACGGTATATAATCCAGTATCAGCTTTATCAATGAATGAATGCTGGGACCTTTTTTTGCCAAACTTCTGTGTTCAAATCTTTATGTATTATTTATAATTTTTGGGTATTTAGTTAAGGTTGCTATTATACAGTAGGTTTGATGCAATATTAAAACCTTCATCCAGTTTCTTTGGAAAGTTTTCCCCCCAAAGTTGCTGTTTTGCTAGCTTTAAACTTCATCTAAAATATAAAACATATTTGCATATGAAATATGAAAGAAAAATGGGCTTGCTAGAGAAAATGTAAAAGCTTAACTCTCAACATTCCAAACATATAACATTAGCTCTATGTACCAAGTGCTGGTGGAGGAAACCTCAAATTAAATCCTCAAAAATATGAGCAGCTGTCTCATCTGGCAGTTTGAGATTTGACAGCACCCTGGATGAGGCAAGACTGACACCAATCCCATGCAATGTGCTGATTTCTCATACTGTACCTTATCTTCCTATTTGATTTCTCTTCTCCCTAATTACATCTGAATGGGAACACAAAACTAAAGGGAACCCTTCACAGTAAAATAATGAAATTCTAGCAGCAGAAAATTTTCTTTTTTCCCACCTCAGCTCCATAGAACTGTTCTTCTATATTTACCATAAATGCAGTAATAAAAGATGTTTGTACAATGAGAGATTTTTATAAGATTTATCATGTAATTGCCTCTCACTTTCTAGTGATGAGGGGGTCTCCAGGGATCAGCAAATCACTAATTCCAGTCGGAGAGTCTCAGTGCCAGGGTCATAAATCTGCAGGTTATTTCTTGTGCTGCTTAGACTGCCCTTGTTTTATTTTATAGCATAGAGAGCATTGGTTGGCTGCAGTGTGCAATGCCTCGGTGGCAGGGAAGAAGTTAATTTGTCCATCCTTTCCCCTGACTCTAATGTGTACTCTACTCATTGGAGGAGCTCCTTCTTTTTCATATATTTACAAAGCCCGGAGTGCTCATTTAATGAAGTGTGAGTCATTTTATGGGCTTTTAATTATGTTGCCATAATTAACATTATGACTATTACCCAACAGATACAGCAATCTAAATAAAAATCCACTTATATTTCAGTGGGTTGGCAAGGTGAGTCAGGAGTAGAACTGGGGAAGAGTGATATCATGCTTATGTCTTTAATCTATTGTAGGTTATCAGTGTCATTATATAAAGTCAACCTGAATGATTGAGGCAATGTTTTAGAATTCATAACCAGCAAGCTTTGGCATTACCCATATGTTGTAAACTCTTGAGCAGGGTTTCTTACCTATCTGCCTGTCTGTTAATACACAGTCTTATGGGCCCTACACACTGAAAGATTAAAGTGAACGATATGAACGTTCTCGTTCATTAATGAATGAGAACTCGTTCATATTGTTCAGTGTGGAGGCACCAGTGATGAACGATGCGCGGTTCACTCAGTTACCCACACACCCTTTACCCATCACACTGGTAAACAAATATTTTGTAACAGGGCTCCTCAGGTGGTATTTTGTATGTATTTTCTAAGCTAATTTAAAAAACTGACTTAGAATCTTTTTATCACCCATAGTTTTAATAATGCCTTTTTTAAGAATATATACATAACCCATTTCTACAGAGTTTAGGGAGTTTTTTTCTTCAATAAAATGCCATTGTTTTCATACTTACAGTATACTGTCGTTGGAAGATTAGCAAAAGTTAGGAAGGGTACAGAATAATAAACAGTTAAATCACATTCTGCTGGATGATGCACTTTGGACATGACAAGGAAAAGGAGGATGACTAAGCAAGTGACCCCTTACTAAGGGGTCTATTCATGAAACAGTGAAAAGTGTGGAGAAGTAAGACAGTGGAGAAGTTGCCCATGGAAACCAATCAGCTGCTCTGTATAAGTTTATAGAATGCACTTGATAAATGTTACATCAATGCTGATTGGTTGCCATTGGCAACTCCTCCACTGGCTCACTTCATTACCCTTTTCACTGCTTCATGAATAGACCTCTAAGAGGTCTATTTACTAAGCCTTGGATGGAGATAAAGTGAACGGCGATAAAGTACCAACCAACCAGCTCCTAACTGCCATGTCACAGGCTGTGTTTGAAAATTTACAGTTAGGAGCTGATTGGCTGGTAATCTAACTCCGTTCACTTTATCTCCATCCAAAACTTAGCAAATAGACCTCTAAGTCACCATTCCCAGCCAGTTGGTGGTCAGAGTTTGTTCCATAAACATACAGTATGAGAACATGAAACTCCTGCTGGATGTAATCAAATATGAAGACTACAGTACAAATGGAATATCTGTGCTGAATTAAAAGTCATTGCTCTTTTGCTTGGACTACAACTTGGTTTCACAAAGTACTGTTGTTTACTTTGTGAGTGGAAGAGCAGAGACCAGAGAAATCATTATACTCAGATAGAGTGGCCCAAGCGAACATTGCTCAACCCAGGAAAGAAGAATGTTGTTAGTACACCACCTGATCCGGAAAAAGTATATTTACAGCACCTACACTCAATATAAATTGGTCTTATGAAGATCTTTATAAAGCAAAGGAACAAAGTGGACTAGGATTTACATATAAAAATTTTCAGAGGATAAGTGATGCAAAGATCAAAGAAGGGATCTTTGTAAGACCTCAAATAAGAGAGCTGATTCAAGACGAGAGCTTCAATGGTCAGTTGAATCAAGCTGGAAAAGCTGCATGGGAGTCTTTTAAGAGTATTCTTAGAGAAACATAAAGCAGACAACTACGAAAAAATAATGGACAATCTTTTAAAATCTTACAGGATCACATGATGTAACATGTCTTTGAAAATCCATTTTTTGGGCTCACACCTGGATTTCTTCCTAGCAAATCTTGAAGCAGTCAGCGATGAACATGGTGTACGGTTCCACCAGGATATTTTTCCGTAATGGAAAAGCGGTATCAGGGCAGGTGGAGTCTTAAGTATGCTTGCTGACTATTGTTGGACCATTAAAGGGATGTTCCTGAGGCAAAAAACTGCAGAAATCATATACTTTTTCCAGTTAACAATGTAAGTACTGTATGTATTGTTAAAAAACTTAATATTGTAAAGTTTAATTGGGTGTCACTCAAAATCCTTATGTAATAGAGACATTCTAAAACAATGTCTGAATTCAGCACAAAAATACTATTAGTTTCAGTAAGAAAAATGTTGTTAACCAGTGTCATAGATACTCCATTGCAATTATCATAGGGGTAACTGGTCTATTCCACTAGACAGAACATGGAGTCCAATTCTGTCTGTGATCTATTGCTCCCACAGAGGGCCAATACAGACCCCCGAAGCCATTTAACTGGGTTAAATACTGTTAGTTTTTTACCTTATTGTCATAGCTTTTAATATTCATTCTTGTTATTTACTGCAGTATAGCCAATCCCTCACTATACCTGCTTTACATGTGGAAAAGATGTCCTTATGATACCCTAAGCAGTGAAGTGAAGCATCAGCTATATATTCCTGAATGGTCCTTGCTTTCCTGCACTGACCTGTTCTGTTCCCTCTGCACCTCTCATAACTCCAGAGTTGACATGTTTAAAGCAGAACTTGTGCTGTTAATGGAATGCCTTAACAGTCATATATTCCACTGTCCTCAGAGCGGCAGAGATTAAATATGGGATATCCTCAGCGAACAATTCATCCAAACTGCCTGAATTATATATAGTGACCAGATATCCTCTTAAACACTAGGGATTTTATTTTGCAGTGCTGTATTTAAATTTATGCAACCCTGTAGCAAGCATTTTTGTTCGTAGCACTGTAAAACTGAACAATTGCAACTTAGCAATATGTTTAAGTGATAGTTTTTAAAGGGACATTGGGGCAGATTTATTAAGCCTGGAGATGGCATAAGGAAGTGATAAACCAGTGATAAGTGCAAGATGATAAACGCACCAGCCAACAATCAGCTCCTAACTATTAATTTACATATTGGAGCTGATTGGCTTGTGCGTTTATCACCTTGGACTTATCGCTGGTTTATCACTTCCTTATGCCAGGTTAATACATCTGCCCCATTATGCTGAAACATGACTAAAACAGCACTTAATAAACTGACTGCTTCCAAACCCCAGGAAGATGCAAGCCTGCATGATATTTGTATGTTAAAGGCCAGGTAACTTTTGAAAGGGCAAACAGCATGAAATTGAAAATTATTCATAGATTTATTAAAGCTATTACAGCAAAATACATTTATGAATTTGCGCATTATTTAAAATAATAAATACTTCATGCATGCACAACCCACAGCTTATCTGTCTTTACAAATCTGTCAAGGCTGATGCTGCGGAGAGAGTTTAATACAACATACACTAGAAAATGCTTGGTCAGAATTCTAAAGATTATTTTTTTTTTTTATACAAGTATGACTTCATTGTCCATTAGTGATTTTAAATATTGCTTAAATTCAAACATGCACTATTTTGTAGTACTAATATGTTTATTACTATTGTTTTGTTGCATGAGAGCTCCACATTAAGATTGATCAAAATAAGATATATGAAATTACTTAGTAATAATAACTGCCTGCCTCTAGGTCGTACAGTATTGAATATCTCAATCCCAAGGCCACTATGCCATTTATAAACCTGCAACTCTCAAACGTAAAATTCTACGCACATTTACAATCCAATTCTGAGTCAAAACAATCCCCAAAACTGGCACATTCCAGTTTATTCTTCAAACACCCCCAGTTTCAAATAAGCAAGACATTCTTGCCAGCATTGGGACTAAAATTGATTATATCAAGTCTCTCCCTCACCTATGTCCACTGTCGGACTGGGGCATGTAGGGCCCACCAGGGGAATGCAGTGGTGGGGGCCTGTATTAGGGGTGTGGCCAGTCTGCAGAGGGGGTGTGGACTGCCACCTCATTGGTTTGACTAACCATTAGAGAGTGCAACATCTGAGCCCCATCATAAATATATACAGTAAATTCAGCTGCTGCATGCATGATAAGGTACCAGATTCATAACAGATTCATAACAGCAATGCACTGTAGAAAATACACCATAGCCCAGTATAAGGTAACATATGTATAATTCAAGTGCACAGTCTGGAACCTGATCCTTAGAGCAGAAGGTGGGGCCCCAGGCAGTAGAGCCCACCGGTGGTTTTCCCTGTACCCCTGTGGGCCAGTCCAAGCCTGCCTATGGCCAATGGTCAACAACCACAACAGACAAAGTATCTGTATGACTATCAGTATGAAACTTGTATATTTTCCTTAGTAATACTAGGCAGTAATAATAAGCACTTTTCTACTGGAGTTTATCTATGAGTTTTAATTTGACTTCAATTGGCAAAGGGCAGAAGGTAACACATTGCTCCAGAAGAGTTAGCAACACCTGACTTTGATTAGTTAAAGACTAGTGAGTGAATGGAACTACACATGATCATATCCAGTCATATGACATCTTATTTGGATAAGTACACTTCCGGAGAACTATGTCACATAATGTGATATGGTATGGGTTTCCTTCTCCTTTAAGAAGAGATTATTTTATTTTAGTGAATAGCTTCTCAGCAAAATCTTGTGATTTTTCAGCTTTTGTAGCCACCTCTGTGCTGATGACACCCAGCTCTACCTTTCGTTCCCTGACCACTATCCATTTACCCTATTCTATGTATCCAACTGCCCCCTTGTGTCCCACCTTTTTTCAAATTTAAAACGTACAAAGCTGAGCCAGTTATTTTTCTCCATGTTAATGTCACCATTGATCCCACAGTTGACAACATCACACTCTACACTGTCCCCAAGGCCCACTGCTTTGTAGTCATCCTTGACTCTGTCCTCAGCTTCAGCCGGGACTGAGAGAGATCAGGCAATGCTACTAGTGGGTGTAACAAAATATGTGGTGTTGTGGCCATGGGCCAATGGAAATATCAGGGCCCTCTTTATATGCTGTGCCACATGCTAAGTTCTTAGATCATACCCATATCCTATCAAAGTCCTGTCACCTCCTCCTCTACAACATTACCAACTTACAGTATGCCCCTTCTTCACCATAAAGTAATAAAAGCTCTCATACACTCACTCATTATTTCCTGACTTGAATATTGTAACCCCTCCTTTATAGGTAATGGAGTGTGCTCCTATGCTATCTATGATTTGCATTTACTGAGGCATTTAGCCCGTAACAGCCGCACCCGCTGCACCAGCGGTAGTTACGCCTATTCTTTACTAAGATGTCCACCGACCGCACTACTGGAATTTTGACTGCCAGAGTATTATCAGATGGTCCTCTGTATGTTCCACTCCCTCTCCGCTATCTGCTGTTCTTACTGTGAGAATGGCTGTACATTGTCATAATACAATAAACCTTAACTCCTGGTATGCATACCATTGTGTATTAACATTATACATGATTATATATTTTACTATTTTTTTTTCAATAATATACATATTGTAAATTATCAGTGTTCTTTTAAAAAAGGTAACACCCATAGAGGTAACTGCTGCTGGGGGCCTGGGTTGCATCCAGGGTTCACTGCTCCCCCTGCATCCAGTCATGCAGCACTGTCTGTAAGTCACACCCACAAAACAAAACTAGCTATTGTGGTGCTGCCTGCCCTGTTGGGAGGAGGTGGACCGAGGGGCAACAATGAGGCACATGTTCCAAGGTCCCCTCTTTGAGGCACTATCTTCCCCACAAGCGTGCATTTGCCTGCTGCTATTATGCACGGCAGAGTAAGAATAATGGGGACAAGCTGGACAAGGAAATAGGGCAGGCTGGAGAGGAGAGGGGATGAGCTAGATTAGAAGTAAGAGTGCAGGCCAGATGACATGGGGCTGGCTAGAGAGAGGTCAGAGGAGAGTGGGTAGGCTGATAGGAGAGGGTGTGAGCCAGATGAAAGGGGGCAGGATGGACTTGCAGAAGAGTGGGCCAGACAATGAGCAAGGGGAGCTGTATGTGTAGCAGGACTGGGTTATAGGAGAAGAGAGAGGGTTTGCTGGGTGGTGACTCAGGAGGGAGACCTGCAATGGGCAAGGGGGATTAGCAAAGAGCATGGATTAACTGGGGATAGAGAGGGAGAGCAACAGGGAACAGGGGGCTTACAGGAGAATAGAGAGCGTTAGCTGGGGAGAGAGGGACAGCAGCATGAGGGTTGCACCCAGAACAGAGAGGGTTAGCGCGGGGGGGGGAGGGGGGCAATAAGCAGGAAAATAGAGGGAGACATGAGAGGACCTCCCTCCCTTAAGTAAGGAAGGAGCAGGTGGTTCAGGATGGAGTAGAGAGCGCATGGAACAAAGAAGAGCTAAGTGGATAATGCTGTTTGGTTGTGAGAGGTAAAGTCTTGGGTGGCATAACATGCAGCTGCTGTTGATCCGATGTGCCAGGTTAGAGTATGGTGGGGGTACACCAGCAGACCAAGTTTTAAGATTAGAGTGTGTTTGCATTAGTGTATAGTGTATACAGTTTTGTCTTTTATTAGATCTACACTGTCATCCCCCACCACCACCTCTGCATCATTCTGGTGGAGCGCTCTGCAGGCTCTCAAAATTTTTACCATGGAGCCAACAAAAGTCTAGCTATACCCCTGGTCACACCATAACAAATTTATCCACACATACGTCTCATATGCAGAGGAGCAAAAATGTCTGCCTCCGGAGTCTGGGCACTGGAAGGAGGGGAAGTGCAAGCTAAAGTCCCCTAAGAGAGGCTGGTTGTGTGGATCCAAAGATGACAGGCTAATAGTGGGCCCTGCAGCACCTATAAAACTACTCTCAAGCTGTTTCTTATTCAAAGGCAGACATCTGCCTAGGAATAAGAAGTAGTTTGCAGACATGAACAGTCTTCCTTTCAGATGGGGCCTGTGCACCAGTATCCCCTGACCACCCCTGATGGTGGCCCTGGATTTATTAAAGAAATGAACACTTTTGCAGTAGGTGAAATTGTTCCCTCTATTCATTTCCTCTCTCGAGACAATGTGTCCAGTGGGCAGTGGCAGTGGTGAGGGACATGCCTAGGGGTGGCACTTGTTTGGGGGCAACACTTGGATGCTTGTGTTTATACTGTCAGCCCAAAATGTACCAGTAATTGAATATTTATTTTTTATTATTATTATTAATAATTACCAGTTATTTATATAGGCCCTCATTCCGAGTCGTTCGCTCGGTATTTTTCATCGCATCGCAGTGAAATTCCGCTTAGTACGCATGCGCAATATTCGCACTGCGACTGCGCCAAGTAATTTTACAATGGAGATAGTATTTTTACTCACTGCTTTTTCATCGCTCCGGCGATCGTAGTGTGATTGACAGGAAATGGGTGTTACTGGGCGGAAACAGGCCGTTTTATGGGCGTGCGGGAAAAAACGCTACCGTTTCCGGAAAAAACGCAGGAGTGGCCGGGGAAACGGGGGAGTGTCTGGGCGAACGCTGGGTGTGTTTGTGACGTCAAACCAGGAACGACAAGCACTGAACTGATCGCAGATGCCGAGTAAGTGTGGAGCTACTCTGAAACTGCTAAGTAGTTTGTAATCGCAATATTGCGAATACATCGTTCGCAATTTTAAGATGCTAAGATACACTCCCAGTAGGCGGCGGCTTAGCGTGAGCAACTCTGCTAAAATCGCCTTGCGAACGATCAACTCGGAATGAGGGCCATAGTGCACACATATTCCGCAGCGCTTTACAGAGAATATTTGACCATTCACATCAGTCCCTGCCCCAGTGGAGCTTACAATCTATAGTCCTTGCCACATGTACACGCACACACATTCATGCTAGGGTTAATGTTTGTGGGGAGCCAATTAACCTACCAGTATATTTTTGGATTGTGGGAGGAAACCCACGCAAGTACAGGGAGAATATACAAACTCCACACAGCTATGGCCATGGTGGGAATCGAACCCATGACCTCTGCTGTGAGGCAGTAATGCTAACCATTACACCATCCGTACTGCCCGACACTGCATTGTACCATATGCCATCTTGAATGGAGTGTAAATGGGTAGGACATGCACATACTGCCCCTACAAGTTGTCCTATTTAGTAAATATGTACACATAACAATAATTTCTCTTACGTGCTTGGGGATACTGGGAATCCATTTAGTACCATGGAGTCTAGCATTGAGCACTTTAAGAATTTGATAGTGAACGCTGGCTCCTCCCTCGATGCCTCTCCTACCAGACTCAGTTTATAAAATGTGCCCGGAGAAGCCAGTCACGTCGAGCGTACATTCCCGCAGCACGCCGCCCCCCCTAACAGAGCCAGAAGAATGAAGAGTGGTGAGTACCAATATGGCGGCACGAGGGTACGGAGATGCACAGATTCTATGTGGGGCGGCTGGGTCTCCAGACTCAGTACATAGTGCGGACGCACCGCTTCTGAGCGAGCGAACTGAGCCTAAGTACACTACGGGTGTACACAGTACCCAGACTGGCATCACAGACTTAAAGGGCGGCTGACTCCATTTTAAGCACTAAACTTACCTCAGCCAGTATAAAAAAGTGCGGGAAGACCGCGTCGCATTGAAGGGTCGAGGCTTCACTATGAGTGGATCCAGCAGCTCGCCAGCGCCAGGGAAGCACAGCTCCTCCGGGGAGACTCCAGATTACCTCAGCAGTACCAGGGGGTCATAGCAGGAGGGGAGCGCTTACTAGTGTACTGGGTACTTAGTCTGCAACCAGGCTAAGTTTGTCATTAGCACTAAGGGCGCCGTGTGCTGGCTCCATACTATCTCTGTGTCTCTCTGGAAGGGTTCTTTGTGGGTTAATTGTGCATTTAACCTGTGTGTGTGTGTGTGTGTGTGTGTGTGTGTGTGTGTGTGTGTGTGTGTGTGTCACTGTCCCAGTATGTCAGACAAAGAGTGTATTTCACGTAAGGCACAGTGTTCCTCTTCTCCAGGGGGTTTACTGCATTGTACTCAGTGCAGTATACCCTTCCAGGCTAGCGGGGCAGAGCCAGCTTGGCTGGATTCTATTAGGGGAATGATTTCCAATATTTCTTCTAAATTGTCCTGCAATGAGAAAGAGACGCAATACTTAAGACAATCGTTAGTTTATGAACAGAGATTAAGTACCCACACCAGCGTCTCAGTCCCCTGCCATTTGTCCGCAAAAACGTCCTTTGGCCCATATCCTGCAGTCTGATGATGACGTGTCAGGCATGGAGAAGGGGGAGGTGGACTCAGAGGTGGGGGAGGCTACTTTGTCACAGGGAATAGAGGCTCTCATATAAACTATCAGAGAAGTTCTGCATATCCCTGATAAGGTAACAGAAGAGACTGAGGAATCTTAATTTAATATAAAAAAGAAATCCTCAGCCACTTTTCCTGTGTCAAAAGAACCGTGTGTTAATCCTGATAGGAAGTTTCAAATCCCTAAAAGGTTGATATCATCTTTTCCTTTTCCTCCTGAGGATAGGAAAAAATTGGAAAATCCACCGATAGTGGATGCATCAGTATCCAGGTTGTCACAGAAAATTGTATTGCCTGTCCAGAGTGCAGCCTCCCTAAAAGACATGGCTGATCGTAGAATTGAGAATACACTAAAATCTTTGTATACAGCTGTTGGGTGGCCCAGAGACCCACTATAGCATGTGGGTGGATTACTAAGGCCATGGTCGGGTAACCTAATTAAGCGGTTAGGTACCTTACCTCAGGGGGAGATAATTTTACTCCTGCAACATATGCAGGACTCTGCGAATGTTATGGTGGAAGCCATAAAAGAAATAGGCTTGCTTAATGCATGCACCACTGCTATGACAGTGTCAGCACGCAGAGGCTTATGGCTACGCCACTGGACTGCTGATGCGGACTCCAGGAAAGCTGTGGAAGGCCTATTCTCCACAGGAAAGGCCTTATTTGGAGATGAACTAGACAAATGGATCTCTAAAGCTACTGCGGGTATGTCCACATCTCTTCCTTCTGCAGCTCCCCCAACCAGGAAGGCCTACTCAGGACCTAATCTACAGTCTTTTCAGACTGCCAAGTTTAAGGCAAAACTAGAATTTCTTCTACAACCACCAGAGGCGCTAGAGGTAAACCACAAAAACCAGCAACTGCCAGTTCACAGGAACAGAGCTCAAGCTCTGCTTCCTCAAAGCCCTCAGCATGACGTTGGACAGCGATGCCTGGAGGACTGGCAGGTGGGAGCCCAACTAAAAATTTTCAGTCACATCTGGACAACATGCCAGGATTCCTGGGTCATACATCTTATTTCCCAGGGCTACAGACTGGAGTTTCAAGAGCTCCTACCAACAGAGTCTTCTAATCAGGCTTACCAGTTTCACAGGAAGCAAGTGTAACCTTAAAGGACGCCATTCAAAAACTGGTACAGGTTATTGTTCCAGTTCCACCTCATCTGCAAAACAAGGGATATTATTCCAACTTGTTTGTAGTACTGAAACTGAACGGTTCGGTAAGACCGATTTTGAACCTCAAGTCGTTGAACCCGTACTTATGAGTGTTCAAATTTAAGATGGAGTCTCTAAAAGCAGTGATCTCTGGTCTGGAAGAGGGGGAATTCGTAATGTCTCTGGATATCAAGGATGCATACCTTCACATTCCAATCTGGCCGCCTCATCAGACTTATCTATGGTTTGTACTGCAGGACTTCCACTATCAGTTCCAGACCTTGCCATTTGGTCTCTCCACGGCACCGAGAGTGTTCACCATGGTGATGGCAGAGACAATGTTTCTACTCCGCAAACAGGGAGTGAACATAATTCCGTACCTGGATGATCTTCTGATAAAGGCACCGTCCAGGGAGCGGTTGTCGGACAGCATTGGCCTCTCAACTAGGCTACTCCTGGATCTCGTATGGATTCTGTACTTACCAAAATCTCACCTGGAACCGACGCAGAGGCTTCCTTTCCTGGGAATGATACTGGACACAGAGTCTAAGAAAGTGTTCCTTCCCTCGGAGAAGACTATGGTAATCCAGTCGATGGTTTGGGCTGTACTGAAGCCAACCCGGATCTCGGTGCATCTGTGCATTCGCCTTCTGGGGAAAATGGTGGCCTCCTACGAGGCGATTCAGTATGGAAGGTTTTATGCAAGGCGCTTCCAGCTGGATCTGTTGGACAAATGGTCCGGATTGCATCTTCACATGCACCAGTGGATCTGTCTGTCGCCAAGAGCCAGAATCTCCCTTCTGTGGTGGCTACTTCTCACCTCGTCGAGGGTCGGAGGTTCGGGATTCAGAATTGGATTCTGCTAACCACAGATGCAAGCATCAGAGGTTGGGGAGCAGTCACCCAGGGGGTGCAGTTTCAAGGAAGATGGTCAAGTCAGTAAATCATCCTTCCAATAAACATCTTGAAACTCAGGGCAATCTACAATGCCCTGCTGCAGGTCTCATCTCTACTTCAGAATCAGGCTATTCAAGTCCAGTCGGACAATGTAATGGCGGTAACGTACATACACCGACAGGATGGAATGAAAAGCAGAGCAGCAATGTGAGAGGTATCAAGAATTCTCCTCTGGGCGGAAAAACACGCCGTGGCATTGTTGTCGGTCTTTATTACGGGAGTAGACAACTGGGAAGCAGACTTCCTCAGCAGACACGACCTGCACCCGGAGGAGTGGGACCTCCACCCGGAGGTGTTCCAGTGGTTGACAAGTCAGTGGGGATATCACAGATCGACATGATGGCCTCTTGACACAACAAGAAGCTCCAGCGGCATTGTTCCAGGTCGAGAGACCACAAGCAGTGGCGGTAGACGCTCTGACAACTCCGTGGGTCTACCAGCTGGTGTACGTGTTTCCTTCACTTCCTCTGATCCCAAGAATTCTAAAGAGAATAAAAAGGGAAAAGGTTCAAGCAATCCTCATTGCTCCGGACTGGCCTCGAAGGGCCTGGTTACGTTTAATGGCATGGAAGTAGAACAGCTGATTCTAGCCAGGAGAGGGAATCCTGACAACGTCATCCCAACTATGATCCAAGCCAGGAAGGGGGTTACACCTAAAAATTACCACCGCATATGGAAGAAATATGTCTCTTGGTGTGAGAGCAGACAATATTCTGCGATGGAATTTTATCTGGGATGTCTCCTGCTTTTTTTGCAGTCGGGAGTGGATGTGGGCCTATGCCTAGGCTCCATTAAAGTTCTGCACATCCAGCCTCACTTTGTGCCTCCCATGGCACCTTGGGATCTCAATTTGGTGCTGCAGTTCCTCCAATTGGTTTGGTTTGAACCATTACAGGAGGTTGACGTAAAGTACCTTACGTAGAAGACCGTCACACTGTTGGCCTTGGCTTCAGCTAGACGTGTTTCAGAGCTAGGGGCTTGTCTCACAAGAGTCTCTCCTTAATTTTCCATGAGGACAGAGCTAAACTCAGAACTCGTCAGCAACTTCTTCCTAAGGTGGTGTCCACGTTCACATCAACCAACCTATTGTGGTTCTGGCTGTTACGAACACCTCTGCTACTTCAAAGTCTTTGGATGTTGTGAGGACCTTGAAGGTGTACGTAAAGAAGACAGCTTGTCACAGGAATTCTGACTCGCTGTTCGTTCTCTATGATCCCAATAAAATTGGGTGTCCTGCTTCAAAGCAGTCTATTGCACGCTGGATCAGGCTCACTATCCAGCATGCTTATTCCACGGCAGGACTGCCGGTT
Source organism: Pseudophryne corroboree (assembly GCF_028390025.1). Classification (NCBI taxonomy): domain Eukaryota; kingdom Metazoa; phylum Chordata; class Amphibia; order Anura; family Myobatrachidae; genus Pseudophryne; species Pseudophryne corroboree. The sequence goes on along the minus strand of NC_086447.1, from coordinate 360,059,006 downwards.
CCAAAATATGTACAGGTCCACTCTACTAGGTCAGTGGGTTCTTCTTGTGCGGCTGCCCGGGGTGTCTCGGCTTTACAGCTCTGCCGAGCAGCTACTTGGTCAGGTTCGAACACATTTGCAAACTTTTACAAGTTCGATACTTTGGCCTCTGAGGACCTTCAGTTTGGTCAATCAGTTCTGCAGGAACCTCAGCACTCTCCCACCCAGTTTGGGAGCTTTGGTACTTCACATGGTACCCCAAGGATGTAAGAGAAAATATGATTTTAATTACCTACCGGTAAATCCTTTTCTCGTAGTCCGTAGGGGATACTGGGCGCCCGCCAAGTGCTTCGTTCTTCCTGCACTGTTACTTGATAATGTATTCTGGTTTGTTCAGTTGTTGCTGTTCCTTTCAAGTTTGGTTAGCATGGCTTTCCTATTGTTCTGTGTGCTGGTTCGTAATCTCACCACTTTCCTTATCTATCCTTCTCTCAAAGTATGACCGTCTCCTCGGGCAGTTTCCTAGACTGAGTCTGGTAGGAGGGGCATAGAGGGAGGAGCCAGCACACACTATCAAATTCTTAAAGTGCCCAAGGCTCCTAGTGGACCTGTCTATACCCTATGAAACTAAATGGATTCCCAGTATCCCCTATGGACTACGAGAAAAGGATTCACTGGTAGGTAATAAAAATCCTATTTTAAACAAAAAATGTCATAGTGGCTTTTTTATTATTCTATTAACTTGGCTATCAGCAAATGAGATCTTGTAACCAATCAATAAAAATAATAAAAATTAGGGGGGGGGGGCTTACTGTTTTACCTAGGGGCGCCTAACCTCTAAGTCTGCCCTTACCAGTGTGTAGAATTTTGGGACAGTTCCCATAAACTGTCCTGCCAAAATCTGGATGATTGGTGGGTTATTATATATACAGTAAAATCACATACATACACATAACACCTCTTTCTTAGGGGTCTATTCAATTGATGTTGGATCCTTTCCAACAGAAAGGATCCGACAGTTCAGTATTCAATTTGAGGCCAACTCCGACAGGTTTTGTCTGTTTCCGACAATGTCAATATGACTTTTTTTAAAGTCGGATTGACATTATCGAAAACGGGACTAAAACCTGTTGGATATGGCCGAAAATCCGACAAAACATGTGGATCCGCGGCTAATCCGCCGATCCATGTGTTTTCTGACAAGTCGAAAGAACGGCAGCCCCATTGAATAGGTCGAATAATGATTCAACCTAAAAATGTTGGAAACTGCTGTCTTTCCAAATAGACGGCAGGTCCGACTAGAATTGAATAGACCCCCTAGACTGTAGTGTTGTGCTGTGGGGGTGAATACGTAACTGGTATATCTTTCACCTTTCTCTATTCTTTGCAGTTCCTCCATCTGAATCATACAGTTATTATAGAAGGGGGATGTTCAGGTACTTTGCTCTAATCCCAGGTAGATGAATTAGAAATCCTTGTGGAAAATGAATGCCCTCTGTGTAGATTAGGATTTTTATATACAGATTTCTAAATATAAAATTGTGTGACTTTTATATGTTTAACAAGTGGTCCCTTATGACAGGTGTCAATCCCTATTATATGGGACAACATATGTGACCATTAAAGGGTTACAACAGCTGTCCCTGCACTAGAGCAGTATTAAATTGCGCAGGTAGTTTAGTATTGCAACTTGCTGCATGTCAGATCCATAAATATAACCATTAAACTTGCTGTTACTAAATGTTGCTTTCAGACATGCATCTAAATCCTGTGTTTGTATCACGTGAACGCTCATCAACCAGGGATTACTACATGACTACATGTGTGAAAGGACACAACCCTGGAGTAAGCCCGGGGTCCCCGACCAGGGTCACGGAGCTGAGACCCGGGAATTTGCTGGCTGCTGGACCCGGCATATTCCCGGGTCACATGTCTAAAAAGGGTATAAGCAGTAAGCTTACCATACAATCCCTTTAAACCAGGACATTCATGAATTACACAGGTTCTGTGGCTGGCTGACTGCAAACCTGCATTTCACCTGGTTTTAAGCAGCTAGAGAACCTGTGTAATGAATCCATGAGTGTCCATGTTTAAAGGGATGGTACGGTAAGCCTAAATATGACAGAGCCGTAACTAGACTTTTTGGTGCCCTCTGCAGGAGAGAGAATTAGCGCCCCCTCCCCCCCATTTTTCCAATAGGGATATAAGGCGCATGCTGCGTGGGGAAGGAGCATGACAAGAGAGAGCCCATGCAAGAAAATGGATTTGGACCAAATCCCCTTTATACCACATTCATGCACTTACCTTGAGAGCCTGTTGTTATTCAGTTACAATACCCTTTATTAAATAACTCTTTAAATATACTGCCATACCCAGGATTCAAATCTATAACCTGTTGAATTCTAATCAAACACCCTACTCATTGAGCTATCCTGCATAAAAACAATGATCACTATATTGAGTTCATGAATGTTGTATACAGTAGGTATTAGCGACAGAAGGAGACAGGGGTGGTCAGCCTGGAGATGCTGGGCTTTAGAAAGGGGGGAAGCTGCAAGTGAAAGTAATTAAAAGAGAGCATTGACAAGTGTCACCAACAGCGCCCCCTACCCTGCAGCGCTATGTGCGGTGCCCCCTCCGCACACACCTACACAGTTACGGCCCTGATATATGATTAGTGTAAAATGGTTGAACCTGTTACTGCGTTGACCACATTCATGCTTTCTGGGCAGCCATGACTGAATAAATTACAAATCGTCTTGTTCCCTGATATGTACAGTTTTATTTTAGATGGCTTTCCATTTGAATGTTTGATGTTGCAACCTAAATTTTATTATATGAGTGGTCAGTTAGAAAGCTTACTTATTCATTATTAATAATAACATTAAAGTGACTGTGAACCATCTGGCAGCAGAGATACCAGTACTGAGGATGTGGGAGAGTGAAGGGGTTAAGTTTAGGTCCCCAGTTTTCTGGCATTGGGAGGAAGTGATTGCTTACACCTGCAATCTACCTTCAGCTCATTCTCCATACAGCTCTCACCTGCTCTGGGGCTAATAGGAAACAATCCATCATATTTTGGTCCAGGAATCTCATCAGGCAGTGTCAGGCGGCTGTATATTTATCAACAGTCACTGAAGCAATTTCCCTTTCTCTTTGTCCTGTCTAATCAATATATAGCAGCTCAATATGAAAATTAATATTGTCAGTGTAGGAGCACAGTAAAGTGTTCAGCAATATGCAGCCTGCTGGGTCTGTTTCAAGACAGGTAGAGGGGATATAGTATTAACATGCACCTAAGAAACAGACTATACACACAGGCACACACAGTGGGTTTGTGGCTTCAAGAATAAAGTACAAGGATGCAGACTAGTTATTAAACAGAATCAGAAAGTTTCCAAAAAGCATGCACAGTAGGAATACACAGCTATCCTGGACTTATAAATAAAGCATATAAGCTCAATGGATATTCAGCGCTCCAAGTGAGATGGATGACAATGAAAATAGAGTTTACCCTTGCCTGACGGATGAATAGTGCCTGATCTTTTAGTATGAACTAGCACACGCATCTATTGGAAAAGGTTCCTATTTCACCTCATTCCCCAAATCAAATTGTTTTTTCAGCTGCAAATTATTTATTTGTAAGTTTTTAATCTGCAGAAGAAAAACACAGAGCTGGCTCCGTAACCTGTGTCTTGGACACTAAAAAGGTATTTGGCTGTCGCACTACTCAACTTTGTCTTTGCTGAAAACCCATCATTCTATAGACAGATGCATGGCATCATCTTCTTAAACAGGTTATTTGTTTTAGATATGAGTGCGGTGAATGATAAGTGTTCCATTAGTCTGACATTGCATACTCTAAAGAACATTTGTGATTGCCGTTGCCAAAGTAGATTTGGAACCACTTTTAGGTTTTTGTTTTATTGTAGATGACAGGTGTTTTCTTTTTCTCTTTCTTTTTTTTAAGATGAATCAATTAATAGAAGCGAACAACACTGATAAAATGAAAAATGCTACTCTGAATGTAAAAACTCCCCCCTAGGGTAATTAGGTATGCAGACGATAGATCGCCAATGTATTGGCCGACGGTTAATATGTTGACAACATACGGTTGACATGCATTGGGTCAAAAGGTACAAAAGGTCAACAGATGAAAGGTCGACAGTGCTTAAGGACAACCTTACAATTAAGGTTCAAAAAGGGTTGAGATTGTCTAAAGGATAAAAAAAGGGGCAGACTAGATGGGCCAAGAGGTTCTTGTCTGCCGTCAAATTCAATGCTTATATGTAACAGGCAAAAAAAAGGTTGACAGGTTCAAAAGGTCAACAGTGACAATGGTCAATGCACAGATGGTCGACATGGTTTTTGGGGGTTTTCACATGTGTTCATAACATTTACTTGATTTACTATCTACGTGGATATCTATTGGAAATAGTAACCTGTTGCAAGCAGAGCCGAGCAAGTCACCATGCCAAAAGCGTGTGCAAGCAAAGCGCACACGCTTTTTTTTCACACAAAAAAATCAAAACAAAAAATACGTTGACCATTTTTGTGGTGACTATTTTTGTGTTGACCTTTTGGCACCGTCAACCTTACCCACTGTTGACCTGTCATCTGTCAACCTAATGCACGTCAACCATAACGTTGTTGATCAATTATAGTACACCCCGTTTTAAACATGTTGATTCCTGAAGCTGTCACTTCTGAGTAGTTCATATACATTGAAGCCTTTGAGTCAATGTTTTACTTTCTTTAGGGATGTGCAGCGGCCATTTTTCGTGTTTTGTGTTTTGGTATTGGATTCGGGTCCGCGGTCGTGTTTTGGATTCGGACGCGTTTTAGCAAAACCACCCTTTCAGGTTTTGGATTCGGATGTGTTTTGGATTCAGGTGATTTTTGGAAAAAAACACAAAAACAGCTAAAATCATAGAATTTGGGGGTAATTTTGATCCTATAGTATTATTAACCTCAGTAACAATAATTTCCACTCATTTCCAGTCTATTCTGAACACCTCACACCTCACAATATTATTTTTAGTCCTAAAATTTGCACCAAGGTCGCTGGATGCCTAAGCTAAGTGACCCAAGTGGCCGGCACAAACACCTGGCCCATCTAGGAGTGGCACTGCAGTGTCAGACAGGATGGCACTTAAAAAAATAGTCCCCAAACAGCACATGATGCAAAGAAAAAAGAGGTGCAACAAGGTCGCTGGATGGCGGTCGCTGGATGGCTAAGCTAAGCGACACAAACACCTGGCCCATCTAGAATTAGACTCCAGTATCATGTTAATTATAAGGCAATATCACTGGAATTATTCGTTATAATCAATGGAATTATTGGTCCAAATCACTGGAAGAAAATGACAAAATCACTAGAATTAAAAGCCAGTATCACAGGAATTATTTGTTCTAATCAATGGTATTATTGGTCCAAATCACTGGAAGAAAATTACAAAATCAGTGGAATTAAATGGCAGTAATGTCGGGAATTATATCAAATGGCAGTACCACTGGACATATACGGAAGTGTCAGGATGGCACTTTTAAAAAAATAGTTCCCAAACAGCACATGATGCAAAGAAAAGAGAAAAAGAGGTGCACTGACACTGAGCACTGACCAGTGATTCTGAGCACTGATGATACTACTGAGCAGTGATACTGAGCACTGATGATACTACTGCGCAGTGATACTGAGAACTGACACTGAGCAGCACGATGCAGCACAAGACACTGAGCACTGACCGGTGATACTGAGCACTGATGATACTACTGAGCAGTGATACTGAGAACTGACACTTAGCAGCACGATGCAGCACAAGACACTGAGCACTGACCAGTGATACTGAGCACTGATGATACTACTGAGCAGTAATACGGAGAACTGACACTGAGCAGCACAAGACACTGAGCACTGACCAGTAATACTGAGCACTGATGATACTACTGAGCAGTGATACTTAAAACTGACACTGAGCAGCACAAGACACTGAGCACTGACCAGTGATACTGAGCACTGATGATACTACTGAGCAGTGATACTGAGCACTGATGATACTATTGAGCAGGGCCGGCTCTAGGCATGTTCGAATAGAGCGGCCGCGCAGGGCGCCACCCTTAATGGGCGCCGCGCGCTGGCGCCGCCATATTCGATGCTGGAGCCGGCCCTGTGTGTGCAGCATTGGCCCGTGTGCACTGTGCGCTATGCGCGCTGTGCCGGTGTCTAACGTCAGACGCCGGCGCCATAGTGCACACAAGTGGCCACCCGGACCCAGGCTCACTCTGACTCGCCGGCCGCCCGCCCGCCAGCACTCCCGCCCGCTCGCCAGCACACTCGGACAGGCGGACAGCAGCAGTACTCCTCCCCAGCAGCGCCGCAGGTATTGGGGGGATCCGCACTGTGGGGGCATTTCTGGCTATGGGGGGGCATTTCTGGCACTGTGGGGGGCATTGCATATCTGGCTCTGTGGGGGCATATCTGGTTCTGTGGGGGCATATCTGGCACTGTGGGTGGCATATCTGGCACTGTGGGGGGCATTTCTGGCACTGTGCGGGCATATCTGGCACTGTGGGGGCATATCTGGCTCTGTGGGTGGCATATCTGGCACTGTGGGGGGCATTTCTGGCACTGTGGGGGCATATCTGGCACTGTGGGGGCATATCTGGTTCTGTGGGGGCATATCTGGCACTGTGGAGGGCATTTCTGGCACTGTGGGGGCATATCTGGCACTGTGGGGGCATATCTGGCTCTGTGGGGGCATATCTGGCATTGTGGGGGCATATCTGGCACTGTGGGGGCATTTATCTGGCTCTGTGGGGGCATTTTTCTGGCTCTGTGGGGGCATATCTGGTTTTGTGGGGGCATTTATGTATCAGGCACTGTGGGGGCATTTATGTATCAGACACTGTGGGGGCATTTATGTATCTGGCACCGTGGGGGCATTTATGTATCTGGCACCGTGGGGGCATTTATGTATCTGGCACCGTGGGGGCATTTATGTATCTGGCATCGTGGGGGCATTTATGTATCTGGCACCGTGGGGGCATTTATGTATCTGGCATCGTGGGGGCATTTATGTATCTGGCACCGTGGGGGCATTTATGTATCTGGCGCCGTGGGGGCATTTATGTATCTGGCGCCGTGGGGGCATTTATGTATCTGGCACCGTGGGGGCAATTATGTATCTGGCACCGTGGGGGCATTTATGTATCTGGCACTGTGGGGGCATTTATGTATCTGGCACTGTGGGGGCATTTCTTGCACTGTGGGGGCATTTCTTGCACTGTGGGGGCATATCTTGCACTGTGAGGGCATTAATGTATCTGGCACTGTGGGGGCATATCTGCACTGTGGGGGCATTTATCCATCTGGAACTGTGTGGCCATTTATGTAGCTGGCACTGCTGGGGGGCATGTCACGTGTAGCTGCCACTGCTGGGGGGCATGTCATGTGTAGCTGGCACTGCTGGGGGGCATATCATGTAGTGTTCCCGCTAGGTGTCTGTGGCTGGGCAGTGTGTCTCAGTGCTCTACCTGGCGCAATGTGTCTAACGTGCTCTTATAGGAGGTTCTACCTGGTGCAATGTGTATTAGCTGCACTACTGTGTGGTGTAATGTGAATTGCCACTATAATGTGGCTACGCACCTTCCCCACGAAGTAACTCCCCTAAATTTTTGCTGCGCGCCTTCGGTGCGCACTGTCCATGCTTTAGCGTGTGGAAATGGGAACAACAAGCATTACAATATGTACATCATTTTGCCCACCTAACTTAAAAATGTGCCCTCCCTGTGATCAGCAACTGCCCTAAAAAGTGAACACTATCATGTGTAGCTGGCACTGCTGGGAGTCATGTCACGTGTAGCTGGCACTGCCGGAGGGCATGTCATGTGTAGCTGGCACTGCTGGGGGGGCGAGACCACGCCCACTTTTCCAGGAGGCCACACCCACTTTTCCAGGAGCGCGCACGCCGAAGGCGCGCGCATGGGGGGGGGGGGGCACTTTTACATTTTCTCGCTCAGGGTGCTAGTAGGCCTGGAGCCGGCCCTGCTATTGAGCAGTGATAATGAGCAGTGATACTGAGCAATGATGATACTACTGAAAACTGACACTGAGCAGCACGATGCAGCACAAGACACTGTACTAGTATTAGTGAGCAGCACAAAAGCACTCTGGAATTGTCACCCCCCAGATACCACTGTGACTGGAATGATGATGACCGATGCACAGTCACAGGACACTACTACCACAGAACCCTACAGCAGCAAGATGCAGCACAAGACACTGTACTAGTATTAGTAATGTATTACTGAGCAACACGATGCAGCACAAGACACTGTACTAGTATTAGTGAGCAGCACAAAAGCACTCTGGAATTGTCACCCCCCAGATACCACTGTGACTGGAATGATGATGATGACTGATGCACAGTCACGGGACACTACTACCACAGCACCCTACAGCAGCAAGATGCAGCACAAGACACTGTACTAGTATTACTGAGCAGCACGATGCAGCACAAGACAATGAGCACTGATACTGAGCACTGATAGCCACGTCCTCTCTGTACTCTCTATAATGCCCGAGTGAAAATGGCGACGACGCACGGCTCTTTATATGGAATCCGAATCCCGCGAGAATCCACCAGCGGGATGATGACGTTTTGCCTCGTTCTGGTTTTCCGAGTCAGGCGGGAATATCCGAGCCTGGCTCGGAACCGTGTTTTACACGTGGAGTTCGGTAGGGTTCAGTTCTCGGCGAACCAAACCCGCTCATCTCTACTTTCTATCCTGAGCATTGTGATCACTGCAGATTTAACGTAGGTAGGTTTCCACTTTTAGAATTTGTACACTTGCAGAGTTGGATGAAATGTGCCCCAGAGAAAGGTGTATTTTGATTGCAGAGGTGACCATATGAACAAGGTGCATGCAGCTCAGCAAGTGTAGCATATGTGCCATATATGCAACCGGTGTTCAACAGGAGATGTGGCATCACAGAGACACTGTAGTAGTAAATGCTAGAGCTACAGTCAGGGCCGGCTCTACCATTAGGCAGCTTTAGGCGGCTGCCTAGGGGCGCCAGCCACTGGAGGGCACCACTGAATTCATCTAGTGCAGTGGTTTTCAAACTCGGTCCTCAGGACCCCACACGGTGCATCTTTTGCAGGTAACCCAGCAAGTGCACAGGTGTATTAATTACTCAATGACACATTTTAAAAGGTCCACAGGTGGAGCTAATTATTTCACTTGCGATTCTGTGAGGAGACCTGCAAAACATGCACTGTGTGGGGTCCTGAGGACCGAGTTTGAGAACCTGTGATCTAGTGAAAAACTAAATGAAGCATGTTGTCTGTATGCAGGTTAGTAATGAACTTAAAGATGGGAGGATGAAACACAATAAGGAGCATAGAAATATATGTATTTCTGTGTGTATATATGTATGTATACACATACATTCAGAATCCCGACAGCCAGCATCCTGAATGTTAGTATGACGGTTAGGGTTAGGCTGGGGGGAGGGAGGGCTAGGGTAAAGGGTAAGGTTAATTAATTTCATTCAAATTTTGGAATTATGGTGGTCCGGATGCTGCTGGATATTCTGGCCAGTGCATCCTGTACCCAATCCCAACTGAATATCCCCCCCATATCCCATATACAGTATTATAGAGTAGATAAAGAATAGATTGCACTGAAGGAATTTTAAAGTGAAAGTACAGTATATTGTGAAAAAAGTCACAAAAACTTTAAAACTCCTTGAGAGTTGTCCCGTTTCTCTGTATATGTATAATGATGCAATTCACCCCAGCTCACCTAGTGGGCACCTGCATCTCCCGTCTGAGAGGGGCAAAAGATTTGCCTAGGGTGCCGCAAGACCTTGCACCGGCCCTGGCTACAGTACATAACTTCTACACAATATAGTAACTAACTGAACAGTGGCCCTCATTCCGAGTTGTTCGCTCGGTATTTTTCATCGCATCGCAGTGAAAATCCGCTTAGTACGCATGCGCAATGTTCGCACTGCGACTGCGCCAAGTAACTTTACTATGAAGAAAGTATTTTTACTCACGGCTTTTTCATCGCTCCGGCGATCGTGATGTGATTGACAGGAAATGGGTGTTACTGGGCGGAAACACGGCGTTTCAGGGGCGTGTGGCTGAAAACGCTACCGTTTCCGGAAAAAACGCAGGAGTGGCCGGAGAAACGGTGGGAGTGCCTGGGCGAACGCTGGGTGTGTTTGTGACGTCAACCAGGAACGACAAGCACTGAAATGATCGCACAGGCAGAGTAAGTCTGAAGCTACTCTGAAACTGCTAAGTAGTTAGTAATCGCAATATTGCGAATACATCGGTCGCAATTTTAAGAAGCTAAGATTCACTCCCAGTAGGCGGCGGCTTAGCGTGTGTAACTCTGCTAAATTCGCCTTGCGACCGATCAACTCGGAATGAGGGCCAGTGTTATTAATAACTGATCAAGACCAATTTACCATGTAAAAGGAAATTAGAATCAGAAGCAAATCCAAATTGAAAGTATTACTTAAGTTCAAATCAATGCACACATCCGCCACCGTCTCTTTTCAAAGATTAAATTGAAATCTGCTTTCTTTCTGCAGACTGAATGCTAATGTCACTGTAATAATATGAATAGATAGCAGCGGCAACATTTCTGTAGTATTAGCATTTAGCATAAAGGAGGTGCATTCAGTCAATCAAGCACAGTTTCCTGACAATTATCGTCAGATCGCATTTTACACCAGGGGCAAATGATCTTCCTCCTAACAGGTGCATAGGCATCTTTTCTTGTGGTTAGCATGGGACGCTGTTTTTGCTTTCACTCCTCCAACCCTCTTTATGTCCTCCTCAGTACAAACGGTGTAACACATTATGCATGTCCGTCAGCATGGAGACACGGACAGAGCTGAAAAAGCAACAACCACAATTTGTGGTGGGGGGGGAAAGGCTACGTTTGAGAACAGGCACATTGGACCAATTGCCAGCAAATCAAACTTTTGTCCCAATTGAACAAACATTTACACAGGCAACATCACACAGTCTCTGGGGTCAATGTAGGAGTGAATCAATTTTGTTCTAATGTTATTAACTAAATGGCCCTACACATTAAGTGATCCGCCGCCGAGCTGCCCGACGGCGTATACGGCCGGCGGGTGGGCAGTGACGGGGGAAGTGACATTTCTTCACTCCCCCCGTCACACGGCTCCATAGAAGTGCAGGCAAATATGGACGAGATCGTCCATATTAGCATGCATGCACAGCCGACGGGGCACCAGCGATGAACGAGCGCGGGGCCGTGCATCATTCATCGCTTGTGCCTCCACACTGAAAGATATGAATGGTATGTCCTTCATATCATTCATATCTTTCAGTCAGATCGACCAGTGTATAGTGCCTAAAAGTGTTAATAACATAAATTTAAAAGAAACAAAAAAAATTGTGATTTCCAACACATGCAACCAGGGGTGCAGTTAAAATGCTGGCTGTCGGGATCCTGGTGTTCAGGAAGCAGACACTGGCATACAGATAGCTGGCATTTTACCGACGGATGCCAGCCCAACACCCGCCCGGTATTTCCACTCGGTTGGTGGGTCCACACCACAAACCGAGTGGGAATAGATCCTGTGTTCGCCACCGGGCCTGAAACACATGGTAGCACTTCCACAACTGCCCTGCCTCATACAGACTCTCCAGCCACCACACTACCTACAGTAGATGTTGGGACACGCACTAAGAACAGCTATAGAGAGCGTCATACCCACCTCCTACTGAGCCCCCAAAAAGGCAAAAATAATAAAAATGTTAGTCATCTGGTGGCTGAAATATGTTATTAACAGCATTACAGTAAAGTTATTTATAAAAATAAATAAAAAAAATATAAAAATATTTTGTCTTTCAATTCTGGCATCCAACACACAATTCGTTGTACATTCATAAAAAAACACACATTTTGTCTCTTTTCTTGCATGAAAAGGTAATGTTTGTTACACTGATTACATACTGCTAGTTAATTGTATATATTATATATATATATATATATATATATATATATACTTTTTTTTGGGGGGGGCAGTAATATATATAACTGTAGTATCATGCTAATTCAGGGACTAAACATGGGACAAGTAATGGTGTTTTCCATATCTTATTAGCAACCCTAATACTATGAAGCGTGTTTTGTTTTGGAAATTTACAGAACAGACGTAATTATGTATAACAGTTTTGTCACATTGTGACTTAAAAAATAAACCAATCTAACACTGACTCTTGGGACAGTGTATAGTAGGTCTGGTCAACTTGAACATAAACTTTAGGGAGAAGGCAAAACTACCAATGTTGTGTATTATACTTACAAGTGAAAAACTGTTTATTAGTGATCGCCGACCTGCCTCCCACGGTCTATGCTCTCAGAGTCACCTGATGTTAAAAATAACCATACCTGCTAACTGGTTATTGCATAATCTGGTTGTGGAGGTCGTTGCAAGGCCAATTATGCAATAGACAACAGCAGAGCACAATGTCATACAGTTTAGATGGTGAATAAAACAAAATCCCACCAGATTTGTCAAATTACCTGAAATGACAGTTTAATAGCCCAAAACTGTGTTTTACCACTGATCTAGTGGTCTTATGCACATCATTATAGTAATGCTCAGCAGAAGTATCCAGAAGCAACAATGTGGTCAGAAGCCAGGAGCAGCAGCCATAACCAGAATTATCTGTAAGGGCAAAAACGATAGTAGTTGAATGTTATAATAAGAATAGTTACACATGTATCATCAAGAAGGAACCACAGTAATGTGTACATACCTAGAAGCTACCTAGAAGCCATCTCTCTGGCATTTGTCCTACCTCAAACTTCTCATAGAGGTATAGTCCACTACAACACTCATTATTTTTAGTTTTGCATCACACACCACCTGCACATTTATTAAATAGGCATAGGTGGTCATTCCGAGTTGTTCGCTCTGTAATTTTCTTCGCATCGCAGCGATTTTCCGCTAATTGCGCATGCGCAATGTTCGCACTGCGACTGCGCCAAGTAAATTTGCTATGCAGTTAGGAATTTTACTCACGGCATTACGCGTTTTTTTTTCTTCGTTCTGGTGATCGTAATGTGATTGACAGGAAGTGGGTGTTTCTGGGCGGAAACTGGCCGTTTTATGGGTGTGTGTGAAAAAACGCTGCCGTTTCTGAGAAAAACGCGGGAGTGGCTGGAGAAACGGGGGAGTGTCTGGGCGAACTCTGGGAGTGTTTGTGACGTCAAACCAGGAAAGAAACTGACTGAACTGATTGCAGTTGCCGAGTAAGTGTGGAGCTACTCAGAAACTGCTAAGAAGTGTCTATTCGCAATTCTGCTAATCTTTCGTTCGCAATTCACTCCCAGTAGGCGGCGGCTTAGCATGTGCAAAGATGCTAAAAGCAGCTTGCGAGCGAACAACTCGGAATGAGGGCCATAGTGTCTATTAAGGTAGATCTCTCCCCTATTCTTAGATGATCTCAGCCCAATGTGCATGTAGTCTAAAGCACTCAAGCCTTCATGCCACTGTGACTCCTGATGTAGGTGTAGGTAAATGTCTTGAAAGTTGCAATCACCTGCATTAGGTATCTGGAAAATGTGGTTTGTGATATTCCACATGCACATGGTTTTGACCAACTGCTAACAAATTTTCTGCTGCGATCAACTCTGAATTTCCCCCAGTGTCTGCTTCAAGATAACTTTTGACAGGTTCATTAAGCTTTTATGGTTGAGGCAGAACATCTGCATGCCATTAAACACTGTATTTAGGTTTAGCCACCCATGTAAGAACGTAGCCTCTGTGGTACCTCAATATTTTGCTGAGCGTGTTCTGTTTCAGTCTCCTGGATGCTTTACTTCAGTTGTTGGAATCCATAAACCCTAACATAACTTGAAAACACAGCTCCTAACCCACTTTTATCTATTTTTAAACTAGCCACATTGCTGCAGGTGGTTTGGGCTCATTATATTTGCATCATGATTAAGGGTAGGGGAATTGGAGACCTTTACACATCCAAATTGTTGTTTGCCCTTTGTGTAAGCAATTGTTAGCTGTTGTTTATGTCATTCCTCTTAAGGTAGACAGCTACAGTATATCTCTATTTTCATATTCTCCATCATTATCACACTTTAGGACTTTTAACTTCCAACCCATTTGAGTTTCCCCTAGATTCTTGAATACCACAATGTTATTTATAACTATATTCTCTGTATTCAGGAAGTAAATGTGCATCACTTTTGTCGCTTCATCTATGACAGTGGTTCCCAACCTCGGTCCTCAAGTACCCCCAACAGTTCATGTTTTCAAGGTCTCCTCACAGCATTGCAAGTGAATTAATTTGCTCCACCTGTGGGTCTTTTAAAATGTGTCAGTGAGTAATGAATACACCTGTTCAACTGCTAGGTGACCTGGAAACATGAACTCTTGGAGGTACTTGAGTGCCGAGGTTGGGAACCACTGATCTGTGAGCATCACAAAGTATCAGTTCTCTCTCAAAAATGCACAGCAGCGATCAGGTCTGAATCACCCCCAATGTGTTTTCTTACCCTTCACCCGATTTTCACATTCTGGTCTTTCTGGATTGAGTGCTTACCCTAGATGACCCAGTCTCCTATACCATAGCTTCATTGACTGGTTGGTGTCATGCATCAGAGTCTTAGCATTACTTACCAAACCAAGTGCTGTCATATCAGCTCCAAGTCTCCAATCTCATCATTGCTCTGTTCTGACTCTGTGCTGTTTCAGTAATCCTCTGTGCACTTGTGAGTCCCAGACTGCAGCTACTAATTGAACAAGTCTTACTACTGTAGTTGCTTTTTAATACACTCCTATGTCAACTGCAGTAATCCTGTTATTCTGACTCCTATTAACCCTGAACTTCCAGCTATAGACTATGGTCTCTGACATGTTTGTTTACTAACCCTGCATGCTGGCTGTGGTCATCTTGGACTTGGGGCATATTCACTATCTTTTAAATGTCACAGTTTCTACATTCCCCAGGGGATGTAGAACTTGTGACATTCATCAAACTCTAGAAAAACATTTTTTCCGGAGTTTGAACATGAAACTGTTCGCCATCCGAATTTCAGCACAAGCTGCCGCAGCCGGGCAGCCCTGCAGAAAGGTCGCGGGGAATGGTGGTGGGGCCGCGGATGCAGCAAGACCTGGCAGCCCTGGCAATAAGAGGCGGGTGGGGGAGCTGCGGCTGTGCGCTCACCTACCCGTGCTGCAAGTTCCGGTAGTGGGGTAGGGGGCCGTGGCTTCAGCTGACTTGTGCTGCCGGTGGGTAGGGGGGAGGTTACACGGGCGGTAATAAGGTGCCAGCGGGGAAGGTGGGGGGCCGTGTCTGCAGCCGGACACACAGTAAGAAGGCGGGGACGGTAGCTTATACAGCTTCTATAGCAGATGGGGGCCGCGGTGGCAAAATACCTCTGACAGCCTGGCATCCTCAGTCCGCAGCTGCGGCATGACCCGGCAGCCTATAATTCCCGATAATAAGGTTACCGGCGGGGAGGGGGGACACCGTGGCAGCAGCATGACTTGGCAGCTGAGCAGCTCCGGCAGTGCTCCCTTTTGCAGCTGGGGGCAGCCAGAGGGGAAAATGATCACTTCCTGAAAAACTAACTTGGCAAAAAGTCCAGGTTTTCGGGAGTGATAATTTGATGAGTGTTCCATGATGAATATTGAAGAAAATGCCAGGGTGGTACATCCCACCCATAGTTCCAGGTGCCCCAGCAGTAACTTCTCTTGGCATCTTCCATGTCCCAGTGGGTGTGGTATGGAAGGTCGACAGTAACTAGGTCGACAGTGTCTAGGTCGACCACTAGTGGTCAACAGTAACTAGGTCGACAGGGTCTCTAGGTCGACATGGTCTAGGTCAGGGGTGGGAAACCTCCGGCCCGCTGGCCGTATAAGGCCCGCAAAGCCATTTGGTCCGGCCCACCAGCTTGTGTCAGTGAGACACGCTGCCGCTCAGTCCGGCGGCAGCGTGTCTCAGCTGTCAGAACAGGCAGGAGAGCGCGGCTGTCGGGTGGGAGCGGTGGCGTGTATGACTTGAAACCAGCCGCCGGTTCGTGAGCCAATCAGAGCTCGCGGACCGGCAGCCAATCAGAAGCCGCAGCTGCCGGTCCGCGAGCTCTGATTGGCTCTCGAACCGGCGGCTGGTTTCAAGTCCTACATGCTGCCGCCGCCCAACATAGCCGCGCTCTCTTCCGTGTCCCACCGAAAGCAGCACGGTAAGCAGCACGGAGGGGAGGGGGGGCAGGGCATCTGTATACCTGGCACTGTGGGGGGCATCTGTATACCTGGCACTGTGGGGGGCATCTGTATACCTGGCACTGTGGGGACATCTGTATACCTGGCACTATGAGGGGCATCTGTATACCTGGCACTGTGGGGGCA
This sequence comes from Pseudophryne corroboree, assembly GCF_028390025.1. Taxonomy (NCBI): domain Eukaryota; kingdom Metazoa; phylum Chordata; class Amphibia; order Anura; family Myobatrachidae; genus Pseudophryne; species Pseudophryne corroboree. The sequence goes on along the minus strand of NC_086447.1, from coordinate 360,042,601 downwards.
TCTGTATACCTGGCACTGTGAGGGGCATTTGTATACCTGGCACTGTGGGGGCATCTGTATACCTGGCACTGTGGGGACATCTGTATACCTGGCACTGTGGGGACATCTGTATACCTGGCACTGTGGGGGCATCTGTATACCTGGCACTGTGGGCACATCTGTATACCTGGCACTGTGGGGACATCTGTATACCTGGCACTGTGGGGACATCTGTATACCTGGCATTGTGGGGGCATCTGTATACCTGGCACTGTGAGGGGCATTTGTATACCTGGCACTGTGGGGACATCTGTATACCTGGCACTGTGAGGGGCATTTGTATACCTGGCACTGTGGGGGCATCTGTATACCTGGCACTGTGAGGGGCATTTGTATACCTGGCACTGTGGGGACATCTGTATACCTGGCACTGTGGGGACATCTGTATACCTGGCACTGTGAGGGGCATTTGTATACCTGGCACTGTGGGGGCATCTGTATACCTGGCACTGTGGGGGCAATTGTGGATCTGGCACCGCACTATTGGGGGCATATGTGTATCACGTCCCATTTTAAGTGGCCACACCCATTTTTTGGCGCACGCGCCTTCGGCGCGCACACACAGTACCTCTAAGGGGCAGACCTACTGGGGGCAGGGTAATTTTTCAAGTTGAGAATTTTTGTATGGCCCCCGAAGGATTTTATAAATATCCAAATGGCCCTCGGTAGAAAAAAGGTTCCCCACCCCTGGTCTAGGTCAACAGATCATATGGTCAACATGCGTTTTTTATGTTTTTTTGGTGTTGTTTTCTCCGTACAGTGATCAGGAACCCCAATTAGTGCACTGTGTCACCTCACATGGCTCGCTGCGCTCGCCACAGGTTACTATTCCCAATCATAGTCCACGTGGATCGTTAAGTATGAAAAAGTTCAAAAAAGTAAAAATTGTGAAAAAGTCATGTCGACCTTTTGACCTGTTGACCTAGAACATGTCGATCTAGAGACCCTGTCAACCTAGTTACTGTCGACCAATAGTGGTCGACCTAGTTACTGTCGAACTAGTTACTGTTGACCTAGAGACCAGATCCTGTCCCAGTGGACATGTGAACGTCACTTCTGGGGCAGAGTTCTGATCCACCGGCGTTCCGGTAAGTATTTCTCTCCTATCCCTAAACCTAATCCCTAACCTCCCCCCGCAACCTAACCCTATCCGAAATGTCTGAGAATGTCAACATATTGCCTGTCGACATTCTAACAATGTCAGCATCATAACTTTAAACATTTTGGTGTCAACATAATGAATATTGCCAGTGTTATCATCAGGCTTTAACTACATCTCATCACAAGAGTGATGCAACTTGCTGTCACTCTGTGTCATGATTGGACGCCATTCTGATGCCAGAACGTGCATAACTGCAAATAATATTGTATTGATCAATGTCTGCAAATGCCCTGTGTGTGGTTATGTATAAATCCTGTGTGAAAAGGTCATAGGAGACTTAGGCCTGACGTGCCACTGCTCCCATGCTGATCTTAAAGGGGGAGGTGTCATGATCCAGGCTATTTCAAGTAGGAATAGTCCTGTTAATAAGTAGTGTGATATCAATATAGATGACACCAGGAGATCCGAGTGACGTATCAATGGATGTGATGACAACGCATCTGGGTTATATCAAAATGGGCATGATTGAAATCTGTATTATTCCAATTGATGTATCAATGTGCCAGTATGTGATAACTGTCTTTGCATGTTAAATGGTAGAAGCTTGATTGATCTGCTGGCATTTCATTGTAGCCACAGAACTCAGAGACACACTGACTGTTTAGGTGTGAAATTCCTTGTGACTAGAACTAGCCATTTGTTTACACAAGGACCATGGCCAGAGCTTCAAACAAGCAATTAAAATAAGATAAGGCAATTTGGCCTGCTAGTATTTCTAAGACACCCCACAGTATAAGTTAAAACAGTGTCTTAGTATGATTGATAAAGCTGATTGCCCAGCTTCAAAAGGAAGGGGAAGAGTAATTAGCCAGCCCTGCGTATATGACCAAGAGACCCCATGTTACAGTTGAATTACACAATTAACTCTCATCTGGAAAAGGAAAAACAAACTCTCCAGGGGGAGGGGGGGCTGAACGGGCAACCTGAGTTTTAAATAGGAGAAGCACAGGCTGCAAAGCGTCCATTATCAAAGAAGCGAGTCAAGAGAACATTCTGGCTCTGTAATGTTCCGATATCCAAAGCGGTTTCACTTCACCTCATCGTTCTACTCTGCATGCGTGCTAGGATCGGTGGGTTTATCTCCCTATTTTTATTTTCTTGAAATTGTTGTCGAAGTCAAAACTATTACATAGAAAGAACATACAGACTCTACACACATTATGAGTCGCTATACTTGCAAATACGCGCAGCGAGCACAGCAATATATGGTAACACACGCATTTACACGGGCATGCCACAGAGATGGATTCGACACTTATTTCATACAGTACATAATTATAATAATATCAAGCGCCAGACATCATAATGATTTAACATTATATAATGGAGTAATGTCATGTATGTGTATTATTGGAATGAAGCAAGTTAGGCCTGTCATATTTGATATTAAAGCAAGCAGATTAATGTGTAGATTAATTTGATACTTGTTATTAAGTTGTAGGACATTGCAACAAATAGTTATGATTAAATGTATGAAAGCTAAAATCACTCTTATTAGGATAGTGGACAGGAAGCTCAGGCCAGCCCCTTTTGATGTCTTCAAGGCTGAACCTGTTTATCATATGAACAGACTAGTGACTCATCATGAATGAGAAAGTTCCCTCCCCAAAAACTAGATAACACATTACAGAGGCACACAGTTGCGAGTTGCTGTTTTGTGCCAGACAATGATGGAGGTGCTTCTAGATCAGTTCCTGTATTTATTTGCTGAGAGAGAGAGATATAATAAGAGGAAGATGCATTGAGGGAATGGTATGGTATGCTGGCCTGTAACTGTATGTATTTTGTATTAACTGATTACTGTATAAATGGTAACCAAGTAACTATATGTATACTGTACATTGTAATATATTGAATCCATATCCTTTTAATAACAAATATATACATCAATGAGCTTTGGAACTCAGATAATGTGTGGGTGTATTGTTTTCTCTTATGGGATGCAGTGTTTTGCGATGTACAGTGCACTTTTATCATATATTGTAATAAGATGCGCCTGGCGTCTGCAGTATATATTAGAGCGGCCATTTTAAATATTTTTTAGAAAGCAATTTGGTATTTACATTGTCTTGCTGTTGTGACTTTGACTTTTTATCATTATATTCTTGTAACTTTCTTTTTTCTGTAACATAAGCTTTGAAGTGTTTTACTTGAATTAAATAATCTAATTTTAGATCTGGTTTCTGTTGTGTATCCAACCCAACTCTCTGAAAGAGGCGTTACCAAAATATTAATAATCTAGGTGGAGGCAAAAGCCATAAGTTTTCCTTGGGTCATACCCTAAACGTTTTTACTTTGGCTGGTGGCAGTGATTTTGTGAAATGAACACATGCGCTCAGGTATCCAGTAAAGGTGTCACGTGGCAGGGATTTGCAGATTGGCGTATCTGGGGAATCGCCCTGCCTCGGATTGTGACACTCTGCATCAGTAAGGGCCAGCAGAAACTGTGATATTTGCTATGCAATATAGCGGGTTTGTTGCAAGATAATTATATATTTATTATTTATTAACAGTTTCTTATATAGTGCAGAAAATTCTGTTGCACTTTACAACTAGACACAATTAGAAGACAAAACGGGGTTAAAAAAACAGTCATGGGAGGTAAGAGGGCCCTGATCGCAACCTTACAATAATTAGCCCTAGTTTAGCAATGTAAATGGAAAGTGGAAAATAGGATGGCATTTATTATCTGTTTGTACTCTTCCTGGAAATTCACTAGAAATGTAAACAATTTTTTATAGAAGTGTCCTTGCTTGCGAAGTCTGGCTAGCCGCTGTAAGCAAATGGGTTGTGCACATGCTGCGGTTCGCAGACACACTTGCAGCGGTTATTTTACCACGAAACATAGGTATCATGTAAAATCAGTGAGGACCCATCTGTACCTATATTTGTCATAAATTTATCTTGTTCTTGTCATTTTTATGTGCTCTCAGCAATTCCATGTTCTTGTAATCACTTTCTATCTTTGCCTTAAATTCTGTATTCAACAACATGTTGGATATATTATCTCATCCTCCCACAAACTTATTGTAATTCTAATTAAAACTTAGGGCCGGTTGAGGCATGTTATTTTTGTAGTTTATTAATGATTTTTGTCATATAGTCGTATAACCAGTCTTTATTTACCCGACTTGTTGTCACACCCTATAATATTATTTAATAAACTTAAAAATATTAAATTAATGGCATGGGTCTTTACCATTTTATACCCATTCCAATCAAGCTGTGTCGTGCCTCATAATAGTAATTTCTCCGGCTAAAAAAATGTGAAATGGAGAGGACATATTGTCTAAAAACCGAATTTCACGCACGACTATACTCCAAACTCATTCACATCAGCAGGATCCTTCTTACCACTTAGAGAAGAAAAAGTTAATTAAAAATCTCCCACAGTTTTTAAAAAGCTGGATCTTTTTATAAAAAGGAAAAAAGAAGATATTTAAGATTAAAAGAAAGAGTAATAGAAATATTGTTTCTGAAAAATCCACTTACAGGATCAGCCAAGCAGCAGTGACTTTTAGCAGCTGGAAAAGGCTCACTAATCCCATGTAATTGCTTCATTAAATTGCTTCAATATTTTCACACCTTAACTTATTGGCAACCGGTCCTGCTCCAGTTTATAAACATTTTTAATCAATTTAGCTGCTTCTTTATCTTTTTTTTTCATTTGGAAGGTGATGGCACATACAAATCACCTGGCCTGTATTGTTTGCTATTTAATGCCCATTTTAAAGCATATTACTATTGTCTGATTTCCATAAAGCATTGTGAAATAAGAGATCTCAGGAACAGCTCCAATTATCTCTCATACCAACTTCACTCTTCAGGCCTCATTTTTTTCCCAGGCGTCTACATAATAAAAAAATGTTAATCATTTTTAATGTTGTTATCGGGTTCAGGCTTAACTCCTGTCAACACCATTCCCAGGACACTTTTATATTGCTTTCGTGGGATTGCAATTGTTAATGGCCACAAATTCTATTGGTTCCCATCTGTGTAAAATTAATGAATGTACTTACAGTAAATAATAAAGAAAAGGGGTTGTTTGGTTATGTTAACAGGACTATATATAACATACTGTATAGGGGGTTATTTATCAAAGCATGGAGAAGAAAACAGTGGAGAGAAATAAAGCACTACCCAATCAGCTCTTGTCGTTTTTCAAACACAGCCTGTACAATGAGAATTAGAAGCTTATTGGTTAGTGCTTTTATCTCTCCATTTTATCTCTCTCCAAGCTTTGCAAAATATCTTCCATAGTCAGATAAAAAAATAAGGGGTAGCCTAGCATTCTATAGGTCTGACCTAGACCTGAGGATATCTGACTTTTCCACAAATCCAAGTCTGATTATTATGTATATAAGAAGGCAGTGGTGGATACAGGGGTGGGGGCACCAAGGCACGTTCCCCCTCCCTGTCGTTTAGAGATTTATTTATTTTTATACTGCGGACAGCTTCATTACTCTAGGCTGCTGTCAGCCCTCCCCTGTCAGCAGCTCTGCCTCCAACATTCTGCTTGCTGGGCTAGGCTTGATCTAGATTGGCTCCCTGCACAGTGCACACGTGATGTGCAGTACAGTGCAGAGGAGCTCAGCAGTCACCACGCGGATGCGATAATGCAAGTGTGATTGACAGCTCAGCCCAGCCATCAGCATGGGACCAGGAGGAGGTGGACCCAGTGCTGCTGAGGCACAGCGCACCATCACAGCAGGGACTTCCAGCCAGGTCAGCCATCAGGACCACGAGAATGCCGATGCCGTGGTCCGGATGCTCAGCAGGCCGCGAGGTGGGCGCTGACCTGAATCAGAAGATGGCGCCCTGGCCTTGCTGTCATTAGTCTGGGATTGGGGAGTAGTGGTGCTGCTGTGTGCAGGGAGAAGGGCCAAGAGTTGGACGTCAAAAGGCTGCTGCTGCTGCTGAGGAGGGATGTCTAGAGTGGATGAGGTCGGAGGTCTGCTGCTGCTGAGGGCTGGGGAAGGGGTGCTGTGAGGAGAAGAGACGCAGTGCTGGATGGGATGGGTGTGGAGCGGATGGGGTTGAACTTAGAGACAGCAGGAAGGTCAGGACAGAGGTGGAAGCAAGGAGACTGCTGCTGCTGCCACCTCTGTCATCCACTCCACAGTCACCCACTACCTCCCTCTCACCCTCAGTCTCTCTCTGTCACCCACTACCTGCCTCTCAGTCTCTCTCTGTCACCCACTTACTCCCTATCACCCTCAGTCTCACTTTGTCACCCACTTACTCCCTGTCACCCTCAGTCTCTCTCTGTCACCCACTTACTCCCTGTCACCATTAGTATCTCTCTCTGTCACCCTCAGTACCTCTCTGTCACCCACTATCGCCCTGTCAGCCTCAGTCTCTCTGTCACCCACTATCTCCCTGTAACCCTCAGTCTCTCTAGCTTTCTCTCTTTGTCACCCACTATCACCCTGTCATCCACTCCCTCCACATCACCCACTACCACCCCAGTCACCTACTATCTCCCTGTCACCCTCTGCCTCCCTGTCATCCGCTCCCTCCACATCACCCACTACCTCCCCAGTCACCAACTATCTCCCTGTCACCCTCTGCCTCTCTGTCACCCTTGCTTCTCTATCACCCACTGCCTCCATGTTATCCACTATCTCCCTGTCACCCTCTTCCTTTCACTATCACCTCTGCCACCCACATCACCCGCTGCCTCCCCAGTCATCCACTATCTGCCTGTCACACACTGCCTCCCCCTGTCACCCACTATCTCCCTGTCACTCTCTGCCTTTCTCTGTCACCCTATACCATCACTCATTGTCACCCACAGCCTCCATGTCACCCTCTGCCTCCCTTTCACTCTGCCTCTCTATGCCACCCACGTCACCTGCTCCTTCCCCAGTCACCCACTATCTGCCTGTCATCCACTGTCTCCCCCTTTTACCCACTGATTCCATGTCACCTCCGTCTCTCTCTGTCATCCACTACCTCCCCAGTCACCCACCATCTCCCTGTCACTCCCTACCCTCACCCACTGCCTCTCACTGTCACCCCCGGCCTCTCTCTGTCACCTACTCCCTTTCCTCATTCCCCTTTCCAGCCACTCACTGCCTCCCCCCCTCACCTACTGCTTCTCCATTTCCCACTATCTTTCACTGTCACCCACTGCCTCTCACTATCATCCTATACATCACCCATTGATTACCCCTGGCAACACCCACTTCCTTCCCTTGTCACCTAATCCCTGGCTTTACCCACTGCCTCTTAATATCACCCACTGCCTTTCCATCTCCCACTATCTATCCCCATCATCCACTGCCTCTCCCCTGCATCACTATCTCCCAATCACTCTCTCTGTCCTATCACCCTCTGCCTCTTCAAGGCATCACACTCTTCCCCATTATATGGATACTGCATCCCCTTTGAGGCCACACCCTTTGTCGAGAGGTTATACCCTTGTTGCAAGGCCAGGCCCACTTTCCCAGGGGCGTTCTTGCTTTCTGTGCGGAAAAAATAATACCCACACTTTTTCCCGTCATGGTGCCCCACTGTCATTTTGTCCTGGATCCGCCCCTGTAAGAAAAAAGAAAAACCTTATTTCATGAATTTCTCTTAACTGAAAAAGACATATTTTAAAAATGAATGTTACCACTGGAAATGTAATAATTACTGATTTGTTTCATATCGAGTCTTGAAATGTCTGTCAACTTAGTTCGAAAGTTTGAAATGTGTGCTTCTCTTCAGAGTAAAAATGAGAGAAACCTGTTTTCCATGCTAAATTTAAATACAAACATTGTAATGTTTGCGATTTAAATCAAAAAAGAAAACCTTTTAAAAATACTGTAATATAGTTTATTTTTATGTCTTTAAAGCAGGGGTGGGGAACCTTTTTTCTACCAAGGGCCATTTGGAAATTTAGAAAATCCTTCGGGGGCCATACAAAAATTCTCAACTTAAAAAATTACCCTGCCCCCAGTAGGTCTGCCCTTTAGAGGTACTGTCTGCGCGTGCGCCAAAAAAAAAATTGGCGTGGCCAATTAAAATGGGACGTGATACACATATGCCCCTAATAGTGCAGTGCCAGATCCACAATTGCCCACATAGTGCCAGATCCACAATTGTCCCCTCAGTGCCAGATCCACAATTGTCCCCTCAGTGCCAGATCCACAATTGCCCCTTCAGTGCCAGGTATACAAATGCCCCCACAGTGTCAGGTATACAAATGCCCCCAACAGTGTCAGGTATACAAATGCCCCCAACAGTGTCAGATCCACAAATGCCCCCAACAGTGTCAGGTATACAAATGCCCCCACAGTGCCAGATACACAAATGCCCCCACAGTGCCAGATATACAAATGCCCCCACAGTGCCAGATACACAAATGCCCCCACAGTGCCAGATACGCAAATGCCCCCACAGTGCCAGATACGCAATTGCCCCCACAGTGCCACATATGCAATTGCCCCCACAGTGCCAGATACACAAATGCCCCCACAGTGCCAGATACACAAATGCCCCCACAGTGCCAGATACACGAATGCCCCCACATTGCCAGATACACGAATGCCCCCTCAGTACCAGATATACAAATGCCCCCACATTGCCAGATACACAATTGTCCCCACAGTGCCAGATATACAAATGCCCCCACATTGCCAGATACACAAATGTCCCCACAGTGCCAGATATACGAATGCCCCCACAGTACCAGATACACGAATGCCCCCACAGTGCCAGATATACAAATGCCCCCACAGTGCCAGATACACAATTGTCCCCACAGTGCCAGATATACAAATGCCCCCACAGTGCCATACCACCCACTGCTCCTGCAGCTCCGTCCGGTGGCGGAAGGTTTCAGCTGTCGAGTCATGGCAGGGAGGAGAGAGCAGCTATGTCAGGCTGCGGCAGCATGTAGGACTTGAAACCAGCCGCCGGTTCTTGAGCCAATCAGAGCTCGCTGACCGGCAGCAGCAGCTCCTGATTGGCTGCCGGTCCACGAGCTTTGATTGGCTCATGAACCAGCGGCTGGTTTGGGATCCTACCCGCCGCTGCCTCACATAGCCACGCTCTCCTCCCTGCTCTAACAGCTGAGACACGCTGCCGCCGGACTGAGCGGCGGTGTGTCTCGCTGCCAAACAAGCGGGTGGGCTGGAACAAACGGCTTTGCGGGCCGTATAGGGCTGCGGGCTGGAGGTTCCACACGCCTGCTTTAAAGGTACAAACTTTGGACCCTATTCAGTAAGGATTGCAAATTCAGCTTTTTAGCAGAATTTGCAATCCTTAGTAATGCATGCTGGGGGACGCCCATCACAGGGCAAGGCCGCCCAGCATGCTCACCAGACAGGCCCTACGCATGCACTCACCAGGCGAACGCAAAGATTCCGGTTGGATCGCATTTTGCGATCCAACCTGAATTAGGCCCTTTGAACAGAGTTTAGGAGTTTGAGCAGGGCTGCCATCAGAAATTGTGGGGCCCGGGACTGACAAAATGGGCAGGGCCCCACATCCCTTCCCCAGGGAAGGGCGGGATGCAGAGGTGGGCGGAACTGCGAATATTTGTGGAGCTACAGCGGGAGTGGGACATCAATTGGTGCGTAAACCAGTTTAAAAATTGAGAGGAAGATAGTGACAGGGAGGGAATGATGGTGAGAGGAAGAGGGTCACAGGAAAAGGAAGATGGTGACAGGAAAAGGAAAAGGGTGACATGGAGAGGATGACGGTGAGAGGCATATGGTGATGGAGAGGATGAATGGCAGAGGGTGATGGGGAGAGGTAGTGAGTGACTGGAATAAATAGAGAGGGAGAGGCTAAACATGACAGGAAAAGGGTGATAAATATAGTGATAATTACAATTTACTTACCTGGGCATACAGCAGAGCTGCAGCATCACCTCTGATCCACATCAGTGGTCGCAAGGGCAGGTGGAGAACTTCCTCAGAGATCAGGCAGTCACTGGCAGAGGTAAGAAGCGCAGGGGACTTGGGGAGAGATGACATGAGGGAGGAAATGTGGTGGGCGGGTGGGATAAGGGGTTTGAAGGGTGTGGGGGTGGCCTTCCTCCTCTTGTCCAGACAGACCTCCTCCTCTCCTCCCTGGCCTGGATAACAGCTGTCAGCTTTCCTATAGACATTTGGCGCTGGGGATGGTCACTAGAACATGACGTCAGATCCCCAGCACCCAAGCTCAGCAGTCACACAGAAAGGGAAAGCAAAGGACCAGAGAGGAGAGATGCAGCTCAGCGGCTCCTCCTCCCCCTCTGGCCTCCGTTCACTACAGCACCTGCTTCAGGACCTGGGTGTCAGCGGTGTGGTATGGTATATGTAGTGCTGGACCCACCAGTAACGGCGGCAGGCAGTAGCTGGCATGTAGTGAGAGACAAGGACAGTGGCATTTTAAATGTGGAATCAGACGCGGCCCACGAGCCAATCAGAGCTCACAAACCGACAGACAATCAGGAGCCAGTGGCTCCTGATTGACTGCCAGTCCTCGAGCTCCGATTGGCTCGCAGCCCATGTCATACTTACAATGCAGTTGTTCCTGTCTCTTTCCACATGCCGGCTTCTGCCTGCCGCTGCCGTGCTACCTGGAACACTGGTGGGTCCAGCACTACATATAAAGTGCCACACTGCTGACGCCAGGGCCCTCTTTCTGGCTGGGCCCGGGACTCAAGTACCCACAGACCCTCCTTGATGGCAAGCCTGAGTTTGAGGTGTGCCATGGAGGGACGCAGCAACCATAGCAGTCGCACCAGTTAAAATCAGCCATTTGCACCCACAAGGTACAAGGAACTTGGGCTAACTAAACTGATCTAATTTCCTGCCAGTTTGGATTGGGTTCCAATGTATAGATAGACAGTTAAAAGATAGACAGTCATTAGGTCAAAACCATATGGTTGACAGTGAAAAGGTTGACAGGGTCAAAAACTCGATAGGGTCAAAAGATCGACCAGGTCAAAAGGTCGACACATGTTTTTTAGAGTTTTTTCATGCTTGACAACTTTTGCCTCCTTTACTATCCATGTTACAAACTATTACCTTTACTCCGTAGTGTGGTGAGCAAAGTGTGCCCGCGAGGGGACGAACTTCAACAAATTTGGGTTAAAAAAATGTTTAAAATCACAAAATTACACACACACACAAAAAAAAATGTGTAAACTTTTTGACCATATCGACCTTGACATAACAGCAAACTTAGGACCTCATTCAGGAAAGATCGCGACTAGCGTTCCAAATGCAAAAATGACTAAGATGATGCAGGCGTATGCACAGGGCCCATCCTGCACATGCGCCTGCATTTTCTGCGGGTGCCCCGCAGTAAATGTGAATACCTCTGCCTGTCAATCAGGCAGAGGTGTTTGTGGGGTGGCAACGCTCCATTTCCTAGGTGGAAACAGAGCAATGCAGTGGCGGCATCATGGAAACGGTAGCAGTGGCAGTCGAATGGGGGCGTGGCCTGGGGGCGTGATCAGGTCGGCAGCAGGAGGCATCAACAAATTCTGTGATCACGCTGAAATTGCGGTGCGACTGCAATTTCATTGTGGGTGCAGAGGAGAGACAGAGGGTAGCATGCTGGGCTGCGTTGCCCTGCGATGGGCGGCCCCCAGCATGTGATCAAAAGGATTACAAATTCTGCTAAAAAGCAGACTTTGCCATCCTTACTAAATAGTGTCCTTAGGGCCTAATTCAGACCTGATCGCAACAGCAAAATCTTTCTCTAATGGGCAAAACCATGTGCACTGCAGGTGAGGCAGATATAACAGGTGCTATTAGGAGTAGGTAGATATATAACACAGTATCCCATATCCAAATATTCCGAAATACGGAATTTTTTGAGTGAGACTGAGATAATGAAACCTTTGTTTTCTGATGGCTCAATGTACAGAAACTTTGTTTAATACACAAAGTTATTAAAAATATTGTATTAAATGACCTTCAGGCTGTGTGTATAAGGTGTATATGAAACATAAATGGATTGTGTGAATGTACTTAGGGCCTATCGCCATGATATCTCATTATGGTATGCAATTATTCCAAAATACGGAAAAATCTGATATCCAAAATACCTGTGGTCCCAAGCATTTTGGATAAGAGATACTCAACCTGTATATACTCAGGGCCGGATTAACTCATGTGTGTGGACAATTACCAAAGAAATTACATTGTGTCTCATAGTGCCCCCATATGCCATATAGTGCCCCAAAACTAAGTATGATGAACAGTGACTACCTATTAAGCCATAGGGTCTCTCATATGCCACAATGTCCTTATTATGCTACACATTGTCCTCCATATGACACAGTGTCCCCCACATGCCACACAGTGCCCCCACTACAACTACTCACCAATGACTCTCGGTGGGCTCATGATGACTTTGCCTCTCTGTCTTCAAGTGAAGGACGGTCCGCTCAACACTGAGGGAGGTCACTGGCAAAACAGCCACCAAGGAGCAGGATCCAGGGTATAGGGGTCCAGGGAGCCAAACCGCCACTGCCGCCAGCTCTGCTGAGGTTGTCTGAGTTGCGAGAAAATGGCACCTCACTCAGCTTCCTTCATCAGTATCAAAGTGGGCTGCGAGCGGCTCTGTTGGAGTGAGTGTCTCGCAGGATTTGACTGCTGCACTGTAGCTTCTCAGCAGCCGAATTGGGGGCAACAGAGAGACACAGCTAAGGGCTGTGTTCCAACTTTAATGGTGCCTCTGTTGGGATCCGATTCGGGGGGACAGTTTGTGGGGGCTTCTAATGTGTAGGGGCCCCGGGACGACCTACCCTGTCGCCCCTGCTTTAATCCGACCCTGTATATACTACACTTACTTAGTGGTACCTGGGAACTGGGAATGGTGACTGGCTGCCAGTGTCTGCAGGCATCATCGTCAGTGTTTGTCACACACACACTGCCCAGTGCACAACACACACACAGATATAGAGCTATTCAGAGATGAACCCAGATGGCGCCAGATCTGCGTTCATCTATGTACATACTGGGGGCTGCCCAGCATGTGTGAGGCCGCCCCCCGATGCATTCGCAATTGGATTGCGGACACGTCGGATCTAAGATTGACCCCTGGCTGTATTGTTAGGTGGTCAGCGGCCATCACATAGTCTCCCCAAAAACGGTCCCTGTTTGCCTCAACCCGCCTCCACAATGACGCGTCGCTGCTCCACAAATGTCCTTTATGGATGCGGCCGCAATGGGTATGTCCGCAGAGCCACGGGCAAACTGTGCTGTGTGCCGCAACAGCGGCAGGGTCTGAATGACCCCCTTACTACAATGCAAACACATGCAAACTGTGTGGTGCTGCGAAAACAAGTAAAAACAAAAAACAAAAAGGCTCTTGTTTGTTAAAGTGACCCTGTTCTGCAGTGCAGTATTGCTTGTCACTTGTGTATGAGCCTTTGCAGAAAGTGTTGATTTGATTATCTGTTAAAAAAAAATACCTTGCTATGTCTACCTTGAGCTGCATCCCAGGAAGCAAGAAGCCATCTTTTAAATGTTTTCCTAGCTGTTCTAAAAAAAAAAGAATAATCATTACAAAAATACATTTTTTTCCTGTTTAAATAAAAACACTTATTTTTAAGAGTGACGCAGCATACTGTACATACTATATTATTAGCTGGAATGTGTTACTGCCAGGTGCCTGTCTGATACCAACCACCAATTTGTCTATTACAAAATAATTCTTATTATTATTATTGAAGTTGACCAATTGTTCCTGCTCTTTTCAAAATTAAAACAAGTGACACAGTGCATATCATATTCAGAGCCGTAACTAGACTTTTGGTGCCCCTTGCCAGAAAGAGAATCAGTGCCCATTTTACCGATATGGACAAAATATGAATGCCTCGCGGAGAAGGGGCATGACATATATACACACACATTTATAGAACAATGTAATAAAATTGAAATCCTCTTTATACCACATTCCTGCACTCAACCCGAGAGCTTGCTGCCTTTCAGCCACAATACCCCTCATTTCAATATACTGCCACACCCAGGACTCAAACCCACAACCTGCTGCATCTTAGCCAAACACCCCACCCACCGAACCACTTGATCCTGCATAAAAACTATGAGATTTATAACTATATGAAGCTACTTGTACCCCGTAAAAACATAACCAGCACCAAGCAGATCCATGCAATGTGCAGCCACACATCCAATCCCTTGCAGCCACACACTACATAGATCTGCCCAGCCACAACACTGATCACCCCTTCACAAAGTTAGAACTCTCCAGCTTGGAATATTATAGCTTACTATGCAAGGGCAGATAGCTCAATCAACAGAGTGTCCAACTGCAATGTCATAGGCAATGGGTTCAAATCCCGGGTACATCAGCATCCCAAAATGTAATAAATAGCAGTGCGACTGAACAACAAAGAGTTATCAATTCAAGTCCATGAATGTTGTATAGATATTAGCAACAAAAAGGGTGGGGGTAGGAAAGAGGGACCGTCAGGAGATGCTGGGCTTCAAAAAGGAGAGAAGCTGCAAGTAAAAGTAATTAGATAATTAATAATTGACAAGTGCTGCAAACAGGGCCCCCTACCCTGCAGTGCTATGTGCGGAGCACACTCCGCACACACCTAGTTACATCCCTGATCATATTATATTAGCTGGTTTGTGTTACATACTTAGTGCTTGCCTGATACGCACAGCCTATTTGTCTGTACTACAAAATGATTCTTACTTTTAACCAAACCTGACATATGTCAAGGCATTTGTCTCATTTGTGAGTCCAAAGTTAGTAGAGGTAGGGATGTTGGGGGTAATTCCAAGTTCATTGCAGCAGGACATTTTTTAGCAGTTGGGCAAAACCATGTGCACTGTAGGGGAGGCAGGTATAACATGTGCAGAGAGAGTTAGATTTGGAAGTGGTGAGTTTAATCTGCAATCTAAATTGCAGTGTAAAAATAAAGCAGCCAGTATTTACCCTGCACAGAAACAAAATAACCCACCCAAATCTAACTCTCTCTGCACATGTTATATCTGCCTCCCCTGCACTGCACATGGTTTTGCCCAACTGCTAAAAAATTTCCTGCTGCGATCAACTTGGAATTACCCCCGTTAAACATCTAGGCACCTTGTCCCTGTTACAGCAAATTCATGCAAATTGTTTATCAAAATCTGAAAAATCTGTCAAAATAATAATAAGCAGATCAGTATTTTTCTTGGCTATTGCTCTAGTACACAGGTTCTCAAACTCGGTCCTCAGGACCCCACACACTGCATGTTTTGCAGGTCTCCTCACAGAATCACAAGTGAAATAATTAGCTCCACCTGTGGACCATTTAAAATGTGACTGTGAGTAATTAATACACCTGTGCACTTGCTGGGTTACCTGCAAAACATGCACTGTGTGGGGTCCTGAGGACCGAGTTTGAGAACCTCTGCTCTAGTACATTACTAATTTGCAACATATTATCAACCAGAAATAACGTGGTGCCTCACAAACAAAAATATTCACAATAGTCAACAGAAATGTTTGCAAGCTTGTAGATCATGGGTAAGCAGAACATCTCTCTGCTTGTGGACTGCATTTAGGAGAAAAAACATGATATTATCCCTCATAATCAGACTCTCTGGTGCACCTCATAAATGTACTACAGGGGTATTTTAAGAGAGGAGGGGATCCGCGTGCTGCCTCGGTTGCAGGCCCCCTACCCTCCTGGCAGCAAGTAGACTCTGGCATAATGCCAGAGTCTACTGTGCATTGTTCCCAGTTACATCTCCAGTGCGCATGTGCAAATCATTCGGGAATGGCCGCACTGCAGGGCCGCTGCGAGACTCCGGAGGGGTAAGTATACAATATGGGTGCAGGGTGTACGGTGTGGACCTCCCTGGACCCAGGGGCCCGTGTGTACACACTGCATGCATTATAGAAACGCCTATGATAGGGGTGTTGGAGGGGGGGGGGGGGGGGCAGTATGGACACCAGGTCAGCCACCTAATATTTACTATTACTTGGCTATTACCATTATATTCTTTTACAACCTTTTCTCTTCTCATTTGCTGCAAAACAGACAAATTTAATTTTCTAAATTAATCAATTCCTATTAATTACTCAATCAATCAATCAATAAGTAAATCAATCAATTAATCACTGCTTTTCCATTTCCCTATACTGCCCTGGGGCCTTTTCTTGATTAATGAAACCATTCTTTTTATGGGGTCATAGTTTATTAAACTGACATCCTGTCTGCCACTGCAGTTCCGCAATGTTTCATAGATGTGCTATATTCTTTTAAAGTTACTGCCATGTTGTGCTGCTGCTCTTTTGCCTAATTTAGCAGCCAGCCTTTGGTCAATATTGGTGAACAACACTGTGAGCTGTAAGGTGGTCAAAATTCACTGGAAATACTGAGAATTAATGTTATTGAGGTTAATTCTGTAGGATCAAAAACAGGCCCAAATTTAAGCTGTCTATATCAATGAAAAAAAATCCCAAACCAAATCTGAATCCAAACCAAAACACTTAAGGGTGGTTAAACCAAACAAAAACATGAGGTTCCGCCCACATCTCTAACTTTGTGTGCTGCACTAATTACTAGGCTCTTCATATTTATTATCATTATTATGCTTCTACTGCAAGTCTGTAGCATGTTAAGTTTTGGCAATGTTTATCTCATGCAGTGCTGTAGATATAAATACCAAATGAATATACCCTGCTGTACCATATTATTGTTTCTGTAATGGTACAGGTCAGGAAGGAAACATTTAGAGCAGTTGAAAGGCATAAGTGGAGCAAAAGGGTTAATTCATGAAAGACGAAATAAAAAACCCTGGATAACCCAACTTGAACAGGCAGATCCGGGGGGGGGGGGGGGTCAGTGCAATCACCCCACCCCTGTAACACTTCTTTCCTGTCCACTACCAATGGCTGCTGTATAGCAGCGCTGCAGCATATCAGACAGGCAGAGAGAAAGGGGATTCCTGCTGCGGGATACAGTCGTTAGGTCGTCACAGCTTAGGTCGACAGTCATTAGGTTGACCACTGAAGGTCGACAGTCATTAGGTCGACATGGTCAATAGGTCAACATGGTCTTTAGGTCGACATGGTCATTAGGTCGACATGTACTAGGTCAACAGGTCAAAAGGTCGACATGAGTTTTCCACAATCTTTTCATTATTTGGACTTTTTCATACTTTACGATCCACGTGGACTACAATTGGGAACGGTATCCTGTGCCGAGCGCAGCGGTAGCGGAGCGAGGCACCTTGCCCGAAGCTTGGCGAGCGAAGCAAGCAATACGAGGGGACACGTTGCACTAATTGTGGTTCCCAGTCACTTTACAAAGAAAACGACACAAAAAAAGTCCAAAAACCCATGTCGACCTTTTGACCTGTCGACCTAATGACCATGTCCACCTAATGACCCTGTCGACCTTCCATGGTCGACCTAATGACTGTCGGCCTACGTTGAGTCGACCCAACGACCCATACCCCCTGCTGCTCAGTGGCAGAAGTTGCACTCCCCAGCCCAGCACACGTTGATGTGTGCTGGGCTGCGGAGGGTCCAGGAAGGCTGCAGCCGCTGAGCACCTGCAGTCTGCTCTCTCTCTCTCTCTCTCTCTCCATTCCCTATGTTCCGCTGCACTGCTATACAGCAGCCAGCGGTAGTGGGCAGGGGAGAAGTGTTACAAGGGGAATTATCACACTGAACCTGGGGTCAAGGGAGGTCTGGATCTGCCTCTCCCCATCAAAAGCTCTAGCAACCCCAACTTCAGTCATCAAGGAACGGCATTCACCATAATAAGTAGACCACAAGCACTGGGCCTTTCTCATAGTGAAAACCAACCCCAGACTTGTCAGTGCAAGGTGACATCTTCCTATAAATTGTTTGTTCTGCTATCGTACAAATATTAATTTCTTTACATGAATACTGACATTGAACGGTTATACTGTATTTGCTGTTTCAGGTTTGGGAAAGTCCAGCCTGTTTACTTATGTGTTCTATTGTTTTCATTTTGTTTTTTTAATTTATTTATTTATTATTATTATTTTTTTTAGTATTATTGGCAGCTGTTCAAATTCTAATGGCTTCACCCCATCCTTCTAACAGGTCAGAGCTGGAGGACAGGAGAGTGGGAGGAGAGAGGAGTGGAAGAAGCGTTTTGAAATGAAAAACTGGCTTTGACAAACCTCAATTACTCTGCCAGCCTCCTTTCTTTTGTATGGCTGATTGAATCGTGCTAATTAAAATAAGAAGCTTTGAGTCTAGAAGCTTCTGGGACATTGTGCCATATAGCAAAGGATCTAATTGCCAAGGTGAACTCGTACAATCCTTGCCGAAGACTGACATAAGTAGGTGGCTGCAATACCCATTATACAGGAGCCACTACTACAGTTACAGTATGAGACAATGGAAATAAACAATGGCACACTGAAAAATAATTATTAATAACGAAATTACAGTTACAGAGGGATAGTGCGGCTAGTTCAGGATCTCTGATGCAATCCTTACTGCATTTCCCCAATGTTTGAGTCCTGGCACGTGCAAAATGGGTCCTGCGATTGTGGCGCAGATATGTGAATGTTTGTTGGGAGGCGCGGGGTTACTTTAGCTTTGGAAGCCAAACTGCATCGGCAAGGCTGAGAAAGCTTAAGCTTAATCAGTCTGCTGTCGCGGTTTAACGTCCCAATTGCAATTGCAAAGTTGCTACGAGCAGCTTTGCATCTGCAATCCTTAGTGAATTAGGCCCAGTAACCATAATTACTCCCACATTGCGTATATGGAACTAAATGCACTTATTCACCCATACACAGCGGTGTACACATCTCTACAGCTTTAATGCCTCTGTCTGTAAGCTTGCTTTAATACAGATCACCATCATTAGTGTGCACTTAGACTAGCCCAATATCATAACCACAAGATAACAGCTTGATTACTGTATCTGCCATGAGAGAACAGAAAAACACATCTAAAATCAGTATACATCACCATGAAGTGGCACAGTATGAAACACAGATTTTACTGTGATAGCATATTGGTGGTCATTCCGAGTTGTTCGCTCGCAAGCTGCTTTTAGCAGCTTTGCACACGCTAAGCCGCCGCCTACTGGGAGTGAATCTTAGCATAGTAGATTTGCGAACGAAAGATTAGCAGATTTGCGAAAAGACACTTCTTAGCAGTTTCTGAGTAGCTCGAGACTTACTCTGCCACTGCGATCAGTTCAGTCAGTTTCGTTCCTGGTTTGACGTCACAAACACACCCAGCGTTCGCCGGCACTATCACGGTCTCCATGGCTCCAAGATTGGCCCACACAGGAAGAAGCAAATGCAGCATTTATCCCAGCTCCAGTGGCTGCATCTACATCCCCATGCTGGACTCACAAGCAGCTGGCGCCCGGCAAGATGGAGGAGACGAGAGGAAGCAGCGGCTAGCAAAATCAGCACATGGGACTCACCAAGCTGACAGACAAGTCTGGAGCTCTCTAAATGTGCGCAATACACTACTTTTGAATTCATTATTGAATCTTGCGTATAACATTGCGATTAATCTGAGAAAATCATGCAATTAATCGCGATTATAAATTTTAATCGTTGCCCACCACTAATATATATATATATATATATATATATACATACACACACACACTATATACAGTATATACATCCCCCTCCCCCCAGCCCGCCTGCCTGTATAAACAGATTCACAGTGGTGTGCAAAGGGAATATTTGACGAGTCCTCAGAAGCAACAGCCCCTTGCTGACAGCCAGGAACCTGCAGTCGCCAGGCCCAGCAACAGGGAGGGTCAAAGGGGACACCCGTACCGGGCCCCAGGGGTCAGGGGTGCCTCTAGAATCAAGGACACAGAAAACTGGTCCCAGCGTCTAGTAATGCTTTAGAAACTGTCCGCTCTGCCACATCAATTAAGTAAAAAAAAAAAACATTAACAGGTTGCATCCCCTGCCCCCTCCCCCAGTTACCCTCATCACTTGGTCTGGTCTCGGTGGTGCCGATGTGACGTCATGTAGCTGACCACCACCGAAGAGCAGCCCAAGACCACCTCCCGCAGGGCAAACTGTCACAGAGAGACTTGTTAGAAGAAGTTTATAGACAGCAGCAGCCGCCCGCAGCCCCACCGCTGTCCATACATAGACTAGATATCCGGCCTGTGGTGACTTACTCCTAGCACGCTCCACAGATTAACTGACCGTGAATGATTAATTCATTTATATATAAAAATATAATGAATAAGAGTAGGCGCACCAGTGGACTGGAATAACTTCTTTAGCTGGATTAGTTATATGCTTAAGCAAAGATTTTTAATAAGTGGCCACTGGGATAGTGGAGTAGGATAGAAGCCAAAACCCTGGACCAGTGGACAGTGTCATCACAACAGGAGTGCGGCTCACACCCGGGTGTCACCCGCTAAGAGGTGACACCAAAGTGCAACTCCACTCCAGTGACAGGAGCCGGGTGCTACACTGTGACATTATGTGCAGCACCCAGCTCCTGTCACTGCATAGGACCCGGTACTGCACTCACACAGATCATCAAAGGATTTAACCTTTCCAACAGACATGAGACTACCAAGTTTATCCTGCCATGCATCATTCCAAGAGTGAAAAGCAGATGGTCGAGTGCTGGGAGGAAACCAGGGGTTATGGAGGAGGAGTGTAAGAAGAGAGATTGCAGTGGATATGCCCCCACTAGATCTCACACGCCTCCAGAGATCACGTGTGTGGCCTATGGAAGGGTGTGGAATATGTGGGATCTTCTGGCACCAAGAAAGGTAACATAAAGGGACCACAGAGTCCAAGTCCTCTATCAAAACCCACTGCTTCTCACCCTCACCCCTGGTCCAGGCCAAGATTCTGTTAAGTGTCATTGTCTTATAGTAACTGGAGAACACTGGGAGCTGTTTGCCACCCTGATGTTTCCGCCAGAAGAGTACTGCATGTTTGCACCTGGGTCTCCTCCCACACCAAACAAATTGTCTTATAGTACGGTGTAGTTCAGAAAGGAAGCTAGAGGGGACCTTGACTGGAAGAGTCTGAAACAAGTACAGTAATTATATTTATCTTACCAAACCAGGAGAATTTTGAGAAGATCAGCCAATACAGTTCAGTAAAGGGGAATGGTTCAGGGCTACAAGCTGAGACAAACCCCCCGAAAGCATAAGCCCCAAACATTTGATATGTGAACGGTGCGACCTATAGGTGAATATTGAGAGTGACTGATTTTCCAAGGGTGGGGGCGCGCCGGGTGAGTACTAATGGGCGGCGGAAGCCGTCGCTGAGCGGGGGGAGTGGGAGGAGTGGGTGTGATCACTCACCCATGCACGTGGATTGGCGGGGAGAGAGAGGACACTGCTTCTGCCTCTCTCTCCCAGTGAGGCACACAGTAGCGTGTACAGGGCTGGGGAGAGAAGCTGCTGCAGCAGCAGTAGTCCTCTTTCTCCCTGCACACAAGTGGCCGCACGCTGTCTACAATGGGGAAAGGGGGGGCAACGGAACCCTCCAACAGGCCCGGGTAAAGAGTACCCCCCCTCAGTGCCAATGTACATGGGGCTTCATACTATACATACATCAACTGTGACGAATAGAGCTGCAGGATCAAGTCCACAGAACTATGGGTGAGAAGGAGGGAGGAGAAAGAGGGAAGGGACAGATAGAAAGGAAACAGAAATAAAACAGATGTTGGGAGAAAAAAGGAGAACAGATGAGAAACATAGCAAATTTAATAGGCAGTATAACAATAATTCCACATGAGAAGCTATGTAAACCACAACAGGGTCCATGGACAAATTTATAATCTGAGGAAGGGGATGGGAACTAAGGAGCAATAGTGAATTGGAGGCTCAATGAATAAAGTGGAGGTAATGGTCATGAGAGGCCTACAAATGAATAACAATGTACTCTATAACAGGAATCACCATATAATTATGGTAAGCAATAAGAAAGCAATACAGGTTGAGTATCCCATATCCATATATTCCGAAATACGGAATATTCCGAAATACGGACTTTTTTGAGTGAGAGTGAGATAGTGAAACCTTTGTTTTTTTATGGCTCAATGTACACAAACTTTGTTTAATACACAAAGTTATTACAAATATTGTATTAAATGACCTTCAGGCTTTGTGTATAAGGTGTATATGAAACATAAATGAATTGTGTGAATGTACACACACTTTGTTTAATGCACAAAGTTATAAAAAATATTGGCTAAAATTACCTTCAGGCTGTGTGTATAAGGGCCCTCATTCCGAGTTGTTCGCTCGGTATTTTTCATCGCATCGCAGTGAAAATCCGCTTAGTACGCATGCGCAATGTTCGCACTGCGACTGCGCCAAGTAACTTTACTATGATGAAAGTATTTTTACTCACGGCTTTTTCTTCGCTCCGGCGATCGTAATGTGATTGACAGGAAATGGGTGTTACTGGGCGGAAACACGGCGTTTCAGGGGCGTGTGGCTGAAAACGCTACCGTTTCCGGAAAAAACGCAGGAGTGGCCGGGGAAACGGTGGGAGTGCCTGGGCGAACGCTGGGTGTGTTTGTGACGTCAACCAGGAACGACAAGCACTGAAATGATCGCACAGGCAGAGTAAGTCTGAAGCTACTCTGAAACTGCTAAGTAGTTAGTAATCGCAATATTGCGAATACATCGGTCGCAATTTTAAGAAGCTAAGATTCACTCCCAGTAGGCGGCGGCTTAGCGTGTGTAACTCTGCTAAATTCGCCTTGCGACCGATCAACTCGGAATGAGGGCCAAGGTGTATATGTAACATAAATGCATTCTGTGCTTAGCTTTAGGTCCCATCACCATGATATCTCACTATGGTATGCAATTATTCCGAAATACGGAAAAATCCCATATCCAAAATACCTCTGGTCCCGAGCATTTTGGATAAGGGAGACTCAACCTGTATAACTAAATCAAGCCATCTTAGATCAAAGTAAAGTAAAAAAGTATAAAGGTAGGAGAACGAATAAAACTAGACTGCTATCAACAAATCATATGCCTTTAAAGGAGTAAGCAGGGCCAGTATGCCTTATTCTGGAAGCTATATTCATGGTACACCAGAGGTGGCAATATCAGAGCAGGTATTACGCTGCATGTGAACTGAACGCCAGGGTTCACACCTAGGCCGAGGAATCTCTGTGGGAGCTAAGGGGCATAGCCAATTGGTAATTGTAGGTGTATTCAATAAGTGTCGGATCCATTCCGACATGCATTTGTCAGAATGGATCCGACAAGGGCTATTCAATGGACGGCCAAATACGACTGTCGGATTTGGCTGTACCAGGGGTCCTGTCCTACTGCTGCTGTCAGCGGCTGCCGGGTGCGCTGACAGTGGCGGGCAGTGAAGGGAACTGCCAGCGGTGGGCAGCGGGGGAGTTGGACAGCGGCGGGGGTAGCTGCCAGCGACGGCCGGTGGAGGGAAAAGTCTTCAGTAGTGGGGGTGATGTCTGCGGCGGCTGGTGGGTGAGGTGCCTGGCCAGGGGGACGCCCTGCTCAATACGACTTTTTTTAACGTCGGATTGAGATTGTCGGAAAGGGGGCCAAAACCTTGTCAGATTTGGCTCTGTTTCCGACAGAAGCACGTGGATCGGCGCCTATTCCGCCAATCCACGTGTTTCCTGACAAGTCGGGAATTCCCGACTTGTTGGAAAAAAAATGCTCTTTTTTAATAGATCGGAACCCCTTCCGACCGAAATCTGTCGGAAGCTGCCGTCTTTCCAACAAGACGGCAGCTTCTGACAGCTATTTAATACACCCCTAAGGGTTTCTCAAAATGAGAAGTTCTCAAATACTTTCAAGATAGGGAGGGAAGGCCCCAGTGGAATTTGATGTCTTTCCATTTAAGTGCATGTGTGAGAGGTCAGCCTTTGGTGGAGAGTGCTCCAGGAAATATCTGGGAAGATTTAACATAGTAACATAGTATCGAAGGTTGAAAAAAGACAATTTGTTCATCAAGTTCAACCTATTTGTGGTCTCCTATGCAGGAATATTTTGGTCTAAATTCTGTCTGATGCTGATGTCAGCCATTGTGTTTTATTCCTCTTTTCATAGTAACTATAGTGCGCGACTATGCACAATAACCCTGGATATCCTTATCCATTAGGAATTTATCTAACCCATTCTTAAAGGTGTTGACTAAGTCTGCCATTACATCTCCCTCAGGCAGGGAATTCCAAACACGTATTGTCCTTACTGTGAAAAACCTTTGTGCCGCATTGAGCGGAATCTCCTCTAACCTAAGCGAGTGTCCACGTGTCCTCTGTGCTGATCTTACCAAAAACAGATCCCGCGCAAGCTCTGTGTATTGTCCCCTTATATATTTGTCAATGTTGATCATGTCCCCTCTTAGTCTCCTCTTTTTCATGTAAACATGCCTAGCCTTGCAAGCCTTTCCTCGTATTCCATCGTCTCCATGCCCTTAATTAGTTTGGTCGCCCGCCTCTGAACCTTTTCTAGCTCCAGAATATACTTTTTGTAGTATGGTGACCAAAACTGCACACAGTATTCAAGATGTGGCTTCACTAGTGATTTATATAATGGGAGTATAACACTCTCGTCCCTTGCATCAATTCCCCGTTTTATGCATGCTAATATCTTATTAGCCTTTTTTGCTGCAATCCTACATTGGGTACTGCTGCTTTATTTGCTATCTATGTGAACACCTAAGTCCTTTTCCAGTACAGAATCCCCTAATGTTACCCCATTTAGTATGTAGGTGTAATTTTTGTTCTTGCTACCACAGTGCATTACCTTACACTTTTCTGTATTGAAGCCATTGAATAAAACTCATTTAGTTTGTCCGCTATGTCATTATCATTTTTGACTAAGACTCCCAACTTGTCTTTTAAAGGCACTATACTTTCCTTCTTTAATCTCTTGCTGTTGATGTATTTAAAGATTTTTTGGGGATTCGCTTTGTTTTCCTTTGCTACTAGTTTTTCAGTTTCTACTTTAGCCGCTCTTATTTCTTTTTTGCATATTTTGTTGCAGTCCTTATAGTGCTGAAATGACTCTGCACTACCGTCAGATTTGTATTTTTTGAATGCTCGCCCTTTCTTGCCCATAAATTCCTTTATCTTTTTGTTAAGCCACATTGGTTTGGGATTTTTATTTCTTTTTTTGCTGCTTGTGGGAATAAATTTGAGAGTATTTTTAACTAGCAGTGATTTTAATACATCCCATTTCTCCGTAGTATTTTTTCCTTGAAACAAAATTTCCCATTCAATATCCCTTAAAGCTTCCCTCATCATGTCAAAGTTAACTCTGCTAAAGTTTAGAGTCCTTGTTGAGCCAGTATAGGACTGCTTATGAAATCTGATATTAATTGTGACCATATTGTGGTCGCTGTTTCCCCATTATTTGAATCGGCTGTCCATTGAATTCAATGATTTCCATATGCTTGCCTTTCCACATATCTCAGGGTTGTTCAGACTGGAGAACTCGAGGATGGAGAGCTCTGTGTGCTCGGTCAAATACTATCTGGGTGTCACGGTCATTGTCCAAGAAATTTTTAAAAGATTTTTGTGAGTGCATCCTCGATCCCAGAAGGTGGTCCATCCTCTGGAATGCCCTGCATCCAATGATTATTGCATTTACCTCTATTATCAACATCATCCAAGCACCTAGTATACTCTATGGAGTATTTAAGTTGACAGTCCAGCATATCCTGTATTTTATCTAAGCGGGTTGTGGTAGTCTGTCCAAACCAACCAAATTTGGATTTGAATCGCCTCATGGATGTGTTTTTCCAAAGATTGGAGATCAAGGTCATAAGCGATTTGAGATGCGTTATAATTTCCACCATCTGACCACGTCCATCAATGAAGAGGCATGAGAGTAGGATGTGGAGGCACCCAATGGAAGTTGAGAATCTTGATCTTTGGCAGACAGTGTAGATGAGTTGAGGGGTAGGCAGTTACTTTGATGGTGCAGGGGCACATGAGATATGAGCACGCTGGGACCAGGCACAGTGAGCACAGCATGCAGGCTATGGATATCCTCCAGCAGCACAGGCAAAGCAGCACAGCTATGAGGCAGATGGGAGACTATTCTACATCACTGCTGGGGCTGCACTGTCTCCAGTCACCCAGGAAAGGTTAAAGAGTAAACAAAGCTGAGCTGGAGAAAAGACGTTAGTGCCCCTATTCAGAGGGAGGGTTGGCCGTCAAGGGAAAAGCAGAGGAGCCCAGCAGTAAAGGTGAGAGTTCTCAGATCCCCTCGAGCCATCCAGCAGAAGCAATACCTCCTCGAGGAAAGTCAGCATTTTGTCCGGCAGAGCTCCTGGCTGCACCTGGAGGCAGTCAACAAGGTCATGGAGTTGCAAGTGGGAGCCAGAACAACTAACATCAGAGCGTACCCCACTCACACTATAAGTGGAAATGTAACACACATCAAGGTTTCTTTTACAAAGGCGGCTTTCATTTATTCATATGGCGGCCGATGTGTTAGAGATAGGGTATCACTCACTATTGTGTGATACCCTATCTCTAACACATCGGCCGCCATATGAATAAATGAAAGCCGCCTTTGTAAAAGAAACCTTGATGTGTGTTACATTTCCACTTATAGTGTGAGTGGGGTACGCTCTGAATCCAGCTTAAATCATCCAAAGTCATTATATATACATCAATAGGACTTGACATTACGTACTACATATTGTTTGTTTTTTGTATTTTATCTCTCTTTATGATATCTACACCTGTGAATCCTATGGTTGATAACTTGAATGGGAGTTATACCTGAGAGGAAAGGACCCGTCACTCAGCCTAAAAGGGACGTTATGGTGATATCTTGTTTTAGCGCTTGTGGTGTATGACAGTGTTTCATATTGCTGGTTTTCTATTTCTTGATGTAAATGTGGTGACATTTATTTTTGAAATCTGTGACACCTGAGCAGCTTAGCGCCAGTTAGGACCATCCCGACACCTTTTTTCCAAACTAACATCAGAGTCTCTGCTAGGTGCTTGAAAGCAGCTCCAGGCATGAAAGCCAACAACGGTGTATAACCAAGATGGTGTCTGTCCTTTAAGTGTGTTGCAGGAGTCAATTCCCAAGTCAGTCAGCAGCTCACAACATGATGGACAGGTTAAGTAAGGTAACTGGGGAGTAAGGCGGCCAGGGAAGAGTCCACAAGCAGTCAGCAACTGCTGAAGCTGCAGTGAGGCTGTAATAGGTTCAGCAGCAAAGCAGACCTGAAAGCAGCCTCTGGAAAATCCTAGCAGAATTTTAGTTCTCTTTCATAGTGGGGTCATCAAGAGGAAGCAGATTCTAGTGGGCTATACAGGATAAACTAAAATGCGACGAGATGCACAATCTGAATACTCAATGGCTGGAAGAAAAAAGGCATAAGGTTTGAAGAGATCTGTCCATGGAAAAAACATGGCATCCATGTGGAAGGCTTTCTAGGTCCAGACCCTGGAGCTGGACGGTAACACATTTCCTTGACAAGGAAACTGCTAGCTTGTTCAGCTACCCAGAAATATATACAGCTGACAAAAAGATAGACATCTGGACTGCCCAATTTCAGATCTTTACTGCTTTTCAGCAGAAAAGGATATATTGGGTGCCTCCCATGCTGTGAATATAAGAAACTGCCATTTTGTTGTCCAGGCAGATAATTATCTGGAGGTGAATGGAAACTAGAGATAACTAGGCTAACTTAGTTACTCTTAGTTCCAGGAAATTTATCTGGCAACTGAATTCCTGGATGGATCATACACTGTCCTGTGTGAAAGCCCCCTGGCCCATAAGGGTAGATGTAGAGGAAATTATATGTCTGGTAGAGGGTCTAGGAGAGGTCTGGAGAAAGGCATAGGGAGAGTTAACCAATTCCATTAGCATTCTTTTTTATGCGTCTTACAAGGGGAAGCCTTCTGTGGTTCTGATGGATGTGGATGGAATGATTGGCTTCCTTGAGGTCATTCTGGGAAAGGAAGAATGGATTGTCTGCTAGACATTCCATTCTGAATGTTCTTCTTTTATTAACAGGTTTAGAGACTTGATGTTCAAAACGGGCCTGTAAGAGCCATCCTGCTTTAGCACAGGGAAGTGGTGGCTTCTTCAACCTTTTTTGGAAATGTTTGCTAACTCTGTTTTGCCTTGGGATAGAGCTCAGGAGAATATATCATCTAATAGAGGACTCCAGTTTCTAGAAAAGGGGAACATTTGGTATGGAAAACGCATAAGTGGTAGGGACAACACATAATTTTTAGAAGGCACTTGTAATCTGGCTCCAAGAGGCCAAGGTGGGAGGTTACCTGTATAGGATTTATCGTATCCTTTTTCTCTTCTGGAGGAGATCTCATGGTGGATACGGCACCTCTTGTTACCCAGGTCTGAAAGAAGCCGCTTATCTGGCCTCTGCCAGAGCATCTGTGGTCCCAAACTGAACTGCTGGCTTCTGCGATTCAACCCTCATAGAGAAAAGGCCTTTTGGAAGACTGATAACCTCTAAAGACCTAAAAGAATTTCCTGGATTTCTAATAATTTTTAACCTTGTTAACTTATTTAGTTAATCAGACCTTCTCTAACCACCCAGCATGTGTTAGATATAAAAAAGTATGGATACATTTAAAAAAACCAAAAACATTTGTTCCCTCAGCAGTGCTAGAAAGGGAGACAATGTCCCCATCCGCAACTGACCTGAGACCCTCCAGCCCCTCCAACAACTAATACATATCCCCCTCGCCCTTGACACCCCTGTGTGATAGAAACTGGTTAATGGGGGGAGGTGCTCTCATGTGTATTAGACAGCAGCTTCTTCCTGCACTGCTTAGCCATCATAGAGAGATATAGGGACTCCATCTTTCAGTTCAATTAAAATCTGATTAAAAGAGTGGGTTTTGGCACACACTTGACCACAGACATGCACTTG
Source organism: Pseudophryne corroboree (assembly GCF_028390025.1). Classification (NCBI taxonomy): domain Eukaryota; kingdom Metazoa; phylum Chordata; class Amphibia; order Anura; family Myobatrachidae; genus Pseudophryne; species Pseudophryne corroboree. Next base: position 360,013,588 of record NC_086447.1, on the reverse strand, counting down.
ACCAATGCAGTCCGCATGCACCAGCACCCTAGGTCTGTGCAATCCCGCTCCCCCACCTCTTCTCCCCTGCACATCACACAGGGGTCCGGGAGAGAGAGGACTGACTGCTTCTGTAGCTGCCTCTCTCCAAGCAAAACAAACAGCAGTGTGTGCAGGGCTGGGGAGAGATTCTGCTGCAGCAGCAGTCAGTCCTCTCATTCCCTGTCCCAAGTGCCGCAGTCTACATCTGGGAAGTGAGGGGTCAACGGGACCCCTGACACCGCCGGGCCCCTCCAAAATGCCCTTGTAAAGAGCACCCGCTCTCCCCCCTCTCGGCGCCACTGGCAAGCCTCCAGACAAACAAAAATGTAATGTGCTACTTCTGCATCTATTTGACACCATTAACCCAGTATCTATGAGCTTGCACATGTGCTACAGAGTCAATATTGTATAAACCACATACTACAAAGTATAATGGTTGGAAGGGGGTCCCAACAGGGCATATATTCCTTTTATAATTTTATAAAAAAATCGATAGAGCGATCTTGTAGGTAAAATTAAATTAACTGTACCAAAGGAGGATTCACTGCACAGTTGGGAGGTGTGTTAAAAGGGATAATAATGAGTAATTATAGTAGCAGTTTATCAATTATTCAGCACAGATAAAACATTTGTGTTATCTCCATTTACAGTATTTATGGGGTCATATCATTCTTCCTTGGGGTATGTAGTTTACTTGGCACTGTATCTGCAGTCACGGCACCAACAGGAGACAAGGAAATACAATAGGGGTACTAGAAGGTAGGTGGCTGGAGTTATGCCATTCTTCTGCCAATGTTATACATAATAATTCTAGTGTAAATACCAGGGATTCAGGTATATTTTACTTTTGTCTTCTCAATCGACTTTGTATATTCTAGAATATGAGCTCATGTGATCTTCTGATGAGAGTTTATTATTTTTATAGTGGTTTTTTATTGTTACAACCTATCTGCTGCTATCTGAGCAGCACAGCAGAATATTTTAGTGGTTTGTAAATAGATGATAATAATGTTATACCGCGGCCTGTTAATGACCCCAAGCACAATAAATGAACAGATGCTAGACCATTGTGCTCTGGCATTCAATGTGAATGAAGCGGTTTCATTTGCAGGGTCCTTCAACTGTCTTCTTGTAAGATTTATTGTGGATAAATCCTTCACATTTCCCCAGTTGCAGTGTCATCTGACACAAGGGAGAGTGTTGTTCAGGGGATTCTGTAAGTCCTTTACCCAAGAATGATTGCTCTGTGATAGTCTGCAGTAAATACAGTAACAACTCACCAGGGACAATGCTAAATAGGGTCAGTAAGCAGTGGTGGCTGGTCCAAACTTCAGACTGTCAGCAAATATAAATATTACTTTACAGGTGCAAGTACTGACCTGTATATTGAGACCACAAAACAATACTTACTATTATATTGTTAAAAAAAAAAAATCACAAAGAACGGTAAATAAATCTATTATGAGTTCAAAGACTCAGTAAGCCTGAAACACATGTACTGTAGGGGTGGTCTTCAGTTTGCCGGTGGCCAGGCTCCCAATGACCAGCATACCGGCGTCGGAATCCCGACCGCACAACGACAGCTTTTCTCCCTCTTGGGGGTCAGCGGCCCCCCTGTTGGGAGAATAGATAGCGTGGCGTGCATAGCGCGCCACCATGCCCGCAGCATGGCGAGCGCAGCGAGCCCACAATAGGCTCATATGCGCTCGTCCAGCTGTCGGTATGCCGGCGGTCAGGATTCCGGCGCCGGTATGCTGCCTGCCGGGAGACAGACTGCCGGCATAACATACTACACCCGTACTGTAGGTTTATCTAATTTATACCATGCAAAGTGATGTAATCTACAGTAACCAATAAGATTAAAGATGTTATTTTCCAAACACATGACAATGCGTGTCTCTTGTGAATTTTGCAATGTTATTAAATAAGCCCCAATGGAATAGCTAAAGTGATCAGTACACATATAGGGACATATTTACCACAATGCGCATCTCAGATGCGGATGGGATGTAATAATTTTGCTCAAATTGTATTGCGATATTTGAATACATTGCAGGGATGTATAAAAGGAGATTTATGGTAGACTTACCATTGTTAAATCTCTTTCTGCGAGGTACACTGGGTTCCACAGGGAATACATAGGCATGTAGAGATGGATCTTAATCCAGGCACCAACAGGTTAAAGCTTTAGCTGTCCCAAAATGCATTGGGGCCTCCTCTATAACCCCGCACCCAGGCACTGTGAGCTAAGTTTGGTTAACCAGTCCAATGCAGGAGCAGGTATAAGAGAAGGCAGATGTTAGTCACATAGAACCACATTCACACGACAGGAGAAGGGACCAGCGACTAATGCCATACAAACCCATAGAAGCTAGATGCGTCAGGGCGGGTGCCCTGTGGAACCCAGTGTACCTCGCCGAAAGAGATTTAACAATGGTAAGTCTACCATAAATCTCCTTTTCTGCAGCGGGGTACACTGTGTTCCACAGGGAATACATTGGGGATGTCCAAAGCAGTTCCTCAAGGGAGGGGATGCGCCTTAACGGGTATGAGAACCCGGCGTCCAAAGGAAGCATCCTGGGAGGCGGAAGTATCAAAGGCATAGAACCTAATGAACGTGTTCATTGAGGACCACGTAGCCGCATTGCACAAATGTTCTGCGGACGCGCCACAGTGGGCCACCCAAGAGGTCCAACAGACCGAGTAGAATGGGCTTTTATAGCAGCAGGAGCTGGAGGCCCAGCCTGTGCATAAGCTTGTGCAATCACCATTCTAATCCATCTGGCCAAAGTTTGCTTAGTCGCAGGCCAGGTACATTTGTGAAAACCAACAACTACAAAAAGGGAATCTGACCTCCTGATAGAGGCAGTCCTCTCCAAGTATATATGGAGAGCCCGTACCACATATAAAGGCCGCTATTTGTAGGACAAACCAGAAGAGATGAAGGCCGGAACCACAATCTCTTGGTTAAGGTGAAAAGATAACACCACCTTAGACAAATAACCAGGGAGAGTTCTAAGAACTGCCGTGTCACAGTAAAATATGGGAAAGGGTGGACTACAGGACAAAGCGCCTAGGTCCGCAACCCTCCTAGCAGAGGCAATAGCCAGTAGAAACAGGACCTTGAGCGTGAGCCATTTAAGGTCCAGTGACTCAAGAGGTTTAAATGGAGACTCTTACAGGGCATTCAGAACAACAGACAGATCCCATGGAGCCACAGGAGGGACATAGGGAGGCTGAATCCGTAAAACACCCTGAGTGAAAGTATGAACGTACGGAATAGACACAATTTTTCTAGGAAACCATACCAACAAGGCAGGGATATTAACCTTGAGGGAGGCCAGACTAAGTCCAGGCCTTGTTGCAGAATAGCCAGAAGTCTGAAAGTACTGAATTCGTAAGCCTCGTAATTCTTAGCAGCACACCATGTGAAGTAAGAATTCCAGACCCTATAATAAATCTGCGCAAATGCCGGTTAGCGGGCCTTCAGCATAGTTTGGATGTCCACCTCAGAGAATCCTTTGACCCTCAGGAGTAAAGCTTCAAGAGCCACGCCATTAATGTCAGTCTGGCCAGGTCTGGATAGACACAAGAGCCCTGAACGAGGAGGTCTGGGCGTTGAGGAAGTAGAAGAAGACGCTCTATTGATAGACCCTGCAGGTCTGAGAACCAATGCTGTCTGGGCCATGCTGGAGCGACTAGAAGTGTATTACTCCTACTTGTTTGAACTTCCGTAGTACCCTGGGCAGGAGTGACACTGGAGGGAACACGTATGGCAGACGAAAGTTCCATGGAATTGCCAGTGCATCCACAAACGCTGCTTGAGGATCCCTGGTTCTTGATCCGAAGACCAGAACATTGTGATTGTGTTGAGACGCCATCAGGTCTACATCTGGTAGGCCCAACTTGTTCACTAGGTGTTGAAAGACTTCCTGATGAAGACTCCACTCTCCGGCTTGCACGTCCTGACAACTGAGCAAATCACCTTCCCAGTTGAGGACTCCCGGAATGAACACTGCCGATATTGCCGGCAGAAGGCGTTCCGCCCAACGAAGGATTTATGACACTTCCATCATTGCCATGCGGCTTCGTGTTCCGCCTTGATGGTTATGTATGCCACCATGGTGGCGTTGTCTGACCGTACTTGAACAGGCCTGTTCTGTATCAGAGGCAGGGCGGGAGACAAAGCATTGAACACTGCCCACAATTCCAGAATGTTTATCGGGAGGAGTGATTCCTCCATGGTCCATCGACCCTTGAAAGAGGGTTGCTCCAACACCGCGCCCGACCCCTCAGACTGGCGTCCATAGTCAGTAGGACCCAGTTGGGGATCCAGAAGGGATGGCCCCTGCTCTACTCCTGGTCCTGTAGCCACCAGGTCAGAGACAGATGAACCTCCGGAGTCAAGGAGATCATGTGAGACTTGATCCGATGAGGCAGGCCATCCCACTTGGAAAGGATTAACCTCTGTAGAGGGCGGGAAGGGAACTGAGCGTACTCTACCATGTCGAAAGCCGACACCATGAGGCCTAGTACTTGCATTGCCGAGTGTATCGACACTCTTGGGCGAGAAAGGAAGTATATGATTCTGTCCTGAAGTTTCAGGACCTTCTCTGGAGACAGAAACAGCCGCTGACTGTGTGTCCGGTAGTGCCCCCAGGTGCACCATGTTCCGAGCAGGGACCAGCAAGGACTTCTTCTAGTTGATGAGCCACCCGTGGGCTTGTAGGAAGTTTACCGTCAGTTGTAGATGACTGAGGAGGACATCATGGGAGTTTGCCAGAATCAGCAAATCGTACAGATACGGCAGGATCCTGACTCTGTCATACCGGCCATAACCTTGGTGAAGATCCGAGAGACCGTGGCCAGTCCAAATGGCAGAGCCTGGAATTGATAGTGAAGGTTGCCAATAGCAAACCGCAGATATTGCTGATGCAATATGGCAATAGGCATATGCAGGTAAGAATCTTGTATATCCAGGGATACCATATAGCCTCCAGGTTCCATGGCCAGTACAACTGAGCGCAGTGTTTCCATACGGAACTTGGACACTCTCACAAACTTATTCAGTGATTTGAGGTTGAGAATAGGCCAGAAAGATCCATCAGGTTTTGGGACTAGAAACAGGGTCAAGTATCATCATCTGCCACTCTGGGACATAGGTACTGGCACTACCACTCCTTTATCCAGGAGGGAACCCACAACCATCTGTAGAGCTTGCAACTTTAACGGATCCGAAGGGATAACCGTTGTGCAGAACTGGCGAGGGGGACGTCTCTTGAAGGAGACTGTGTATCCGTGAGAGACAACTTCTCGCACCCATGTGTCTGAAGTGGTCATTAACAAGACCTGGATGAATCATATAAGTCAGCCCCCCACCCTGGGATCCCCCTAGGGGGAGACCTGTCCCGTTATGCAGCATGCTTGTCATGAGAAGTAGGCTGACGAGCAGCCCATGATAGTTAGGCCTTGGGCCTAGTGGTTGTTGGGAGTATGAGACAATCTCGGGTATGCCTGACCTTCGCTTTCCCTTAAGGCTGAAAGCAGGGAAAAGTGGTACCTTATGCCTCGTGTGCAGAGTCGCATTTGGGAGAAAAGCAGTCATAGTAGCCGCCGATTCAGACCCAATTTTTAATTAGGTCTTCCCCAAATAAGATGTCCCCAGTAAAGGGGAATACCTCCAAGGACTTTTGGAGTCCAGATCCACCTTCCATGACCTCAACCACAGAATACGGCGAGCCAGGACAGACGTATTCGACGCCTTGGCAGCCAACACACCCGCCTCAGGGGACACCCCCTGGTGTAGAAAAAGGTGGCGGTGGTATTGTGAGACAGGGAATGTCTGATATTGTCAGATATATCCTCGGGCAGCTGTTCCTCTAATGCCTGATCCAGTCATCAATCTATTTTGCAGCCCCAAGAGGATGCAATTGTGGTCTATGTACAACACCCGTAAGGGACTAATAGACTTCAGGCATCCCTCCACACGCTTATCTGTCGGTTCCTACAGTGAGGGGACAGTGGTGAGAGGCAGAGTGGACGACACCCGATGAGGGACACATAAGTTCACACATGAGTTCACCAGTGAATTACCTTCTTGTTATAGAACTCTGCAGGGGGAGGATATCGAGCTAATGCCCGTTGTAGACAGTGGGAATGTCTTCCCTGGATTAGATCATCGGTCTTGTATAATGTACACTTAATGGTCAGACTGTGGTAACAGAGTTTTATTTACCCTCTGATGTGTGAACATATCAATTTGGTAAGGTAAGTGAGGTCAAATTTTCCCACCCAAAGCGGAGTAACCATGGGGACATCAGTGACTGTAATGTTACAGGTGGTCCCATAGGGGGCATAAAGCGTTCAACTAGAGTACCCAGTAGGTTTGAGAATGCAGCACAGGTTGGCTCCAGATTGATTACAGGAGCTGCGGACTGACTGGGAGATGTATGGGACACGGGGGGTCATTCCGACCTGATCGTACGCTAGCTATTTTTTGCAGCGCTGCGATCAGGTCAAAACTCAGCAAAACTGTGCATGTGTATGCACCGCAATGCGCAGGCGTGTCGTACGGGTACAAAGTAGATCGCTGTTGGGCGATGGATTTAACGAAGAATCCATTCGCACAGCCGATCGCAAGAAGAGTGACAGGAAGAAGGCGTTTATGGGTGTCAACTGACCGTTTTCAGGGAGTGGTTGGAAAAACGCAGGCGTGTCCAAGCGTTTGCAGGGCGGGTGTCTGACGTCAATTCCGGGACCGCACAGGATGAAGTGATCGCAGCAGCTGAGTAAGTTCAGACCTACTCAGAAACTGCACAAACTGGTTTTGTACCGCTCGGCTGCACAAGCGATCGCACACTTGCAAAGCGAAAAAACACTCCCCCACAGGCGGCGACTGTCTGATCGCAGCACTGCAAAAAATAGCTAGCGAGCTATCAACTCGGAATGACCCACATAGTACGCAGACCATCACACAAAACTTCGTCCTCAGGTAAATCCGTTGCGCATGCTCTGCAGGATGCAGGAGCTTCCCCAGATTTACTGCCCTACATGTTAAACATTATACACAAATGCAACAGAGAATGGTTTAGTACGATGAAGCCAGACAGAGTACAATACCTACGAATAAATCCATTAGCATGTGACTGAGTACCCAGTACACAACACCTGCAAATAAATCCAGTATTATGTGACTGAGCACACAGTAGATTACACGTAATAGGTAAATACTGCGAGGCACTATATATTGACCCAGACGCACCTAGTCCCCTAGGGTACAGTATACAATGATAGATACTGTATATCTGAAATACACCGCAGTGAAATCGCATAGCAGATACAGGCACACATAGTCACGTTTGCAATGCAGATAATTATTTTCATGACAATAAAATTGCATTGGATTATTATATGAACACATATAAATAAATAAATTTATATATATATATATATATATATATATATATACGCGGTTTAAGACCGGAATTATACATCAGAATACTCGTACAATATATTCTGGCACAGGTACACTTGTTCTTAACTAACGCTGTCTTAATACCGACATGTAGAATACTTAATATCGAAATGTAGAATACAATGCTGATGTACAGGCGAGTTTACAAAGGAGACCTTGCCCTGCAGTCCCGGAGACCAGTCGCATCTATTTTAGAAAATGGCGCCCAGTGTCTCAGTCAGGGAGTGAGGGAGAGTGTGAAGCAGCTCCAGGGCAGGAAAACTGAGCTCACAGTGCCTGGAGGCGGGGTTATAGAGGAGGCCCCAATGCATCTTGGAACAGCTATAGCTTTAACCTGTTGGTGCCTGGATCAAGATCCATCTCTACACCCCAATGTATTCCCTGTGGAATGCAGTGTACCCCGCTGCAGAAAATATAATGTAGGGACAGAGCTTGCGAGAAAGCCCTGTCCTGCAAATCCACTTATTGCAATTCTCAGGGTAATTTTCACGAAAAATACCCTACCTCATGACCCCCGCGCCATTCCCCGCTGACCTATCACTTACTGTACATACACGCTTCTACGGCCACAGATCGGTGTCTGGCTCCTTCTCTGCGTGTCTCCGGTCAGCTGCTACTGTGAAACTCCCAACTGGCATCAGTGATGTAAAGTGAGAGTTTCACAGCATCAGCTGACCGGGGACAGACAGATAAGGAACCAGGCACCAATCCGGGGCTACAGCAGTGTGTAGGTAAGTTTTCTTTTACTAAGCCTGTGATCTATTTAGACACATGGCTGATCTCTGTCAGCATTTCCGACCTCAGCCTTCACTGCCAGAATGCAGGGAAGGCTGAGGTAGAGTAAGGGAAACAGGAGGAAGCCCTGACATAGCTATCTGGAGATAGCATTATTATCACAGGGCTTCCTCCAGTATTTTTTTACAATTAGATTTTAGTAAATTCGACCAGATCGCATTTCCCAATTACATGTATAGGAAATGTGATATGCTTACTAAAAATTTAAATATTCGAATTTAATGGTTCGAAGGACAATTTTCTAAATTCTCCTCCAATTGCTCATTAGCACATTTAGGTAATATTAAAATAATGTTAAACTCATGGCAGACTGTGGAGACTGAAGAGCAGCACTATACTTAGGTGAGAACCAGCAGATGAGTGAACACACAGTTATAATCAGAATGCAGGATTAGAATGTAACACAATAATCACTGTTGCAGGTGAGGAATGACCACAGAAGTGATGGAATACAAGCACTTTATTAAGGCAGTAGAGTGATAATGTATTGCAGTGGAGTCACAATGATAATCTAAGGTAAAACAGATGCATACAGATGTAGTCATGCTCATCATACTGCTATGCGGCATGCTGCATGGCGTGCCATGCTGTGACTATACGTAGCCAGCTGTGACTTCATTAATTCCTTTAGGAATTAATGAAGCGATCGCTGGCTACGAATATTTTTATTTATTTATTAGCAGTTTCTTATATAGCGCAGCATATTCCGTTGCGCTTTACAATTAGAACAACAGTTATAGAACAAAACAGGGCAAAGACAGACATAGCGGTAGGAAGGCCCTGCTCGCAAGCTTACAATCTATAGGGAAATAGGTATTGATACACAAGGATAGATGCTACCTGTTACATAATGGTTCCCCAGATTGCTAGGTTCTTAATGGGTTGTATGATATGATCACCCAGCAATGTTGGAAGACAAAATGTGAGGTTATGTGTACAGAGGGGATGTAACTGGATAGGGAAGCATTGAAGGTTATGTGTGTGGGTCTGAAATTTGGTAGGCTTGTCTGAAGAGATGAGTTTTCAGGGAACGTTTAAAGGTTTGGAGACTAGAGGAGATTCTTATTGTGCGTGGGAGTGCATTCCACAGAGTGGGTGAAGCCCGGGTAAAGTCCTGTAATTTTGAGTGGGAACAGGTAATACATGTGGATGAGAGACGCAGATCTTGGGCAGAGCGGAGAGGTCTGGTAGGGAGATATTTTGAGATGAGTGAGGAGATGTATGATGGTGCAGTTTGGGTAATAGCCTTGTATTTAAGTAAAAGTATTTTATATTTGACACGGTAGAATACCGGTAACCAATGGAGGGACTGACAAAGCGGATCAGCAGATGAAGAACGTCTGGCGAGAAAGATTAGCCTCGCAGCTGCATTTAAAATGGATTGAAGTGGTGAGAGCCTATGTTTGGGAAGACCAGTAAGGAGACTATTACAATAATCAAGGCGGGAGATGATGAGTGCATGGATTAGAGTTTTTGCAGTGTCTTGTGTAAGATAAGGGCGTATTTTGGATATGTTTTTAAGGTGCATGTAACATGATTTAGAGACAGATTGAATGTGTGGAACAAAGGACAGCTCAGAGTCAAGGGTGACACCTAGGCAATGAGCTTGTGGGGTAGGGTGGATAGTTGCATTGTCAACAGTTATGGAGATATCAGGTTGGTAACTACTCTTAGCTGGTGGGAAAATAATTAATTCTGTTTTGGAAATGTTGAGTTTGAGGTGGCGAGATGACATCCAAGATGAAATGGCAGACAGGCATCCAGTGACACGAGCCAATACTGATGGTGACAAATCTGGGGAGGATAGGTAGATTTGAGTATCATCAGCGTACAAATGATACTGAAATCCGAAGGAGCTGATTAGTTTACCAAGAGAGGAGGTATAGATTGAGAAAAGCAGAGGACCTAAGACTGAGCCTTGCGGTACTCCAACTGATAGAGGTAGAGAAGAGGAGGTAGAATCAGAGAAGTGTACACTGAAAGAGCGATTAGATAGGTAGGATGAGAACCAAGTAAGGGCTGTGTCCTGAAGACCTAGGGACTGTAGCGTTTGTATGAGAAGAGAGTGGTCAACAGTGTCAAAAGCAGCAGAGAGATCTAGAAGAATAAGTAGTGTGTAATGGCCTTTTGATCTAGCAGTGACTAGATCATTCACTACTTTGGTCAGTGCCGTCTCTGTGGAGTGTTGGGCACGAAAGCCTGACTGAAGTGGGTCCAATAAGTTGTGGGAGTTAAGAAAGTGTGTAAGGCGAGTGTAGGCAAGTCTCTCAAGTATACAATGGAAAAGAGAGAGACCCCTTGGCACAAATATGGTAAAAAACAATTATTGATATACAATACAGTCCCCCTTTATTTCCCTTAATAGGGATAGCAGATTCTCTCCAAAAATGTTGTTCTCCTTTCAAGGGATTCACTCCAGACAAATACCTCAAACAGGGAAGAGAGATATTCTTAGTGCAACACTGTTGTATCTAGATAAATCACACTTTTAACATATGATGTCGCACTCACATTTTATAATTAATATATTTGCCCATCATCCTCCACATGTGTCATTTCTTCCTTCACCGCAGTACATAAAACTCAAATAAGGAAAAATATTTAGTGCAACACTGTTTCTTAAAAGCAAGAAAGATTTATTACAGGGTTACACTCACAATGATTAAAAGGAAACAAAGCACATAGAACCTCCTCAGAGGATCAAAAGACTCTCACGACAGCAGGGTTCGGAACCAGCTGGTCCAGCCACCAGAAGCGTCAGCGTGCCCAAGATGTTCCAGGAGGGAGTCCAAAGTCCAGAGCACAAAATCCACCTGCTTTACGCGTTTCAGACTCTAAGGTCCTTCGTCAGAAGCATGGTGGAGGTACAAACTAATTGGATTTTTATACCCAAATACAAACAAAGAAAACCACCCCCACCCCACCGGAGAATGGGCGCCAAATTCAAAAACCACCAATAGTATAAACAGAGCCGTTTTTCAAGTTCCATAACATCACTTCTTATTTTCCGGAAGTAGAAATATGCGTTTCACCGCGTTCCATTAGATCGTCAGGCCTCGTAACGTCACTTCAGGTAACGCCCGGAAGTGACAATTGCGTTGCACCGCGTTCCATAGCGGCCGCACTTGAAACTTCCATCGATGCGCTGTCTACACGCTGATTCGGAAGCATATCAATAGGGGTTTCCATAGTAACGCGGTTAGCATTTACAGCGGCTCACATTCTCTTGGGGTGAAAGTGGTCTAGAATGAATATAATACATATTAGTAAGTTAAAACAACACAATAAGTAATTTAAGTAACAATATCATAAGAGGAAAGAGAAATCCATTCAAAGAGTAAAAAAGAAAGTAATAAAGAAAGTGCACTATAGTCTAGAGGAAATGTTTAAGCTCAAAGTCCCCATTTAAACCTTTGGGAACCAGAGTCTTTAATAGATAAATCCATTTCATTTCAGCTTTAGATAATCTAAGGTCTACGTCCCTTGTTTTCCAATTATGTTGTATTAATTGAATACCCCAAAAAGATTTGACATGGCATTCCTTAGATTGATGTTTATCTTTAAAATGGGCCGATACTGTATGTGACTCTAAGCCCTTTTTAATATTATATACGTGTTCTGCTAGCCTAGTTTTTAAATTTCTTGTTGTTTTACCCACATAAAGTAAATTGCAGGTACATTGTATAACGTAAATAACATTTTTAGAATTGCATGTCATAAGATCCCTTATAGGGTAAGTTTTACCATTTACAAAAAACTCTCTCATTTTAGAAGGATTGTTCTTAGTAGTGGTCTTGCACATTAGGCAGGATCCACATCGATGAAAACCTTGTATTCTAAGGCTACTTCGTTTAACTTCATCAATGCTACTACGCACCAATTTGTTTTTTAAATTCGGGGCTTTTCTATCTATAAAGGATGGTTTAAATGGAAGCTCCTTCCCAATAATTGGATCTTTACGAAGTAGGAACCAATTTCTCTTAATACATTTCTCTATTTCTTTAGAATTGGAGCTAAATCTACTTGTAAATGCCCACGTATAGCTGTTATCATTTGATACTTTTAGTTTATTCTTTAGCAGATCGCTTCTTTCTATTTTATCAAGTTGGTCTTCTGCCTTATTTAATTCTTCCATTGTATAGCCCTTTTCCAAAAAGCGTCCTTTTGTTTCATTAATAAGCTCTTTGCAGATCTCAGGTTCTAAGCAATTTCTCTTAATGCGGCTATACTGCCCGAAAGGAATACCGCTCAGCCAGTTGTCATGATGTTGACTATCCCTATAGATGTAACTATTGCAGTCAGTGGGCTTTCGGTAGTTCTTTGTTTGAATCTTACCGTGTTTGATATATATCAATAAATCTAAAAAAAATATTTCACTTTTACTTGTTTGAAAGGTAAGAGTGATATTGAAATCATTAATATTTAAAGAATTACAGAAAACATGGAGATCTTCCTCTGTCCCATTCCCGATGAAAAATATATCGTCTATAAATCTTTGCCAGGATACCAGGCCCGCCCCCAGAGAACCATTGTGCCAAATAAATTGCTCCTCCCAGTAGGACATGAAAAGATTGGCATAACTGGGGGCGAACCTGGTACCCATGGCACTTCCAACAGACTGCAAATGGTAGGATCCATCATAAAAGAAATAGTTATTTTTCAAAATAAATTCTATACCTCCCAGTATGAATGCTGAGGTTTTTTCATCAACATCACTGACGAACGACCTTAGAGTCCGAAACATGTAAAGCAGGTGGATTTTGTGCTCTGGACTTTGGACTCCCTCCGGGAACATCTTGGGGACGCTGACGCTTCTGGCGGCTGGACCGGCTGGTTCCGAACCCTGCTGTCGTGAGAGTAATTTGATCCTCTGAGGAGGTTCTATGTGCTTTGTTTCCTTTTAATCATTGTGAGTGTAACCCTGTAATAAATCTTTCTTGCTTTTAAGAAACAGTGTTGCACTAAATATTTTTCCTTATTCGAGTTTTATGTACTGCGGTGAAGGAAGAAATTACACATGTGGAGGATGATGGGCAAATATATTTTACTTATAAAATGTGAGTGCGACATCATATGTTAAAAGTGTGATTTATCTAGATACAACAGTGTTACACTAAGAATATCTCTCTTCCCTGTTTGAGGTATTTGTCTGGAGTGAATCCCTTGAAAGGAGAACGACATTTTTGGAGAGAATCTGCTAACCCTATTAAGGGAAATAAAGGGGGACTGTATTGTATATCAACAATTGTTTTTTACCATATTTGCGCCACGGGGTCTCTCTCTTTTCCATTGTATATATTGATTATGGTGTGGTGAGCCATCTGAGTTGACCTGGGCTGCACTTGTGGGTTGTATGCGCAATTGCTTTCATGGTGTTTTTTTCCAAGTCTCTCAAGTAGCTTGGAGGGACTGGGTAGCTGAGAAATGGGACGGTAGTTAGAGAGTGTGTTTGGGTCAAAATTGTGTTTTTTTAGAATGGGAGTAATCACTGCATGTTTAAACAGAGAGGGAAATATACCAGTAGAGAGAGAGAGAGAGATTACAGATTTTAGTTAAGGTTGGGATAAGCACAGGAGACAAAGTTTTACTGACCTGTGAGGGTATAGGATCAAGAGGAGAGGTAGTGGAGTAGGAGGATGAAAAGAGTGTTGATACTTCATCTTCACTTGTGGGATCAAATGAAGAGAAAGTGCCAGAGGGTTCAGGTAGGGAATTGAGCAGCTCACTGGCTGAGTTAGAGCATACCATTTCATTTAGGATTTTATCAATCTTATCCTTGAAGTAGGAAGCAAGTTCTTGTGCACGGATAGTAGCTAGTGGGGGAGGTGAGGGAGGGTAAAGAAGTGATTTAAATGTATTAAAAAGTCGCTTGGGGTTGGTGGCATGATAAGAGATGAGAGATTGGAAATATGTTTGTTTGGCAGTGTCCAGGGCCTGACGATAGGAGTGGTAGGTAGTCTTATATGTGAGAAAGTCACTTGGATTCTGTGATTTCCGCCACTGACGTTCTACTTTACGTGACAGTTTTTGTAGGTGTCTTGTTGATTTAGAGTGCCATGGTTGGCATCTAAGCCTACATGGAGTGTGATGGGTAGCTGGAGCCACTTCATCAAGTGCACTCTCTAGGGTCTGGTGCAGGTGGGATACAGCAGTGTCAGGTGTGGTAAATGTAGAGATTGGTGAGAGCAGTTGTTGCAGAGAAGTGGAAAGTTGTTGAAAATGTATATTGTTAGTATTTCTGCGGGTTAGAGGAGGCTTGCTTGGTTTTAGTGTCCTAGAATTTAAAGTAATAAAAGAGATTGTGAAAGTGATCAGGTTGTGATCAGAGAGAGGGAAAGGAGTGTTAATGAATTCGGAAACTGAGCAGAGCCTGGTGAACACAAGATCAAGGCAGTGGCCCTCCTGGTGAGTAGAGGAGTCGGACCATTGGGTTAGGCCAAGAGAGGAGGTTAGAGAGAGGAGTTTGGATGCATGAACAGATTGTGGACTGTCAAGAGCTATATTGAAATCGCCCATAATGATGGTGGAGATGTCAGAGGATAAGAAGTGTGGGAGCCAGGCAGAAAAATCTTCTAGAAATTGTTGTTTAGGTTGCCCAGGAGGGCGATAGATAGCTGCAACACGCAGAGAGAAGGGGGTGAAAATCCTGATAGAGTGAATTTCAAATGATGTGAATGCGAGCGATGGAACCTGAGGTAGAACAGTGTATGTGAAAAACTGTGACAGTAAGATTCCAACCCCACCACCTTTACTATTGTTTGGCCTAGATGTGTGTGAGAAGTGGAAACCACCGTGTGACAGTGCTGCAGGGGAGGCAGTGTCTGATTGTGTGAGCCATGTTTCTGTTATAGCCAGCAGATTAAAGTTGTGAGATATGAAGAGGTCATGGATGGATGTTAATTTG
Organism: Pseudophryne corroboree; assembly: GCF_028390025.1. NCBI lineage: Eukaryota > Metazoa > Chordata > Amphibia > Anura > Myobatrachidae > Pseudophryne > Pseudophryne corroboree. The sequence continues at coordinate 359,998,394 of NC_086447.1, read as the reverse complement.
TTACAGAGTGTGCATTCAATAATTTTAGTGACTTGGAGGGGGATGGGAGAAACGTGATATTTATGAGGTTAGATGGATTTCTATGTTGTTTTGAGACAGCAGAGTGTGAGAGGGAAAGGTGGTTGGGGCCTGGATTTGGTGATATGTCACCAGCTAATAAAAGCAGAAGAGTGAGATAAATATTGGTGGATGTTTGCGAGTGTTTATTCTGGTGGCCAATTGTGGTTGTCAAAGTACTTGCAGAGAAGTAAGTATAAAGCTCATGAGTGTTTAGAAGAGGGGAGTGGAGAATAGAAGCTGTAATATGTACAGAGGGGTGAGTTTCAGGGTGAGTGTAGAATGTGTTAAATTTGGTGAGAATTCCATGAACTGAAACAAGAAACAGTAGTTTGATGAACATGCTGAGGTTGTTTGTGGTTTATGGGTTAAGTGGAGTTGGAGTAAGTTGTTAAAGTAAGTTACCTTTCCTTGATGTTGTTCAATGTTTGTTCAACTGTTTTTTTAACTGCTCGGATAACACACTTATTAAATCCACACTTAATAAATTCCACGCAAGCTACCCCCAGCAAGCTGACCCCTTAACTGAATCTAAAGAAATACTGTCACAGCCTGTCACAGCTGCGAATAGTCACAGCCTGGCGTGCCATGAAGCAAGCCGTGTTGCAACATGTTCCATTGCAGCAAAGATATGCATGGCTACATCTGTAGTTTAAATGGCAGTCCAGTATGAGATTTGCAGTGGGGTAATGAAGCAATTGAACAAGAATCCAATGAAACAAAGATTGCAGAGCAGGTACAGGAATGCATGCAGGTAAAGATGAAGTCCACAGTAATGTCAGACCTCAGGCACTGGGTAACTTAGGTATAACAATGATATTCAATTACCCCGACAGCAAGTTGGGTGTAATGTATCGTCGCCGGGGGCTATCTAATTAACCCCGATAAGCCGGCACGTGCCGCGGCTTATCTGGGATTTTGTTTCACCTGCCTTCGTCAGGTGAAGTAAAATCCCTGATAACAGCCCCGTTTTCATCCGAAAACGTGGCCATTTCACCCGAAAACACACAGGTTTCACTGAACCTGTGTGTTTACGGGTGTATATGCACTTTTTACCGACTGCAGCACCCAAAGAAACATCGGGGGTTTTTACTCCCACTGTCTCTTTGGGGCAAATTGAATATCCCCCTAAGTCTTTTAAGAATATGGCAGAACACAGCAAGGCATGAAAACAAGGTCACTTAGCTAGAGAGAGAGTGTCTCCTGGACTCCAGGCAAGGCAAGACCAGGCAGGATTAGGCAAGGCTGGAGCTGGAGCCGGCTGAGCAGACTCCCAGACTAGGGTGTCTATTTACTAAGCCAGGAATGGAGATAAAGCAGACGGAAATAAAGTACCAGCCAATCAGCTCCTAACTGCCATGTTACAGGCTGGGTTTGAAAAATTATAGTTAGGAGCCTATTGGCTGGTACTTTATCTCCATCTAATTTATTTCCATCCAAGGCTTAGTAAATAGACCTCTGTGTCTCAGAAACACAGTTTAGCACTGAGGTAATACATGGTACAAGCAGGACAGGATTCTCAGGATACAAGTAATGTTCTCAGGGCAAGGTACACAAGGAATACAAGTAATGTCCTCAGGACAAGGTAACACAAGGAATATAACCAACAGGTTTGTGTAGGGCTGGTTGTCTTTTATCAGGAGCAATGACCAATGGCACCCCAGCCCCCTTGATTACAGAATACATTGCAGCTAGTATGCTGCACACAGGACCTAAGGCAATAATATACTGCAGCTGAGATGCAAATAGAAGAATACTGTTCTGATAGCAGCACAGAGGTACTGCAGGCCAGAAACATGACAGCAGCACGTCTGATAGCACAGAGGTACTGTAGACCAGACAGAACAGCAGCACCTCTGGCAGTACAAAGGTACTGCAGGCCATACACAATAAATTGTAGAGGTGTAACACATTGACAGCCCCCAGGAAACTTTACTACTCTTCCCGAAGTCCGAGAGAGTCATTCAAGGTTCAGGAGCCTCCTGGACATTCTGGGAGAGTACGCAGGTTTGGTGTACTATGTAGCATGCACTGTGTTTTAAGGTATGTACACATGGTGAGATTTATCCTTGAGATTTTGCCTATATAGTCAAAATCGCAAGGAAAGTTAGTGCAGATCGCACAGTGTTAGTCAGCTTGCGATACCGATGTGCACTCCCGCGGGGTCGGTATCGCAAGGAAAGATAGCCTGTGCAGGCAAAACAATCTTACTGTATAGTTTACTATCTAGTACAAGGAATTGTCAAAATTGGCACTTAGTCAAAATCGCACATAGTCAAAATTAAAGGTACAGTTAGTCAAAATTGGTGCTTCTGGGCTCTGGGGGAATTCAAGGGAAATTGCATAGTCAAAATCAGAGATAATCAATATCCCACTGTCTGTACACACCTTTACTGTGCTATGTTGTCCTACCAGCAATCATATAATTACCTATATTCTAAAATAATTTCCAGGGAGACATTGTTGGGCAGACATGTTAATAACATGCACACTGTTACCTTGGTATACCTTCTTGTACTATAATCTCCATAAAATATGTTTACTAAAGTAGCTATAATTTAGCTTTTTTTTATTTAAAGCTAGAGATGTGTGGTTCAGTTCTCCAGAGATCCAAATCCACCTGAATTTTGTGGATGCAAACTGGACCAAAACCGGTCCTGAACACCCAAGGAGATTGAATCCTAACCGAGTCCCTGTTCGAATCGTCCCACGGTTCTGAATTCGTATTGTAAATTAAAATTTTGTGTTTTGGATTGTAAATATTACATGATTTTAGCGATGTTATTGTTGTTGTTTTTTAGAAATGATTATTGATTTATTTATTTTTAACCAATTTTAAACTGTACTGAAATCCAAATCCGAACAAAAGCACTTGAGGGTGCACGGGTGTAGTACGTTATGCTGGCGCTTGGGATTCCGGCGTTCAGCATACCGGCGCCGGGATCCCGACCGCCGGCATGCAGGCAGCGGGGTGAGTGCAAAAGAGCCCCTTGCGGGCACACTAATTATTCTCCCTCCAGGGGTGTCGTGGACACCCCAAAATGGAGAATAGTTGACGGTATGCTGGCTGCCGGGATTCCGGCGCCGGTATGTTGAGCGCCGGGATCCCGACAGATGGCATATCAAATGCCTCCCCCGTGCACATCTCTGTTTCAAAATGCTGGCATTCAGTATATATTAATGCAGTGCTTCTCAAACTCGGTCCTCAGGACCCTACACAGTTCATGTTTAACAGATCACCTAGCACAGAGGTTCTCAAACTCGGTCCTCGGGGGCACACACAGTGCATGTTTTGCAGGTCTCCTCACAGAATCGCAAGTGAAATAATTAGCTCCGCCTGTGGACCTTTTAAAATGTGTCAGTGAGTAATTAATACACCTGTGCACCTGCTGGGTTACCTGCAAAACATGCACTGTGTGTGCCCCCGAGGACCGAGTTTGAGAACCTCTGACCTAGCAGGTGCACGGGTGTATTCATTAATCACTGATACATTTAAAAAAAATCTACAGGTGGAGCTGTAATTCTGTGAAGAGATCTGGAAAACGTGAACTGTTTGGGCTCCTGAGGACTGAGTTTGAGAACCTGTGTATTAATGTAGAAAGAGAATATAGGCTAGATAGTGAGAATTGCATTTAATATATATAAATGACTGTATGGGACAATTACATACCTCCCAGCATGACCCTCTCCAGGAGGGACACAATGTTTTGCTTATGAACTTTTTTCTTAATTTAGGATTGCCATCACCTGTGTTGAACAGGTTCATGGATAAGAAAGTTGTTTCAGCACAGGTGATGGAAATTATACATTAAGAGGGAAGTCCAGGAGCAGAGCATTCTGTCCCTCCTGGAGAGGGTCGTGTTGGGAGGTATGCAATTAGTCTGAGTTAAAAAAAAAATAGGGACATTTTCAGGGACAAATCATTTAAACCTGGAAATTAGAGACAGTTGGCATTTATGCAGTCAATAAACACTGCAAGTAAAAGCACATGGCCTCGCAACTTTCAGGAATCTTTAAGAGCTATAAGTGCTGTTACTACCAAATAAACTTGGTATGATATGCTGTACCTATTATGTACCAAGATTAGTGTCTGCTGCTTTTCTCCTGGAAAGAAGTCATAAAACTGTCCACTAACACATATGACCTGGCAAAGGATTTATATTCTGTCACTAATCCCATTCTTCTTGATTAAGGTCCAGCTCAAGGAATTAATCACATTACCACTGAGCTAGGACAATTCTTCATTGCTCTGACTACTGGGGACTGGCCGAAAAATGAAGCACTAGGAGGTATCCTACATTACTGTTCAGTCGTCTTTATCTTATATATAACAGCAGTTCACTACACTGAGGCTCATTTAGTAAACATTGCATTTATGCTCACCATATGCATTTGCACTAAATCACAGCAACCAATAATACATTTGCATTCAATGTCTAAAGGGCCCTACACACTGGCCGACATGACAGCACGATATGAACGATCTCGTTCATTAATGAACGAGATACCGTTCATATCGTGCAGTGTGGAGGCTCCAGCGATGAACGTTGCGTGGCCCTGCGCTCTTTCATCGCTGGTCCCCCGTCGGCTGTACATGCAGGCCAATATGGACGATCTCGTCCATATTTGCCTGCACTTCAATGCAGCCGGGTGACGGGGGGAGTGAAGAAACTTCACTCCCCCCGTCACTGCCCCCCCCCCCGCCGCCGGGTCGCCCGCCGGCCGTATCCGCCGTCGGGCAGCTCGGCGGCGGATCGGCCAGTGTGTAGGGCCTATTAGACAGATACGCTAATTGCTGATTGGTTCAGTATCAATTCTTCACATAAATGCACTGTTAGTGTTAATGACTCATCCAGTGCTTAAAGTGGTCCTAGAGAGGAGGTGAAACTCACCCCCCCCACCATCACCACCACGGCTGTGAAATAAAGGGATTGCACGTGCCGCAAAAAAGGGGGCGTGGTCACCCAATAGTATCCCCAATTCAAATCATGCCGCACGGTAGCACAGTCTTACTAATATTACACCACACATTAGTAGTGCTCCTTATGCACAAAGCCCACATTAGTAGCCTTGATACGTTTTCCTGTTAGAAATTTGTCCAATCCGTTTTTAAATGCAATTACAGAGTCTACTATTACTACCTTCTCCGACAGTGAGTTCCAAATCTTTATTCCCCTTACAGAGAAGAACCCTTTCCTACGTTGCGTACGGAATTTTCTCTCTTCTAGCCTCAGTGAGTGCCCACGCGTCCTATACAGAGTTCTTTTAATAAACAAATCTGCTGCTAGCTCCGTGTAATGCCCCTTTACATATTTGAAGATATTAATAATGTCTCCTCTTAGTCTCCTCTTTTCTAGTGAATACATATTTAATTTAGTAAGCCTCTCCTCATATTCGAGTGTCTCTAAACCTTTAATCAATTTAGTAGCTCATCTTTGAACTCTTTCTAGTTCCACGATATCCTTTTTGTAATATGGGGCCCAGAACTGAATGCAATATTCCAGGTGTGGGCGTACCAATGATTTGTACAACGGCAGGATTACATCCTCATCCTTGGTCTCAATGCCCCGTTTAATGCACGCAAGCACTTTACTTGCCTTTTTTGCTGCAGTTTGGCATTGTGTACTGTTACTAAGTCTATTATCTATGAGCACCCCCAAATCTTTTTCCACCATAGTTACCCCTAGATTTTCTCCATCTAGAGTGTAGGATGCAAGTGTGTTTTTTGTCCCAAAATGCATAACTTTGCATTTTTCTATGTTGAACCTCATTTTCCATTTAGACGCCCAGAATTCCAGTTTAACTAAGTCATTCTGTAGAGACTCCACATTGGTTTCTGAGTTAATTATCTTACACAGTTTCGTGTCGTCTGCAAAGATTGACACTGTGCTTTCCAGGCCTATTCCTAGATCATTGATAAATATAATGAACATCAGTGGGTCAAGAACAGACCCTTGTGGTATTCCACTGACTACTGGTGCCCAGCTGGAGAACATCCCATTTACCACTACTCGTTGTTCCCTGTTATCCAACCAATTACCTATCCAAGTACAAATAGTATTTCCTAGGCTAAGTTCCCTTAATTTGTGGACCAGTCTCCTATGTGTCACTGTATCGAAGGCTTTTGCAAAATCTAAGTAAACCACGTCCACTGCTTTTCCATGGTCAAGATTCCTGCTCACTTCCTCATAGAAGCTAATTAAGTTGGTTTGACATGATCTGTTCCTTACAAACCCATGTTGACTTTTAGTAATAAACTTAGTTGCATGTAGGTGCTCCTCTATGCTATCCCTCAAAATGCCTTCTAATATTTTACCCACTATAGAGGTTAAACTAACTGGTCTATAGTTTCCAGGATTATTTTTAGTTCCCTTTTTACATAAAGGCACTACCTCAACTATGCGCCAATCCTTTGGTACCATGCCTGATCTAATCGAACTACTGAAAATCAGGTATAGGGGTTTAGCTAGCTGTGTCCTAAGCTCCCTTATAACCCTCGGATGAAAACCGTCTGGGCATGGTGATTTATTAATCTTTATTTTGCTTATTCTCTCCAGGACTACTTCCTCACTTAAACAGGTATCTAGCCAAGAGTCATTACATTCACTGTCGTTAAGCAATACTGTCACCTGTGCATCCTCCCTGGTGAATACTGATGAAAAAAAATTGGTCAATATTTCAGCTTTTAATTTGTCATCGTTTGTCAAGGATCCCAATTCATCCTCTAATGGGCCCACGTTCTCCTTCTTCAACCTTTTACTGTTTATATATTTATAAAACTTTTTAGGATTGGTTTTACTCTCAATAGCGATTTGCTTTTCGTTAGCAATTTTAGCTGCTCTTATTACTTTTTTGCTTCTTTTATTGCATTCCTTGTAAAACCGGAATGACTCCTCCCCTCCATTAGATTTAAATGTTTTAAAAGCACGCCTCTTATTAGCCATTGCTTCTTTGACCTCCTTATTAAGCCACATTGGTTTGTGCTTAATACTCCTGCGTTTACTGCTCATTGGAATTAATTTGTGAATATTGCTTTCTAGCAACCCTTTTAAAGTATCCCACATTTCCGAAGTGTCCTTGCCATGAAACAACTCATCCCAGTCAATGCCGTTTAGTGCCCGTCTCAGCATATTAAAGTTAGCTATTCTAAAGTTTAATGTTTTGGTTGCTCCCTTATAGCTATTTTTCTTGAAACTGATGTCAAAAGTGATCATATAATGATCGCTGTTTCCCAAGGTCTCCCCAACTTTAATGTTTAATATAATGTCCACGTTATTGGTAATAACTAGGTCCAGAATAGTTTTACCTCTAGTTGGGTCCTCGACTAATTGTGTCAGGAATTGATCCTTCAATGGATTTAAAAACCTGCTGTTTCTAGTTTTTAAACATGAATCGTTCCTCCAATTTATATCAGGATAGTTAAAGTCTCCTAACACTAGGATGTCCCCCATTCCTGCTGCTTTTTCTATTTGTTGTGGGAGTTGTTCCTCCTCATGTATGCTGATATCCGGTTGCTTGTAACATGTGCCAATGACTAGTTTCTTTGCCTCAGTGCCCTAACTTGTGATCTCAACCCATAGCGACTCCACGTTATCTCCAATCCCCTTGAAGATAGTATCTATTACGCATGGTTTAAGAGATGGTTTAACGAAGAGACATATCCCTCCTCCCCTTTTGGTAGCCCTATCCCTCCTAAAAAGAGAATAACCCTCCAAAAACGCATCCCAGTCGTGAGAGTCGTCCCACCATGTTTCCGTAATACCTATAATATCGTATTGGAATTTTGATGCAAGACATTCCAATTCTCCCATTTTACCCGATAGGCTTCTTGCATTCGCAAGCATACATTTTAGCATAGTGTTTCCCTTGACGGTTTGTTTTAATGGTATCTTATCTGTATTTACAAGTGTCTTTCTGGAATTACTCTTACCTATTGTTAATCTCCTCCCCCCATTACCACCCCCATCATATTTAATACCTCCTTCCTCACTACTAGCACTATTTGACGTAATAAGTCTTTCTATGTCCTGCCCCCTGATGTTAGTATCTTCCCTTATGCTTTGGACATCCTTTTCTATATTCTGCATTGTAGTGGAATACTCATCCGTAGGTAATAATTTTGGAATATCTCGGACAATACCAGTGTCCATAAATCCGGTGTCAATACTCATGCAGATACCCTTGCCTGCTGATCCTTCGCTCCCCCCTTCTCCTCCCCCAAATTGTTCCTTACCCCGATCTTTACTGTTCTCCCTCTTTGTCCCGTAGATACTAGCTAAACCCTCTCCCCAGGCTCCTAGTTTAAAAGCTCCTCCAACCTTCTAACCATCCTACCCCCCCAGCACCACAGCCCCCTCCTCATTCAGGTGCAATCCATCACGACAAAAAAGATGGCACCTGACTGAGAAGTCCGCCCAGTGTTTCAAGAACACAAACTCCTCCTTCCTACACCAGTCTCTAAGCCACACATTTACCTCCCTAATCTCCCTCTGTCTCCCTGGGCTAGCGCGTGGCACTGGTAATATTTCTGAGAATATTACCCTAGATGTCCTTGCCTTTATTTTCTTGCCTAATTCCCTATAGTCTTTCTTAAGGACATCCCACCTACCACTAACTTTGTCATTGGTGCCAACATGCACCAAGACCGCCGGGTCTTTACCAGCCCCTCCCAACAATCTATCTACCCGGTCCGCGATTTGCCGTACCCGAGCACCCGGGAGACAACAGACTGTACGGCGATCACGGTCCCTGTAACAGATTGCCCTATCTGTCCTCCTGATGATAGAATCCCCTACCACCACAATCTGACTAGGTACCTCACTATCTTTTTTCCCATCTCTACCGGAGGGACCGCTCCTCTGGTTGCTAGAGGAAACAGTCTCCTCCAGTTCCGTCATTTCCTCAATGTCATCCCCAGAATCTTTGGCCAATCAGGCAAATTTGTTGGGGTTTGGCAGATCGGAAGTGTCCTGTCTCCCCCTCCCCCTTTTTTTCTTCCTTCTAACTGTGACTCAGCTGGCTACCTGATCCTCCTCATCTACCAGTGATCCCCCCTGCAACTCCTCCACCATTCTGTCTAAACTTTGCTCGATTGTGAATGTCTCTCAGTCGCTTAACGGTCTGCTCTAGATCAGTTACCTGGGCTTCCAGGGCAGCCGTTCGCTCACATTTCGCACAGATGTACCCGCACTCGGACAGTTGAGCCAGGTGCGCATACATCATGCATGACACGCACTGAGTGAGATCCCCAATCTCGGCTCCACCCATTTTTAATATGTACTAACTCCCTGTTACCTTAAAGAGAAAAAAACACAGGGACAATCAATATAAAATACAATAAATGCGGGACAAAAGACAATAAATAATCAGATAAATAAGGGACAATAAAGGATAAATTAAGTGGAATAAATTAAGTACAAATACAAAGTACCACTGAACAGTAAGTGACAGATAAAAAGAGAGGGACAATCTATATGTATAGGACAATATATAAGGTATGAGGGGTCAATAAATAATAGATAAATAATAAATAAAAAGAACTGATACGTATAGAAATTAAATAATACAATTTTTACAGTAAAGGATAAAGTTGATATTTATCTGCTCCCTTCTTCTTATATGCTCTCAGGTGCAGCGTCTCAGGCTCAGGCTCCTGGCACTGCTCCCTGCTCGGATCTCCCTCTTGGCGCGGTTCCCTGGCTCAATGTGCGGCCCTTCCCTCGCCGCACTGCCGCACTGCCCTCCGCCCGCACTCGGCTCGGCACTGGTAGCGGCACCTGCACCTTACAGTTGCCCCTCCGTACCATCCCTTCCTGCTCGTGCGCGCGCTCCCGCGCACCCGTACTCGCTCGTCACTTCCGGTTCCGGCTTACGGCTTCTCAGCGTCTACAGCGTCTCCTCAGCCTCTACAGCGTCTCCTCCTCATGCGTTCCATCAGTCTCATTTGGAGACGGAATCAGGGAAATGCTGAGCACCCGCAGAGATTGTGTTACCTGCGGTCGCCTGACTCCCTCCCCACAGCAGCAGCCGGAGGCAGAAGCTCACTCTTGAGTTCTGGCTTCTGGCTCTGGCAGTGTGCAGCTGAGCTCTATAGGAGAGATGTCATGACGTCTCTCCCATAGTTCTGAGGAGCAGGCGACAGACGGAGGGCAGAGGTCCGGAAGCATGAGCGGGACTTAGTATGTATAGTGGTTTTTGTGTATGTGTGTGTGTGTAAGCGCCGGCACTTCTACAGGGGGCTAAACTACTGGGGGATAACTATTGGGAGCATAACTATGGCAGCTAAACTACAGAGGGTTAAACTACTGGGGGCATAACTACAGGGGCTAAACTACAGGAGGCATAACTACTGGGGGCATAACTACGGGAGCATTACCACTGGGGGCTAAACTACTGGGCAAATAACTATTGGTGGCATAACTACGGCAGCTAAACTACTGGGAGCATAACTACTGGGGGCATTACCACTGGGGCTAAACTACTGGGGACATTACCACTGGGGTCTAAACTACTGGGGGCATTACCACTGAGGTCTAAACCACTGGGGGCATAACTATGGGGCATTACCACTGGGGGCTAAACTACTGGGGGCATAAATACTGGGGGCATTACCACTGGGGGCTAAACTACTGGGGGAATAATTACTGGGGGCATTACTACAGGTGGCACTACTTTACTACTACTGGGGCAATACTACACAGGGGCATTACCACTAATTGCATTACTGCTGGGGACTAATTAGAGCATTGTATAGGGGGCACTTCACTCCTGGGGACATAACGGGCACTACTACTGGGGGCATTGCATAAGGGGCACCATTACAATGGTCTCTACATAAGGGGCACTGCCACTGCAGTGGACATTGCATGAGGGGCACTTCTACTCTGGGCATTGTATAAGGGGTGCTTCTGCTGTGGGCATAATGTGTATTAGGGGTGCTACTACTGTGGACATTATGTGTATTAGGATTGCTCTTACTGTGGGTTTTGTGTATAAGGGACACTGATGTGTGTCATAACATGAATAAGGGACACTACTATGTGGAGTAATGTGAACAAGATTGGGCTACTGTGCGGCATAATTTTAAATGGGGATACTATTACATGACCACGGCCCCTTTCTATTTGAGACCATGCCCCTTTTCTGGAGCGCAATCCCTTTATTACTGTACATGGGCAGTGTGTGTGTGTGTGTGTGTGTGTGTGTGGGGGGGGGGGAGTTCCACCACCTCTCTAGGACCACTTTAAGCATTGGCCATGATGATTATGCACCAACATCAGGGCACCCTGTAACCACAGTGAACCATTTAGCTTCCACATGGGGATTATGCACCAACATCAGGGCACCCTGTAACTACAGTGAACCATTTAGCTTCGCCATTAAGCTTACAGTTGACCATAACTGCAGTATAAGATGTGTCAGCCAGTAAAAGAGTCACTGTACTTTGTTTTGCAAAGTGTGCCTCACAAGGAAGACATGTCTACAGCTCTGTCATTTTTAAATTTCTTTTTTAATCCATTTAAAAGAAATGCAGGTTTGCGTGAAAAACTGGGAATTGCATGCCAAAATATTGTTGTTGGGGTTTTTTTGTAATTTACGAAGAAGAGTCATTAACTACATTAAGTGCATGTGAATCCCTTTCTCATAAAGGTTAAATTAGCAGCCCCACGTGCAATGCTAAAAACACAGGCCCTCATTCCGAGTTGTTCGCTCGGTATTTTTCATCGCATCGCAGTGAAAATCCGCTTAGTACGCATGCGCAATGTTCGCACTGCGACTGCGCCAAGTAACTTTACTATGAAGAAAGTAATTTTACTCACGGCTTTTTCATCGCTCCGGCGATCGTAATGTGATTGACAGGAAATGGGTGTTACTGGGCGGAAACACGGCGTTTCAGGGGCGTGTGGCTGAAAACGCTACCGTTTCCGGAAAAAACGCAGGAGTGGCCGGGGAAACGGTGGGAGTGCCTGGGCGAACGCTGGGTGTGTTTGTGACGTCAACCAGGAACGACAAGCACTGAAATGATCGCACAGGCAGAGTAAGTCTGAAGCTACTCTGAAACTGCTAAGTAGTTAGTAATCGCAATATTGCGAATACATCGGTCGCAATTTTAAGATGCTAAGATTCACTCCCAGTAGGCGGCGGCTTAGCGTGTATAACTCTGCTAAATTCGCCTTGCGACCGATCAACTCGGAATGAGGGCCCCAGAGAAGATAAGATTACCTCACCATCTCAGTCTCTAACCTGGTTATAGTCCAATGAGTCAACTAAAGGACATCAATCTTACAAGGGCAGAGTGCATTACATGCAGATCATTGATGGCTAATATCTCAAAGGAAAGAGAAACTCCTAATCTACCTTTATGTCAGACTAACAAACCCAGCCACGTGTCCCTATGAAGCTGTCAGCTGGAATTGCAGTTATTAATTAGATTTTTTCCATTCATTTTCCATCACATCTGCGTCCTTATTTGTCCCCTACACACAAAAGTCCTCTGTAATGTTTTAGTATAATTTACTACGTGTTAGTTAGTTACTATTAAGTTGCAAAAGTGCAGTCACCATCATCTTTATTATTTATTTTCTTAATTAAATCAAAGGTTATTTACATTATACAATCCCGTAATTTTAATTTTGCAATCATTGTTTAAGAGTGAAGCTTTGCTCTAAAGCCATAATAAGCAAAAAGATTAGGTGAATGCTCTCTTCAAATCTATTTTTTCAAACATATGGGGCAGGATGTAAAAGCGTCCGAGATCGCCAGAGATACGGGATGCCGGACAACCTCAGATGTTTTTTTAAGGGGCAATCACTTACAAATCATGGTTTTAAGCTAGATGCATCATCACTTGAAAATAAGATTTTACTCACCGGTAAATCTATTTCTCGTAGTCCGTAGTGGATGCTGGGAACTCCGTAAGGACCATGGGGAATAGCGGCTCCGCAGGAGACTGGGCACAACTAAAGAAAGCTTTAGGTCACCTGGTGTGCACTGGCTCCTCCCACTATGACCCTCCTCCAAGCCTCAGTTAGGACACTGTGCCCGGACGAGCTGACATAATAAGGAAGGATTTTGAATCCCGGGTAAGACTCATACCAGCCACACCAATCACACCGTATAACTCGTGATACTATACCCAGTTAACAGTATGAATATAACTGAGCCTCTCAACAGATGGCTCAACAATAACCCTTTAGTTAGGCAATAACTATATACAAGTATTGCAGACAATCCGCACTTGGGATGGGCGCCCAGCATCCACTACGGACAAGGGCCTGACTACGTCCAGTAACTTGGAATCCTCCAAGTCCCTAGTAGCCGCAGGCACTACAATAGTTGGTTCAAGTGAAAAGCTGATAACACCTTAGGGAGAAACTGGGAACGAGTCCTCAATTCTGCCCTATCCATATGGAAAATCAGATAAGGACTTTTATATGACAAAGCCGCCAATTCTGATACACGCCTGGCCGAAGCCAAGGCCAATAACATGACCACTTTCCGCGTGAGATATTTTAGATCCACGGTTTTTAGTGGCTCACACCAATGTGATTTTAAGAAACTCAACACCACGTTGAGAACCCAAGGTGCCACTGGAGGCACAACCGGGGGCTGAATATGCAGCACTCCTTTTACAATGTCTGAACTTCAGGTACTGAAGCTAGTTCTTTTTGGAAGAAAATCGACAGAGCCGAGATCTGTACCTTAATGGAGCCTAATTTTAGGCCCATAGACACTCCTGCTTGTAGGAAGTGCAGAAATCGACCTAGTTGAAATTCCTCTGTTGGGGCCTTTTTGGCCTCACACCAAGCAACATATTTTCGCCATATGCGGTGATAATGTTTTGCAGTTACATCTTTCCTGGCTTGAATCAGCGTAGGAATGACTTCCTCCGGAATGCCCTTTTCCTTTAGGATCCGGCGTTCAACCGCCATGCCGTCAAAACGTAGCCGCGGTAAGTCTTGGAACAGACAGGGCCCCTGCTGCCGCAGGTCCTGTCTGAGCGGCAGAGGCCATGGGTCCTCTGATATAATTTCTTGAAGTTCTGGGTACCAAGCTCTTCTTGGCCAATCCGGAACCACGAGTATCGTTCTTACTCCTCGCCTTCCTATTATTCTCAGTACCTTTTGTATGAGAGGCAGAGGGAGGAACACATAAACCGACTGGTACACCCACGGTGTTACCAGAGCGTCCACAGCTATCGCCTGAGGGTCCTTTGACCTGGCGCAATATCTTTTATAGCTTTTTGTTGAGGCGGGACGCCATCATGTCCACCTGTGGCCTTTCCCAATGGTGTACAATCCTTTGGAAGACTTCTGGATGAAATCCCCACTCTCCCGGGTGGAGGTCGTGTCCGCTGAGAAGATCTGCTTCCCAGTCGTCCACTCCGGGAATGAACACTGCTGACAGTGTTAACACATGATTTTCCGCCCATCGGAGAATCCTTGTGGCTTCTGCCATCGCCATCCTGCTTCTTGTGCCGCCCCGTTGGTTTACATGGGCGACTGCCGTGATGTTGTCTGATTGGATCAGTACCGGCTGGTTTTGAAGCAGAGGCCTTGCCTGACTCAGGGCATTGTAAATGGCCCTCAGTTCCAGAATATTTATGTGTAGGGAAGTCACTTGACTTGACCAAAGTCCCTGGAAGTTTTTTCCCTGTGTGACTGCCCCCCAGCCTCAAAGGCTGGCATCCATGGTCACTAGGACCTAGTCCTGTATGCCAAACCTGCGGCCCTCTTGCATGGAACCTGCCGAATGGGATTGCTTCGTAGGAAGCTACCATTTTTTCCCAGGACTCGCGTGCAATGATGCACCGATACCTGTTTTTGCTTCAGGAGGTCTCTGACTAGAGATGACAGTTCCTTGGCTTTCTCCTCCGGGAGAAACACTTATTTCTGTTCTGTGTCCAGAACCATCCCCAGGAACAGTAGACGTGTCGTAGGCACCAGCTGTGACTTTGGACTGTTTAGAATCCAACCGTGCTGTTGTAGCACTTTCCAAAATAGTGCTACCCCGACTAGCAACTGCTCCTTGGACCTTGCCCTTATAAGGATATTGTCCAAGTACGGGATAATTAAAACTCCCTTTTTTTTTTGAAGGAGTATCATCATTTTGGCCATTACCTTGGTAAACACCCTCGGTGCCATGTACAGTCCAAACGGCAGTGTCTGGACTTGGTAATGGTAATCCTGTACCACAAATCTGAGGTACTCCTGGCGAGGATGGTAAATGGGGACATGCAGGTAAGCATCCTTGATGTCCCGGGATCCCATGTAATCCCCCTCGTCCAGGCTTGCAATAACCGCCCTGAGCGATTCCATCTTGAACTTGAATTTTTTTATGTATGTGTTCAAGGATTTTAAACATAAAATGGGTCACACCGAACCATGCGGTTTCGGTACCCCAAACCGTGTGGAATAGTAACCCCGTCCTTGTTGAAGTAGGGGCACCTTGAGTATTACCTGCTGGGAATACAGCTTATTAATTGCCTCTAGCGCAGCCTCCCTGTCGGCAAGGCATATTTGAGGAAACGGCGGGGGGGAGACATCTCGAATTCCAGCTTGTACCCCTGAAATACTACTTGAATGAAACAGGGATCCACCTGTGAGCGAGCCCACTGATCGCTGAAATTTTTGAGACGGCCCCCCACCGTACCTGGCTACACCTGTGGAGCCCCCGCGTCATGCTGTGGACTCAGAGGAAGCGAGAGAAGAATTTTGATTCTGGGAACAGGCTGACTGGTGCAGCTTTTTCCCTCTCCCCATGTCTCTGTACAGAAAGGAAGCGCCTTTGACCCGCTTGCTTTTCTGAAGCCGAAAGGACTGTACCTGATAATACAGTGCTTTCTTAGTCTGTGAGGAAACCGGAGGTAATGGATACGAGGTCCCAGAGACCATCCCCAAATAATTCCTCACCCTTATAAGGCAGAGTCTCTATGCGCCTTTTAAAGTCAGCGTCACCTGTCCAGTGACAGGTCTCTAATACCCTCCTGACAGAATGGTCATTACATTCATTTTGGATGCCAGCCGGCAAAATATCCCTCTGTGCATCCCTCATATATAAGACGACGTCTTTAATATGTTCTCATGTGTGACAGGGTCACCGACCACGCTGCAGCAGCACGATCTGCAGGTCTCAGTCTAGTACCTGAGTGTGTAAATACAGACTTCAGGAAAGCCTCCTGCTTTTTATCAACAGGTACCTTCAAAGTGGCCGTTCCTAAAACGGCAGTGCCACCTTTTTTGACAACCGTGTGAGCGCCTTATCCACCCTAGGGGATATCTCCCAGCGTAACTTATCCTCTGGCGGGAAAGGGTACGCCATCAGTAACTTTTTAGAAATTACCAGTTTCTTATCGGGGGGAACCCACGCTTTTCACACACTTCATTCATTCATCTGATGGGGGAACAAAACACTGCCTGCTTTTTCTCCCCAAACATAAAACCCTTTTTTAGTGGTACTTGGGTTAATGTCAGAAATGTGTAACACATTTTTTTTTTTTTTGCCGGGATTATGTCACGGATATTCCTAGTGGATTGTGTATATGTCTCAACCTTGTCGACACTGGAGTCAGACTCCGTGTCGACATCTGTGTCTGCCATCTGAGTGAGCGGGCGTTTTTTGAGCCCCTGATGGCCTTTGAGACGCCTGGGCAGGCGCGGACTGAGAAGCCGGCTGTCCCACAGCTGTTACGTCATCCACCCTTTTATGTAAGGAGTTGACACTGTCGGTTAATACCTTTCACCTAACCATCCACTCTGGTGTCGGCCCCACAGGGGGCGACATCACATTTATCGGCATCTGCTCCGTCACCATATAAGCCTCCTCATTAAACATGTCGACACAGCTGTACCGACCAGTGGCGGAACAAGCAAGCGGTGGGCCCAGGTGCAACAAAATGCTTTGGCCCCCCCCCCCCCACATCCCATCCAAGTCCACCCCATGGGCAGTGCGCGCCGTAGGCGCGCGCAAAAATACATAGTGGCGTGGCTTCGTGGGGAAGGGGTGTGTCCACAAAATAATACCAATTCATAAAACGGTGCACAGTAGTCTCCATTCTTCAAATTACGCCGCACAGTAGCACCACTACACCAGGTAGAGACCCTTTTACTCCTTACAGCGAACAGATTCCCCTTTTTACACATAACGGCAGACAGTGTGCACTTTTTACACATAACGGCAGACAGCGTGCCCTCGTTACACATAGCGGCAGACAGCATACACTTTTTACACAATGGCAGACAGCGTGCCCTCGTTACACATAGCGGCAGACAGCGTGCCCTCGTTACACATAGCGGCAGACAGCGTGCACTTTTTACACATTACGGCAGACAGCGTCCCCATTTTACACATTACGGCAGACAGCGTCCCCATTTTACACATTACGGCAGACACCATACACTTTTACACATAACGGCAGATAGCGTGCCCTTTTTACACATTACGGCAGGCAGATTCTACCTTTTTACACATAGCGGCAGGCAGATTCCCCATTTTTATACATAGCGGCAGGCAGATTCCCCATTTTTATACATAGCGGCAGGCAGATTCCCCATTTTTACACATTGCGGCAGGCAGATTCCCCATTTTTACTTTGCGGCAGGCAGATTCCCCATTTTTACACATTGCGGCAGGCAGATTCCCCATTTTTACATTGCGGCAGGCAGATTCCCCATTTTTATACATAGCGGTAGGCAGTCCCCCCTTTTTACACATTGCGGCAGGCAGTCCCAACAAATAAAAAAAGAAAGAGACAGAAAGAAAGAAAGAAAGAAAGAAAGAAAGAAAGAAAGAAAGAAAGAAAGAAAGAAAGAAAGAAAGAAAGAAAGAAAGAAAGAAGAATTATACTTACCCTCTCTGTTGGCTCAGGCTCCTCGGTGCAGCTTCCCGGGCAGTAGAGAAGAAGGAGGAGGGAGGTGAAGGAGGGAGCCGCAGCAGCGCTGTGTTACTGGTGGAGGCGCTGCTGCTGCTGCCCCTCTGCTTCCCTATAGGCTGTTCTCAGAGACAGCCTATAGTGAAGCAGAGGAGCAGCAGCAGCAGCGCCTCCACCAGTAACAAAGCGCTGCTGCGGCTCTCTCCTTCACTGAGAGACTGTGACCTGTTTGTATATGAGGGAGGGAGGGACGGACCCTCCTCCCTCCTTCGTGTGCGGGTGGCCAGAATCGTTCCTTATGACGGGCGGGTCACGGGAGCGCTGGTGTGCGGCTGCGGCATGACATACAATGAGTCATTGTGACTCATTCATGTAATGCCGGCCGGCGGCTGTGGGCCCTTGAGTGCGGCGGGGCCCCAGTGCAATGCACTGCCTGCCCCGCCAGTAGTTCCGCCCCTGGTACCGACACACCGCTCACACACAGGGAATGCTCTGACTGAGGACAGGACCCCACAAAGCCCTTTGGGGAGACAGAGAGAGAGTATGCCAGCACACACCAGAGCGCTATATAATGTGGGGATTAACACTATAACTGAGTGAAATTTCCCCAATAGCTGCTTGTATATATAATATTGCGCCTAAATTTAGTGCCCCCCCCCTCTCTTTTTAACCCTTTGAGCCTGAAAACTACAGGGGAGAGCCTGGGGAGCTTTCTTCCAGCTGCACTGTGAAGAGAAAATGGCGCCAGTGTGTCTGAGGGAGATAGCTCCGCCCCTTTTTCGCAGACTTTTCTCCCGCTTTTTTCTGGATTCTGGCAGGGGTATTTACCACATATATAGCCTCTGGGGCTATATATTGTGGTATTTTTGCCAGCCAAGGTGTTAATATTGCTGCTCAGGGCGCCCCCCCCCAGCGCCCTGCACCCTCAGTGACCGGAGTGTGAGGTGTACATGAGGAGCAATGGCGCACAGCTGCAGTGCTGTGCGCTACCTTGGTGAAGACTGATGTCTTCTGCCGCCGATTTTCCGGACCTCTTCTTGCTTCTGGCTCTGTAAGGGGGACGGCGGCGCGGCTCCGGGACCGAACACCAAGGACTGGGCCTGCGGTCGATCCCTCTGGAGCTAATGGTGTCCAGTAGCCTAAGAAGCCCAATCCGGCTGCAAGCAGGCGAGTTCGCTTCTTCTCCCCTTAGTCCCTCGATGCAGTGAGCCTGTTGCCAGCAGGTCTCACTGAAAATAAAAAACCTAAATCTATACTTTCTTTCTAAGGGCTCAGGAGAGCCCCTAGTGTGCATCCAACCTCGGCCGGGCACAAAATCTAACTGAGGCTTGGAGGAGGGTCATAGTGGGAGGAGCCAGTGCACACCAGGTGACCTAAAGCTTTCTTTAGTTGTGCCCAGTCTCCTGCGGAGCCGCTATTCCCCATGGTCCTTACGGAGTTCCCAGCATCCACTAGGACGTCAGAGAAAAGTGATTAAATGGAGAGTGAAAAACTACCAGCCAAACATCTCCTAACTGTCATTTTTTAAACACAGCCTGTAAAATGACAGTTAGGAGCTGATTGCCTGGTTCTTTTTCACTCTCCATTTTATCACTTTCCAAGTGATGATGCATCTGGTCCTTTTTTTTGCCTTGTAAGTGATTACCCTTTAAAAAAAAACGTCTGAGAACGTCCGTCATCCCGCACCTCCAGCGATTTTGGACGCCATTACATCCTGCCGCTGGTGTTAATGATAGGCATATGGATTTGTGAGTCAAGATTGCTGAATCCATGAGTGGTGCAAAAAGGGAGGAGTTTTGCAGAGTGGGGCTTCCCATGTTGAGTGTTGATTAGGTGTGTGAGTGATTCTACTTTATAACACACATGCACAAAAAGATTTTGTGTAATGAAAGAAGAGATGTGCAGCGGGCACTTTCGTGTTTTGTGTTTTGGTTCTGTTTCCATGCACGTGTTTTGGATCTGGATTGGTTTTGCCAAAACCACCCTTTCGAGTTTTGGTTTTGGTTTTTGGATCTGGATGATTTTTGAAAAAAACATAAAAACAGCTAAAATCACAGAATTTAGGGGTAATTTTGATCCTATGGTATTAATAACCTCAATAACATTCATTTCCACTCATTTCCAGTCTATTCTGAACAACTCACACCTCACAATATTGTTTTTAGGCCAAAAGGTTGCACCGAGGTGGATGTAAGACTAAGCTAAGTGACACAAGTGTGCGGCACAAACACCTGGCCCATCTAGGAGTGGCAATGAAGTGTCAGACAGGATGGCAGATTTAAAAAATAGGCCCCAAACAGCACATCATGCAAAGAAGTAAAAGAGGTGCAATGAGGTAGCTGTATGACTAAGCTAAGCGACACAAGTGTGCGGCACAAATACCTGGCCCATCTAGGAGTGGCACTGCAGTTGCAGACAGGATGGCACTTAAAAAAAACTAGGCCCCAAACAGCACATCATGCAAAGAAGTAAAAGAGGTGCAATGAGGTAGCTGTATGACTAAGCTAAGCGACACAAGTGTGTGGCACAAACAACATGGGCATGCTGGAATTTGCCCAGATGTAATACACGCACAATATTGGTGGCACAGGAGAGCGTACCCCTAAACCACACACACACACACGGCAAGGCCTGTAAAATTAATTTGGATGATAATAACCCTTTTATTTGGAGCTACTATAATAATATGCAGCACAGGCGAGTGTACCTCTACACCACACAGGGCAAACCCTGTGAAAATTATTTGGATTAAATATTAATAACCCCTTTATTTGGAGTAAATAATATACAGCACAGGACAGCACCACTGTACTTATACGGCAGCACCACTGGACTGGACTAATACGGCAGCACCACAGGACTGGATTTATACGCCAGTACCACTGGATTTATACGGCAGTACCAATGTACATATACGTCAGTATCACTGGAATTATACGGCAGTATCACTGGAATTATACGGCAGTACCATTGGATTTATACGGCAGTACCACTGGACTGGATTTATACGGCAGTATCACTGGACTTATACACCAGTACCACTGGAATTTACGGCAGTATCACTGGAATTATATGGCAGTATCACTGGAATTATACGGCAGTACCACTGGACTGGATTTATACGGCAGTATCACTGGATTTATACGCCAGTACCACTGGAATTACACGGCAGTATCACTGGAATTATATGGCAGTACCACTGGACTTATACGGCACTACCAATGGACATATATACGGCAGTATCACTGGACATATACGGTAGTATCACTCGACTGGATTTATACGCCAGTACCACTGGATCTATACAGCAGTACCACTGGACATATGCGGCAGTATCACTGGATTTATACGGAAGTACCACTGGACATATACGGCAGTATCACTGGACTGGATTCATATGCCAGTACCACTAGATTTAAACGGCAGTACCACTGGACATATTCGGCAGTGATAAGGGGTATTTTGCTCTATCCCTCCTTTTCTCTGTCTGTTCCCATTGTTTGTATTATATTACTGTATTTCATATCTTTGAAGCAAATGTATAATTTTAACCATTTAGTGATTTATAATAATTAATCACTAACTGTGTACCTTTTAATAACATACTCTCAGAGGTTCTACCAAGACATATATCTTTAAATCATTAGGAATGTTCTATTCATGGAAGAATGCACGCCAGTCATATAGAATGTAAATCGTAAGGATGTATTTCAACAAACAATTGCTACTCATAGAATTCACATTTATCATTAAACAGTATTGGTCAAATACAATGCAAGTCACCATAGAATATTTTCACAGGTTTAAACTATATAAGAAAGAAACAGTATGAAAGACATGTGTGAGAAGTGTTACTCCATGCACTCGGCAAATCACAGGTTCCATAAAATCAAACCACATATCTATTGATAAATATTGGAGAAATAATGAGATTTAGGGTAAGAACTTACCGTTGTTAAATCTCTTTCTGCGAGGTACACTGGGCTCCACAGGGAATAACATCCCTGGGGGGGGGGGGGGGGGGTAGAGTAGGATCTTGATGCGAGGCACCAACAGGCTCAAAGCTTTGACTGTTCCCAAAATGCATAGCGCCACCTCCTCTATAACCCTGCCTCCGTGCACAGGAACTCAGTTTTTGTCAACCAGTCCAATGAAGTAGCAGGTAAAAGAGACGACAATCGCTAGTAGCCACATACACTACACACTCACAACAGGAGAGGGTGTCAGCGGTTAATGCCATACCAACCCAAAGAAGCTAAGTGCGTCAGGGTGGGCACCCTATGGAGCTCTGTGTACCTCGCAGAAAGAGATTTAACAACGGTAAGTTCTTACCATAAATCTAATTTTCTGCTGCGGGGTACACTGGGCTCCACAGGGAATAACATCAGGGATGTCCTAAAGCAGTTCCTTATGGGAGGGGACGCACTGTAGCGGGCACAAGAACCCAGCATCCAAAGGAAGCATCCTGGGAGGCAAAAGTATTGAAGGCATAGAACCTTAGGAACGTGTTCACTGAGGACCACGTAGCCGCCTTGCACAATTGTTCAAGGGTCGCACCACGGCGGGCTGCTCAAGAAGGTCCAACAGACCAAGTAGAATGGGCCTTAATGGTAGCAGGAGCTGGAATACCAGCCTGTTCATAAGCATGTGCAATCACCATTCTAATCCACCTGGCCAAGGTCTGCTTATTAGCAGGCCAGCCACGTTTGTGAAAACCAAACAGTACGAAGAGAGATTCAGACTTC
The DNA here is from genome assembly GCF_028390025.1 of Pseudophryne corroboree. NCBI lineage: Eukaryota > Metazoa > Chordata > Amphibia > Anura > Myobatrachidae > Pseudophryne > Pseudophryne corroboree. The sequence goes on along the minus strand of NC_086447.1, from coordinate 359,975,723 downwards.
CGAATGGAAGCAGTTCTCTTCACATAGATACGGAGAGCCCGTACCACATCCAAAGACCGCTCTCCGGAAGACAACTCCGGAGAATCAAAGGCAGGAACCACAATCTCCTGGTTAAGGCGGAAGGAAGACACCGCCTTAGGTAGGTAACCAGGGCGCGTTCTAAGAACTGCCTGATCACGGTGAAAAATAAGATAGGGGGACTTACAGGACAAGGCACCCAAGTCCGAAGCGCGTCTAGCAGAAGCAATCGTTAGCAGAAACAAGACCTTAAGGGAAAGCCACTTAAGATCCGCGGATGCAAGAGGTTCAAATGGAGATTCTTGCATGGCCTCCAAAACCACAGACAAATCCCAAGGGGCCACAGGCGGGACATAAGGAGGCTGAATGCGCAACACACCCTGAGTGAAGGTATGAACATCAGGCAGAGATGCAATTTTTCTCTGAAACCATACCGACAAGGCAGAAATATGAACCTTGAGGGAGGCCAGACGAGGACCTAAGTCCAGGCCTTGCTGTAGAAAAGCTAAAAGTTTGGCTGTACTAAACCTGTAAGCGTCATGATTGTTATTCGCGCACCAAGCAAAGTAAGAATTCCAGACCCTATAGTAAATCCAAGCAGAAGCCGGCTTACGGGCTTTCAACATAGTTTGAATGACTGCCTCCGAAAACCTTTGGCCCTCAGTACGGAAGCTTCAAGAGCCACGCCGTCAAAGCCAGTCGGGCCAAATCCTGGTAGACACAAGGGCCCTGAACGAGGTTTGGTCATTGTGGAAGTAGAAGGGGACGCTCTAACGAGAAGCCCCCTGTAGGTCTGAGAACCAATGCCGTCTGGGCCACGTGGGAGCAATCAGAAGTAGTATGCCTCCTTCTTGTTTGAACTTCCTCATCACTCTGTGCAGTAGAGACACTGGAGGGAACACATATGGCAACCGAAAGTTCCACAGGATTGCCAGTGCGTCCACAAATGCTGCTTGAGGATCCCTTGTTTTTGCTCCGAAGACCGGAACCTTGTGGTTGTGTCGAGACGCCCTCAAATCTACATCTGGAGTGCCCCACTTGTCCACGAGGAGTTGAAATATTTCTGGATGGAGGCTCCAATCCCCGGCGTGCACGTCCTGACAATTGAGAAAGTCCGCTTCCCAGTGGAGGACCCCCGGGATGAACACCGCCGATATGGCTGGCAGATGGCGTTCCGCCCATTGAAGAATCTTTGATACTTCCCTCACTGCCATGCGGCTTCGAGTGCCGCCTTGATGATTTATGTACGCTACCATGGTGGCGTTGTCTGACTGTACCTGAACCGGTCTGTTCTGAATTAAATGCTGGGCCAGGTCTAGCGCGTTGAACACCGCCCGCAGTTCCAGAATGTTTATCGGGAGGCGAGACTCCTCCTTGGTCCACCGACACTGAGGGAGTGTTGCTCCAACACCGCGCCCCAGCCTCTCAGACTGGCATCTGTCGTCAGAAGGACCCAGTTGGAGATCCAGAAGGGACAACCCCTGCTCAAACGTCGGTCCTGCAGCCACCAGCTCAGTGACAGATGGACCTCCAGAGACAAGGAGATCATGTGAGACCTGATCCGGTGAGGCAGGCCGTCCCATTTGGCAAGAATCAGTTTCTGCAGAGGGCGTGAATGGAATTGAGCATACTCCACCATGCGAAAGCTGACACCATGAGACCTAGCACTTGCATCGCCGAATGTATTGACACTTGCGGACGAGATAGGAAGTATCGAATATTGTCCTGAAGCTTCAGGACCTTCTCCTGAGACAAGAACAACCGCTGGCTGTGGGTGTCCAACAACACTCTCAGGTGCACCATGCTCTGCGCAGGGACCAGGGAAGATTTCTTCCAGTTGATAAGCCACCCGTGGGCTTGCAGAAACTGGATTGTCAGATCCAGATAGCATAGGAGAACTTCTGGGGAATTCGCCAGGATCAACAAGTCGTCCAGATACGGTAGGATCGTTACCCCTTGACGGCGGAGTACAGCCGTCATTACCACCATGACCTTGGTGAAAACATACAGAGCCGTGGTCAAGCCAAAATGTAATGTCTGAAATTGGTAATGAAGATTGCCAACCGCAAACCTCAGGTACTGCTGATGTGACATTGCAATGGGAATATGCAGGTATGCATCCTGTATGTCCAGGGAGACCATATAAGCCCCAGGTTCCAAGGCCAGAATAATAGAGCGAAGGGTTTCCATACGAAACTTGGAAACCCTGACAAATTTGTTCAAGGACTTGAGGTTGAGAATGGGCCGGGAGGACCCATTCGGTTTCGGGACTAGGAACAGCGGTGAATAGTACCCCTTGCCTCTCTGAGCCCGAGGCACTGTGTCCAGGAGGGATTGTTCCACCGACTGAAAGGTGATTGCCTTCCCTGGGTCCGACGGAAGGTCTGGTAGGCAAAATCGATGAGTGGGACGTTTCTTGAAGGATACGGCGTAACCTCGAGTGATGACTTCCAGTACCCAGGCATCAGAAATGGTCTTCAACCATTCCTGGGTAAACCCTAGAAGTCGGCCCCCCACCCTGGGATTCCCCAGGGGGAGGCCCGGCCCATCATGCAGCAGGCTTGTCAGTTTTGGAAGCAGGCTGACGGGCAGCCCAGGCCCATTTGGGTTTGGGTTTAGCAGGTTTGGAAGTGCGAACGTGTTTCGGGTACGCCTGACCTCTTGCTTTTCGGCGCCGAAGGAGCAGTACTAGGCAGACATGCCGTTTTAGCAGAAGATAAGTCAGCCACATTCTTGTTGAGGTCTTCTCCAAAAAGAATGTCTACCTTAAAAGGGAGCACCTACAGGGTTTTCTTGGAATCCAGATCTACGGACCATGACCGCAACCAAAGAATCCGGCAAGCCAGGATAGATGTAGTAGAAGCCTTGGCGGCCAGAATACCGGCATCAGAAGCCACCTCCTTCACATAATGAGAAACTGTGACAATATACGACAGGCATTGTCTAGCGTGATCAGAAGCATTGGAAGGCAACTCTGCCTCCAACTCCTGGGCCCACGCCTCAATGGCCTCTGCATCCAAGTTGCTGCAATAGTTGGTCCATGCGCAGCACCAGTTAGGGTGTAAATCGCCTTTAAACAATCCTCCACACGCTTATCCGTCGGTTCCTTCAGAGATGTGACGGTAGTCACAGGCAGAGCTGAGGATACTACCAGCCGCGCCACCTGCAAATCCACTGGCGGGGGAGTCTCACAATTTTTACTTAGTTCCGCAGCAAGAGGATAGCGAGCCAGTATCTTCTTGTGAGGTGTGAATTTCTTACCTGGAGTTTCCCAGAATTCCTGACGTATGTCCACTAAGTGGTCAGAGTGAGGTAAAACATGCTTAACCACTTTCTTACGTTTGAACCTGTCCGGTTTCTTAGGAATGGCATCAGTGATCTGAAGAATCATCCTGATCGCCTCCAACAAGTCAGGAACATCTACCTGTGAACCAGCCTTCCCATCAGAACTATCAGGGTCAGAATCTGAGGGGTCAGTATAGACACCATCCTCAGAGCTGGATTAAGGCTATGGGGGGCCCAGAGCACTTAAGACAGGGGGGCCCTAAAGTAAAAGTTAAAATCATAACATTGTAAATGTTGAAGATTCTTTATTAAATATTGATAGTTAATGCAAAGGAAGAAACCGGCACTCTAAACTATCATTTACTTATACACAGCGGTTTATTGGCAATATACAAAGTTTTGGACCCTTGGCTTAAGAAAGTGCCTGAGTGTTTGAAACGTTGCTGATCATTGCTACTAAGTTTGAAGTGCCGGTCTCTTCTTCTGCAATAACTATGACACACACATGGGTCTACTACGGTATGCCTGTGCTCGGGATCCCAATCGCCAGCATGCCGGCAGCGGGGTGAGCACAAAAGAGCCCCTTGCGGGTTCGCTGTGGGCATGGTGGCGCGCTGTGCTATTTATTCTCCTTCCAGGGGTGTTGTGGACACCCCAGGAGGGAAAATAGTTGTTGGTATGCCGGCTGTCGGGATTCCGGTGCCGGTATGCTGAGCGCCGGGATCCCGACAGCCGGCATATCAAATGCCTCCCCCCCCACACACACACACATATATATATATATATATATATATATATATAAAATAATAGATGTTTTTGCAGGTGGCACTTGCAACACATTCATTGTACTTGAGCTACATACATATATGTAGTTGGATACCTGGGAGGGCACCCAGGCAGGTACATAATATACAGGTGGAGTTGGTCTGAGTATGTGTTTACGTTACAAAGAGAGAGAGAGAGAGAGATACACAAACACACACGTATAGAGAGACAGAGGCAAACACACACATATATATATATATATATATACCAGTTATCAAGCAAGGCAACCGGTTGCATTTTTCTTTCACTGTGAACCGACATTGGTGTGGAGTTTACATGGTGTTTCACCTGTACATAGTGACACGGGTGTGTGGTGAGAGTGCACCAACCCTTTAACAACATGGCGCAGGATGGCAGAGGTTACCGTAACATTGTACTCCCTGTCGGGGAGACGTTAAGCTTTTCTGAAGCAGAAGCAAGTGACATCTATTTCAATGAGGATTTTGAGACAACTGGAGGTTCACTCTCCAATGAACAACTATACTATAAAATTCTGAGGCTCAAGAAAAAGGAGTTGGACTTTTTCATGCACGGGGTGACACTCTCCGATTATCACAAAAGTAAACATATCCCTAGAGGATTCAGGATTAAAAATACCCCGACCATAGGGAAGTATAATCATGACTTTTGCAGGAGATGGGTAGCTGTGCTTAATAAGTGCAGCTATGATTTGATCCTCCTAGTCATTGAGGAGTCAGCCCGGGAACTTGGACTTATTAAGACTGAAATTACATCTTTTGAAAATGCCCACATGGAGTCTCTAAAAACTGATAAGCAAACTGACTGGCTGGATAAGCTCAAGGTGCAAGTTGATTCTTATAAACAAAATCTTATCAAATACAAAAGAGATAAACTATCAGCGGTACAAAGGGATTACCAGGAAGGGAAGGTTTATGCTTGGGTACAGAACCCCAACAGCACACGCCAACAGAGGTTCAGAGAAAGAAGGAGGGCTCCTAGGACTTTCGACACAGACACGTCCAGTGCTGATTATATCTCGCACAGTGAACGAGAGGAATCTACCATGTCCAGTACAGCTAAGCCCCCTTTAGGGGTTCGCACACGCACTCAGCGGGGCGCCCCAGGAAAACCTGTATGAGGCGGGGGGGACAGTGGAGGAGGAACCACAAAAAAACAGCCAAAGAAAAGGAAATGAGTATAGTCTTTAACTTATCAGACCGGAACCTGACCCCATCTGAAATGAGTATCCTTAACAGAGGACTTTCCTTTATTCCTACTGGAAAATTCGATGAAATCCAATGGCAGACAGATTCTTACAGATTTGCTAGGAATTTAAGTTTGAAAGAATTATTTGACAGAACTCCAGCACAATTGGACACAGGACGGACCGCCATTCCCCCTCAAATAAAGACCAAATCTAAATTTGATCCGTTGTCTCATAACATTTCCCTTAAATGTTTTTCCAGGACTTTGGACAAAGAAGTTCTGCGGAACTCAAGAACATCTAAAGAGATACATAATAACATTTCCTAACAGGAACGTATTGCTTTGAATAATTTACGCAAATATACGGACATTGTCATACGTCCAGCGGACAAGGGGGGAGGGGTTGTCGTCTTGAATCTTAGTGATTATAAAACAGAAATTTATTCTCAATTAGCTGACACTTCTGTATATTTGGCCATTGAGAAGGATCCAACTACCGTTTACAAGGCTGAACTTGATTCCATTCTACATGAGGCATGTCATGCCCATATCATCTCAGAGGAATTATGTAACAGCCTTATACAAGACTTTCCAATAGCTCCTATCCTTTATACTATTCCCAAAATACATAAAAGCATTACCCACCCACCTGGCAGGCCCATTATTGCTGCCAGGGATTCTCTGTACTATAAAATCTCACAATACCTGGACATTCATCTACAACCCACAGTGCAGCAACAGGAGATGTACCTGAGGGACACAACTATGTTCCTGAAGAAAATTCAGGGGTTTTCCAATCTACCTGAAGGGTGCATCCTTTGCACTATGGATGTAGTATCCCTGTATACAAACATACAGCATGAAGAAGGACTCAATGCCGTTAGGGAACTAATTACCCAGAGTAACAATTATACGGGCACTGATGAGGACTTCTTTATACATTTACTCGAGTTAACCCTCAAACGAAATTATTTTTTGTTTGACGGCAAATGGTACCTGCAACAAAGGGGTTGTGCGATGGGGTCTTGTGTAGCCCCGGCGTTCGTCAACTCCTTTATGTTCACCAAAGAGCGCCAGCTGTTGTTTTCTAATCAAGTTTTTTCAGAGGGTATCATCTGGATAACTAGATACATAGATGATCTCTTCCTTATATGGAGAGGTCAGGAGTCATTACTGGTTGATGCCATCAACACAATCAACAATGTGGATGAGCACATCAAATTTACTTATAATGTCAACAATGAGTGTGTTAATTTCTTGGACGTCTCAGTTTCCCTGAAAGATGGTCAACTACATACGGATGTTTTCCGCAAGTCTACCGATCGTAATACCTACCTTCATGCATCAAGCCAGCACCCCCCAGCATGTGTGAGCAGCCTACCTCTGTCCCAATTTATCCGGGTATGTCGCATTTCAGATACAGCAGTCAAAGCCTCATTGGAAATTGATGACCTCATATTGCGATTTCTAACTAAAGGTTATCTTCACGAAGATCTTATGAAGGCTAAATGCAAGGCCCTCTCAATACCCAGAGAGAAATTATTATGTCCTGCTCCAAATAAATCCATTAAGGACAAAATGGTATTTGTCCAACAATACCACTCTAATAGTTCATTTAATGTGAGGCGAGCAAGAGAGTTGTGGCCTATCGTCACTAATGATACGGATCTCAGTGGCTTCAAAAACAAGACTATTCTACCGAGCTATAAACGAGGACGTAATTTAAAAGATTTACTAGTGGTGAATGATGTTGGAAGATTACTCCCTGCTTCGACCTCCACTTTCCTTACGCGTAAGCCAGGATGCTATAAGTGCACAGGATGCACTACGTGCAGATATATGGAGGCAGGTTCTTCTTTTTCCTACCCGCATACGGGAAAACGACTGACAATCAAGCATGTTCTTACTTGCTCTAGTAAATTTGTCGTGTATTTCATCCGCTGTCCATGTGGACTTCTGTATGTGGGTAAAACCACTTGCAGTTTCAAGGAAAGGATGGCCACTCACAGGATGTCTATTAGACACGCACTTGAAGGATCAGATTCGGAGCAACCAGTAGCCAGGCATTTTAAATTTATGCATCATAGTCTGGCTACTCTTAAATATAAAATTATTGATCAGGTACCTGTAAATATTAGAGGAGGTGACAGATCAAGGCGACTTCTCCAGCTGGAGGCACGCTGGATTCACTCCCTGGACACTTTGGTACCCAGGGGACTGAATGAACAATTAAACTGGAATTGTTTTCTTTAGTATAATTTATTTGTTATGGCCTGTGCAGTATTTATTCATTATAGTGCACGGTAGTTTATAGTTTGGCGATTGAGCAGCGCACTATAAAGTAACAATAAGTAGTAAAGTGTTTTGGATATGTTTAATGCGATTCTGGTTATCCTGCCTACCAGTATTACCTATGGTTTCATATGTCATCTGTCCGGTTGTTATGGTGATGGTGTTGTATTGTTTATTCTGTCTCCTAGTTACGGCCCGACCGGAAGTAGCGCTGCAGAGCGCACGTCGCACTCACGTGACGTCACCGGAAGGCGCCGCGGTCAGCGTCCACGCTGTCTGTCTCACATGGTGAATTCAAGGTATAAAGGTATGTACATTCTATTGCTTCTTTGTTCTGACGAAAGTTTATGTATTAAACTGAAACGTTAACCTCTGCCAGGCGTCACTCCGCCGTTCATTTATTATTTCTATACGAAAGACCCGCTGAGTGCCGCTCCATTTGGACTTCTATGTATGTATATATATATATAGCGGGAGAGACACAAACACACCCACATATATACATACACATGGCGGGATGTACTGGAGTGCGAGATCGGCGGAGGTGCAGGATGCCGGCCGCTCTCAGACATTTTTTTAAAGGGTCAGTCATTTAAAGGCAAAACCATGTCTTGTAAGTGATAGCCCCTTTAACAAACGTCCAAGATCGTCCGGCATCCTGCACCTCCGCCAATCTCGCACTCCAGTACATCCCGCCCATAGAGAGAGACACACACACTGATATATATATAGAGATAGAGAGAGATAGATAGATAGATAGATAGATAGATAGATAGATAGATAGATAGATAGATAGATAGATAGATATACTGTCACACTTTGACAAAGAGGCTATACGGGCCCTGAAACATTGGTATACAGTATGTTTTTGTGACCTATTTAATAAAGTTTTTTTCTGGATGAAAGCCCCGGAGTGCCGCTGTTTCTTTGTTGTGTGTGTGTATGTGTATATATATATATATATATATATATACATACACACACACACACACACACACACACACAGTATATATATCTAGATATATATGTGTGCATATATCTATATGTTTGTATATGAGTGTAAATGTATGTCTCAACTATATATATATATATATATATATATATATATATAACTACAGTATATATATATATATATACATATATATACACACACATAAATATATACTGTACATATATATTAGTATTTATGGAGGGTGGGTGTGTCCTTGCCTGAGATACGGGGAGCAGTGGCTTGATGCAGGACAGCACATAAGCCGGCACCCGGATGATGAACTGGAGAGCTGAAAGGCAGTGCTGGGAGAAATACTGTATCTTGTAGCCGTACACAGCCCTGGAATCACGGACACTGATGAAGTAAGCAAGAGCGGATTCCATCTGCCCATCCCCTTCCTCCTGCTGTGTCCCGCCCACTTCCTCCCGCTGTGTCCCACGCACCAGAAGAAGGACAGTGAGATCCAGCACAGCCGCAGGCTGCAAATACGCATCCAATTGGACAGCCACCGGCATTCTGGCACTACTCTGTGGCGCTGTCTGTATGACGGCTGTCAGAGAGTCAGTGTCAGCGGCTGGCGGCTATAGCACTACAGATCGGATCAGCACTTAAGGTCTGATCTGTGGTGGTTGACGGGGGGCCCTGTCAGGGAGGGGGGCCCGGTGTACTTACCCCTTGGGACCCCCCCTTAATCCGGCTCTGACCATCCTCATCAGATGAAGTGTCTGGGACAGTGGTAGACTGTGAGAAAGTAATGGCCCGTTTAGATGCCCCCTTTCTTAGGAGGCGAGAGTCAGATTTCTTTTTAGTCAGCGACTGGTTTAATTGCTGTAACTGATTGGAGATTTGATCTGCCCAGTGCGGATTAACTGTAGGAACCATAATCTGGGAACCGAACCCGCTCATCTCTAAATGAAAGTACTTCTAGATAAAATATTTGACTACGGTCAGGTGCCCCTCCCCATAGCTAGAGCCCTGGGACTGCTCCGTGCAGCCAGCTTTTCCAGGGATCGACTGGTTCTGTAATCCAAAACATCAATTAAGCTAATCATGTTTAAATGGTGGTGGAGGGAGAGTCTTTTATTCTAAGTTTTGATTGGCCCTGTGCTCATACTAAAATCCCCACTCCCCCTCTTGGTTTCCAGTTGTGGGTGTATGAGGAATGTGAGAGCCCCAGGAAGAAAGACTGCGCATAAGATCTTTCATGGCTCAAACTGAGGGAGGGGTATCTGGGTAAAATGTTTTACAAGGTGCAAATGCAGTTTTAAATGAGACAGAGATGTGGATACAGGTGCATATTGTGGGAATTCTCTGTTTTGATGGAGCCTGCACATCTGCATTCTACAGTACCTGCAAAATAACTTGACTTTTCCACCACCTTCAAGTAAGCGTTGTTGGGATTCCTATATTTTTAAAGGATGGAATTTCTGAAACTTGTTTTGCCTCTTTTAGTGGAAAAATTTATTTCAGGCAATGTCAAAAAAACATATGTACAGTAAAAGAGACACCCCAAATGTCCCCTTATACCGACTATTAATTTTGCGTATTTAACAACTTAACTGGCGATTTTTTTCCTTTAAACCCGCCCATAACATTGTTTTTTTAATTTTTTTTATTTAATATTGTTTCAAAAGTATTTTTTTAAATATTAAAGTATTATATTATCTTCAGAACTGATCTCCTCATCAAAAACTGGGGGACCCGCAGTCGCATGTGATCTGACCATGCCAGTTAAGTGGTTTAGGAGATATCAGAAAAGTTAAAAGAAATGAAGACTTTCCGCCAATTGGCCATTGCTGCAGCCAATCCCTGTGCAAGATAAGGCAAGATAAGATAATTAATCAACATAATAACAAAGTACTGTGTGTGTGTGTGTGTGTGTGTGTGTGTGTGTGTGTGTGTGTGTGTGTGTGTGTGTGTGTGTGTGTGTGTGTGTGTGTGTGTGTGTGAAGGATCCCATAGCAAAGGTTTGCTGTCCCCAGCTGCTCGTCACCTCTCTCCACAGCATTCCTCCGAAGTGGGCATACATCCTGACTTATCCCACCTCCCAATGTGAGCTCTACTGTAGACTGTCACAGCACAGGGCGGGGGCTGTGCCTTCACCTCTCCCTTGTGCAGCCAGCTACTTCTCAAAGGCATTTGGCTGCAACAGCAGCCGCCAAAACTGCATGACTCATACCTCCCAACTGTCCCAATTTTAGCAGAACAGTCCCGCTGTTCGAAGACTGTCCCACTGTCCCACCCGTGGGCTGCAGTGTCCCACAGGCAGTTGTGAGGTTGGGGGACATGCTATCTCATTGCCAGAGAAAGTGAATGGAGGCCCTGGCATGTGCTGCAGAACGTCCATTCAGTGCTCAGGAGAGGTTCGGGAAGTCCCGATCAGCATATAGTAAATGTTGGGAGGAATGTATTACATAATCTGCTGATTTCATTATAACAGGTTATTGGCCCAGGCACAATAAACCACCAGGTTGACTTTAGGCATGAGCTAGGCACAACATCATTGGCCGCCCCCAATCACACCACTGCCCCTTCATTTCGGAGTCGATATGATGCTTTCAGGCTGCCATCGCACCTATATTACAATAGGAAGTGGGCATGATGGAGCTCCGAAAAAATGAAGCAGAGTAGATAAGTATGGATTCTTGTCACCTACAGGTAATTACAATTGACTACAACCACCAACATATTCTGCTGCACTATATCTATATATGCCATGCTAATTCTGCTGGATAATTACAATTGACTACAACCACCAACATATTCTGCTGCACTATATCTATATATGGAAAGCTAATTCTGCTGGGTAATGCAAATTGAAACATTATTGCATAGTATGTGATTTTGAAGTACTTTTTTAAGTTTTGAATGATATAGACCCAGTTTAATCTTTGTGGAATGCCTGGTTGTTGTTTTTAAGGTAATTTATTGCCTGGCATTTGAGGGGGTGGGGTGTGGTTACAGATTTCTATTATTGGTTTCACTTGTAATAGTCTTCTACTTAAGTCCAATGGTGTAGGCTGTGCAAAGCCGTTTGGCTGTGCATTTATTAATCTAAGCGTGCATTTTTATCAAAGCGTGATAAAATTGACACATAACAGCAGCGTTCAATCAGCGTTCAATCGAAGTGAAAAAGAAGGAAAACAGAAGCACACCAATCAAACAAAACAAAGAAAACTGAAGAACTACTGTAGTAACAAATGTGAGTCACTTACTCCTCAGATCACTCACCTCCTGATTGTTGCATCTGATTAAATAGCACGGAACAACCTTACTTTGACATTTCAAAAACCGTCCATTTCACCTACAAATGCTTGCATCTGTATTATTGTAATTTTGTTTTTTAAGCACAGCTGCACCAATGCAATTTTACCTGCAAACACTTAAAAAATCTAACATAATTACCATTGCTTCTTAAACCTCTCACAATCCTTTCATTTCTTACACTCCAAATACATTTCTGCACCCACTTTATCTACGCTTTTGACTCATTTCATACTAAATCTACACCCCTTGAGCCTAGACTGCTTTTCTCACCTGCATTTCTGCAATTCTTCTGCTCCGATTCCCTTACAGTCTCCTCTCCTACTTCCACTTTCCCTCAACCTATTTACCTACTTAACACTATGTCAAGGCTTTCTTATACTCCCCACATCACTCAGTATCTACCTAATAATGTATATTTATCCTTCCCCCCTAGTCTCCTACAACTCCTCCTCTCTCCCCTCCTCTGTCTCCCCTCCATCCCTCTGTTTCCTTCCCCCACCTTTCCTGTTACCCCACTTTCATTCACCTCTGCCCCATGGTCCTGCTACCCCACAACTCAGCCCTGCTCCCTCTCTCCCTTCCCTGTCACCTCCCCACACCCCCATCCACATCACACTGACCTCCCTCCCTGCCCACCTCCTGCAATTTCCCCTCCTAGCTCAGGCACCCGTACCATCACTACTCTCTCATCATCCCTGCCCTCGAAGTTAATCCCACCTCATCGCTACAGCAACCCTGAAAATCTCATTCACATCTCTCCCACTAACTCATACCCCCTATCCTGTGCCCTCTGGAATGCCAGATCTGTTTGTAACAAACTGGTCCCCACTCATGACCTTTTCATTTCCAACTCCCTCCACCTACTAGCCATTACTGAAACTTGGATTACGCCCTCTGACACTACTTCTGCTGCTGCTCTCTCTGCTGGGGCCTCACATTCACACACACACCCCGACCTGGGGGTCGCCATGGGGGTGGTGTTGGGGTCCTTTTACCTTCTAGTTACTCCTACCAACTCATACCACCAGAACCATCCCATATATTCTCTACATTTGAGGTCCACGCCATACGCCTCTTCCAACCAGTCCATCTTAGAGTAGCTGTCATTTACCGACCCCCTGGCACTGCTTCCAAATTCATCGACAACTTTGCTTCCTGGCTTCCGCACTTCCTCTCTTCTGACATTCCCACCATTATCCTAGGCGATTTCAACATCCCTATTGACATCCCCACACAACCCCCTGCCTCTAAACTCCTTAACCTCACCTCTTCACTTGGTCTCTCCCAGTGGACCTCCTCACCCTCCCATGTGAATGGGAGCTCACTGGATCTGGTCTTCACTCACCGCTGTGATATTTCTGATTTTTCCAACTCCCCATTTCCCCTCTCTGACCACCACCTGCTCTCCTTTAACCTATCTCTCTCGACTTCCCCATCTCTACCTCCTAAGGCTACCATCACTAAGCGTAACATTGAAGCTATTGACACCACATTCCTTTCCTCCCTGTTTGACTCACTTCTCTCTCCTATTCTCTCTCTCTCATGCCCTGAACATGCCACTTCCACATACAATGCTTCCCTTACTTCTGCTCTTGACTCTGTTGCTCCACCAACCACTATTCACCCTCGCAAATTAACACCTTAACCCTGGCACACCAAATGCACCAGATATCTGCAAAAATGCTCACGTACTGCTGAGCGACACTGGAGGAAATCACGCTCTAAGGCAGACTTCCTCCATTTCAAACTTATGCTCTCATCCTTCAGTGCTGCCCTTTCTCTTGCTAAAAAGTCATACTTCAAGAACCTCATCTCCTCCCAGTCTTCCAACCCGCGGCGCCTCTTTGCCACTCTCAACTCACTTTTCTGCCCACCTCCACCTCGTCTCCCTTCCTCACTCTCTGCTCTTGACTTTGCCACTTACTTCACATCCAAAATTGACTCCATACGTCAGGACATCACATCACACCAGACCATCAGTAACCAGCCTTCTCCCATCCCTTACCAACCCTCCCCATCCCTCGCACCAACTCTGTCATCTTTCTCCCATGCATCTGGAGAGGAAGTCATGGCCCTCATTCGTTCCTGTCCCCTCACCACCTCCCCACTTGACCCTATCCCCTCCCGCCTCCTCTGCTACCTCTCTTCTACTGCTTGTTCCCATCTTTCCCACCTTCTCAATCTCTCCCTCTCATCAGGCACTGTTCCCTCTGCCTTCAAGCACGCACTCATCTCTCCTATTCTTAAAAAACCTACCCTTGATCCAAACACTCTCTCCAACTACCGACCCATCTCTCTCCTCCCTTTTGCCTCCAAACTCCTTGAGCGTATTGTCTACAACCGCCTTACTTCCTTTCTTTCCTCACACTCACTGCTTGACCCATTCCAGTCTGGCTTCCGTCCCCTCCACTCCACTGAAACTGCCCTTACAAAAGTATGCAATGACCTCCATGCTGATAAATCTAAGGGACACTACTCTCTACTTATTCTACTTGATCTCTCTGCTGCTTTTGACACTGTGGACCATCCTCTCCTACTGCAAATTCTTCACTCCATTGGTCTGCGTGACACTGCCCTCTCTTGGTTGTCGTCCTACCTTTCTGACCGTTCATTCTCTGTCTCCTCTCATGACTCCACCTCCCCCTCACTTCCACTAACTGTAGGGGTACCCCAAGGTTCTGTCCTTGGTCCTCTTCTCTTCTCTCTCTATACATCCTCACTAGGTAAGCTCATTAGTTCTTTTGGTTTCCAATATCATCTCTATGCTGATGACACTCAAGTCTATCTTTCCTCTCCAGACCTCTCCCCTGCTCTCCTCACTCGTATCTCCAACTGTCTCTCTGCTATCTCTTCCTGGATGTCCCAGCGCTTTCTTAAACTTAACATGTCTAAGACCGAGCTGATCATCTTCCCTCCCTCCCGCATAACCTCACCTCCTACAATCTCATTATCTATTGATGGCACTACAATCTCCTCTACCCCCCAAGTGCGCTGTCTTGGAGTAATCCTTGACTTCTCCCTCTCCTTCAAACCACACATTCAGCACCTCTCACAAACCTGCCGTTTTCAAACCAAAAAAATATTTCCAGGATCAGACCCTTTCTGACCCAGGATGCTACTAAGACTCTTATCCACTCACTGGTCATCTCCAGACTGGACTACTGTAATCTCCTCCTGACTGGCATTCCTGACAAATACCTCTCTCCACTCCAATCTATCCTCAATGCTGCTGCCTGGCTCATTTTCCTCACCAAATGCACTACATCCACCTCTCCTCTCTTACTAGACCTTCACTGGCTCCCCTTCCCTTTCAGAATCCATTTCAAGCTTCTCACACTTGCTTACAAAGCCCTCACCCACTCCTCTCCCATCTACATCTCTGATCTTATCTCGCTTTACACTCCCACCCGTCCTCTTCGCTCTGCTAATGCTCGCCGACTCTCCTGCCTACGGATTACTTCCTCCCACTCCTACCTCCAAGATTTTTCACGTGCTGCACCACTTCTCTGGAATTCCCTACCTCTCCCCCTCAGACTCTCCACCTCTCTACAAAACTTCAAACGGGCTCTCAAGACCCACTTCTTCACCAAACCCAGCCAAATCTCATCCTAAACCTCTGTTCCACGCTCTCTATGTACCCCATCTGTCTCACCCCTGTCTGTCTACCCCTCCCCTTTAGAATGTAAGCTCTCACGAGCAGGGCCCTCTTCCCTCATGTGCTGACCCTTTTCTTACTTTAATAATCTTCAGCTGCACCAAATCCAGCAGTCTTCTGCCACCTGATACTTATTCCAGTGTCATCTGCTGATGTAGCTATGTTTATTTACCCTGTACTTGTCCTATATTGTTGTCAACTGTAAGTTGCTGTTTTCCTGTTTGATTATTTGTTTATGTACTCTGTAATTGGGCGCTGCGGAACCCTTGTGGCGCCATATAAATAAAGGATAATAATAAATAATAATAATGGTGGTTCAGATGTTCTAATGTGGAAGCATGCATGAGTAGCTGCACATCTGGTGCTCACAGCTTATGTCGCTATTCTTAGATGCTGCTGTCCAAATGTGATATGGTTACATTAGATATAAGAGTCTTACTGCACCAGTCCATGCTAAGGAGGTAATTGCACCACGTTAACAGGTAATATTATTATTATTATTATTATTATTATTATTATTAATTATAATAATAATAATAATAGTTTTATTTATATACTGTAGCTCTTTTCGCCAGCAGGTCTCAAAGTCGCTTTACAGACATAAAAAACATAGCACATAGGTGGTCATTCCGAGTTCAATGCAGCCAGCAACTTTTTGCTGCTGCTGCGATCAACTAGTACACGCCTATGGGGGGGTGTATTATAACTTAGCAGGGCTGCGATCGCTTGTGCAGCCCTGCTAAACTAAAAAAATTCCAAGCAAAACTAGACTAGGTCTATACCTACTTACCCTGTGCGATGGATCCAGCGATGATGGGCCCGGCTTTGACGTCACTCCTCCACCCTCCATTCTCCTGGACACGCCTGCATTTTACTCACCACTCCCCGAAAACGGCTCCAAACGGTCCGGATCCGCCCTGAAACGCCTTCTTCCTGTCAATCTTCTTTGCGGTCCGTCCTGCGACCGCTTTCTTCTTTAGACGCGACGTAACCCAGCGACCCCTGTCACCGGGCAACGTCGCGCACGTGCACTGCGGCCGCCGTGCATGCGCATTCCGCACACGTTCGCACCGCAGCGATAAACCGCTGTGTGCGAACGGGTCAGAATGACCCCCATTGTACAAAGGATTTAGGGGTCTATTTATGAAGCAGAGAAAAGACCCATTCTGTGGTAAACGGGGCTTTTCTCCACTTCCTGCAATTCACAAAGCAGGTTACAATGGAGAAGCTTATTACTTCTCCTGCAGTAGCCCTGCTCTGTGCTGAAATCGCAGTACCATACATTTGTATGGTAACTGCAGTTCATGTAGCAGCAGAAAGCACTGCTTTCCGCTTCTCTCTCATGTGTAGAGTCGCCATCTGAGGAAGACGTAGTCTGCACCAACCTGCCGAAAAATGCCCGGAAGATTGAACTCACCCCAACTCCTCTCAATCTCCGTACCACAGGCTCCGCCCCTTTTCCCCAGCTTGCTCTGAGGCTGGCGTGTCTTCTCAGCATTCCCTTCAGATGCCGGCACGTGCACAGAGGCAGGGCCGGTGCAAGGTTCCTCAGCACCCTAGGCAAATCTTCATCGCCCCCCCTCTCCCCCCCAATGCCCAGCCTCTCAGGTGAAACAGTGCGTAGGTAGCGTCTTCTATGCTATACAATACACTCCTGTACTTGTGCGCAGCACTTGCGCAGAAATAGCTTAACAACATTTCGGATGCTTTGATATTGAATCTTTAATATTGGATGTTTTGTCAAAAGATGCAACATTAAAGCATCTGAAAAGTTGATAAGCTACAGTTGTATTTCCGCGTATGTGCATACTGTACTTCTTCGAAACATGTGGAGTGCCACCCATAAATACAGGAGAATATATATATATATATATATATATATACATATATATATATATATACATATACAGTATATACATACATAGTAATTTTGACACATCCTCCAACTCCGCTACATCAGTTCCCCAGTCCCCCCCAAGCCCAAGATGCTTGTACAAAGTTAAAAAAAAAAAAAAAACCTCTGCAGTGTGGTGTGTTTATTATATGTCACATTTAATAAACAACACACCCTGCACAGGTTTTTTTTCCCACTTTGTACAAAAGTGCCGCCAGCTATTTGGATACCATATACATGTGAGCATGTACCCTTATGGAGTGACGGAGGAAACACGTTACTATATATATATATATATATATATATATATATATATATATAAAAAGATCTATCAAGATAGATGTACTGTGTTTATATATAGATGGATATACTGTGTTGTGTGTATATATATATATATATATATACACACACACACACATGTGTATATTACTGTGGCAGGTTATTGTGGCCACCTACAGACAGCTGCCACCTCTCAGGCACTAGAGAGGCGCAGCTGCTGCAGAACCTATTGCCTTTCACATAAATTAAATCCAGCGAGGAACTGACCTGGCTGATGCTGTGGCTCTGTATGAGGAAGGACAGCCGGCGAATGCTGCCCCTGAAGAACAGTGCATGATGTAAAGGCTGCCGGCATGCACTCCATGTTACCGCCGACTGTGAGGGGGAGTAGATCAGCTTGTGATTGAGGACAGCCCCGTGTGAAGGTGCCACCCCCGGTTGGGGCCTCCAGGCTCCTCCTTGGACTTCAGCTACTCCCCGCACGGCTAACGATCGCGGCGGAGAGAGCGGATCTTGTCTTCATTCATCAGGTCGGGGAAGGGAGCAAGTGATGCAGGAGGGGAGGCTGGGGGAGACCCGACATGGGTGAGCATGGAGCGGGCGTCTCGCGGGGAGTGCAGCGCACATAGCCTTCCTTTATTGATTTCACTCAGCACCGCCCTTCAAATGCCTGCGCCCATAGGCAGCTGCCTAAAGCTGCCTAGTGGTGGCGCCGGCCCTGCACAGAGGAAAGTACGCATGCGCAGAAGACACTCCAGCAAACCAGCCACAGTAACAGCAGTGAAGGAGGCTTCATGGGAGGACGAGTTACTGCATCGCTTCAGAAATCCAGCAGAGGTTGATGAATTGCGGTAAGTATATGAAGAAAACACACCCATAAGAATGCAATGTTTGCTGATAAGTAAAACCAGACCATTGCATTCTTACTTGAATAGACCCCTCAGTATTACAGCAAGTAGAAGACCACACACACAAAAAAACAACAATAACTAGATTGCATGATAAGCATAATGCAGGGTTGGTGCAGTCATTTTGTGTAATAAATTCCATGGGTTATATATTCCAACCAAGAAAGGCACCAGGTGAGGCAGTTGTCTTGGGGACACTACATAGGATTACTCTGGGTGGAATTGGCCACACCTAGAAGAGATGGCACAAAATGTGCTGGTTGCTGCAACCTAACGCTAGGAGTAGGGTCCTAACAAATGTCTGATCCATGTGTTTTTCATCCTATCAACAAGTGTATCAGGTAAAGCAGCCATGTTGAGCACACTACAAAGGTTGCACTTTGGGAGATAAGCCATACAAGGACGCAAAGGCATATATGGTAAAACTGACGTGTGGAATATGATATACCCTGTATGAATAGGTTAACATGTTGTACCTCCGGCTAATGCAGGAACCATCCAAGGCAGCCACCACTGCATAGATTGCTGCTGACAGGATGTGAAAAAGTAGAGGAATAGCATACAGTGGGGGGGAGGGGGTGTTACAGGAAGAAAGTATAAGAAATAAAACCAAAGCACAGTATTAAATCAGTACGATGTCAATATAAAAGTAATGACTTCAGATTTCACAAGTATCAGGGAGCAGAAGATGATATTTGCAGCAGTAAGGGTACAAGGCGGTCCAGTTGCGTGGGCGGAGGATACCATCAGGAGGGGGTCCAGAGGACTGTGGACGGGAGTGGTGGAGAATGGAACTTGTCATGAAAAATAATCTGCAGCTGCTGCAGAATACATATGATTTACCGGCAGAAAGGATGCCAGTAAATCATATATATATATATATATATATATACCGACAGTGGCTGCGCTCGCCACGCTACGGGACTGGTCGCTCGCTTTGCTCACCACAGGTTATATCCCCACTGTGTTGGTGGCATGGAACCACCAACCGAGTGGGAATATCCCATGTTTGTCGAGATACCGGACAGCGGAATATCAGCCAGTATATTATTATTAACTACATCCCGATGCTGCAGCGGAGCCATTTTTACACAGATTCCGACTAAAGCTAGGTACACATTGTCCAATTTCTTTGATTGGGATGACAAACAGGGCGTTTTATTGGCAAATTGAAAGCACCAATATCTGATCTACACATTATGCAATTTTTTATTAGAAACTACCGATTTCTGCAGCAGGTTACATTGGTTTCCATAGGGAAACATCGGGGTGTAGAGTGGATCTTGATCCAGAGGCACCAACAGGCTAAAGCTTTAGGCTGTCCCAGGATGCATTGGGGCCTCCTCTATAACATAGCCTCCAGGCACTGTGAGCTCAGTTTCAGTTGGTGTCTGCAGACAGCAGGTCACTTAACAGGGGGGCTGCACTGGGCAGCCCTGAAAAAGCTATTTCTGACAGAAAATTTCTTCAAAACTGGGCTGTCAGCGCTGTATGTCATGGTGACACTTCAGCGCTGCAGCTCCATCACCTCCCAAGCAGCGTCACTTACTCCCGCAGCTTGTTCCTGGGTGCCTGCGGAGACGCTCCGGCTTTAGGCACATGGTCGCAGTCGCTCTCCTGGTTCACGTGGCTGCCACAGGGAGGAGTTAAGAGGATCTCCCAGGCAGGACCCGCCATTAAATCACAATCTGTCCGCAACCTAGGGCATGCCCACAACTAGGGGGGGCTGAGGCGGGTGCAAAATCTGAGAGGGTGCACAGATGGGTACTCTGCCTCCCCTCCTTCCTCTCAGCCCTAAGGGGCTACCTTCTGCCGGGTCCAAGGACCCTCACTGCAGGTACCCGCTCCACAGCACCACCAATGAAACTCCCCCCTCCCCGCCAACTAGAACGCTAATGAATGGGGCAGGGGCAGTGATCAAAGACTCTCCAGATGCCCCCTTTAATTTCCCAAGCAATGGTCCATGGCCGCTCACACACTCCTGTGCCTGTGTAAGCGATGTCTGGCCCCAGGTCTGTTCCCCAGCGCCGCCCCCTTCCCGCACGCAGCTCCACCAGAGGAGGACAGGGCCCTAAGGGGCTACCTACCTCTGAAGACTCCCCGTCCCATTCATAAGAAGACTTATGAATAGGGCGGGGGTGGCCATTCACACTCTCCTGTGCCTGTGTAAACTATGTCTGCCCCAGCCCTGGTCCTCAGCGCCTCCCTCTTCCTCCACGGCAGTTCCACCAGAGGAGGACAGGGCGAGAGGAAGCAGCAGCAGCAGCCAATAATTAGTCTGGGCACTGAGGTGAGGTCTCTATATGTCATGACAGATTCTGCTTCCCAAAGAGTGCTCCTAGGACTTGACTGGCATGTAGGGCTTTGTAGTTCTACAGCAGTTGGCCAGTTGGAGTCCTCCCCCCTCCCCCCAGTGTGTGTGATACAGTGATTGTGGCTTATATCAGTTATATTACACCAGCCAGTACTAGGGACTCCTCTGCAGCCAGGATAACCCACATTGTGTGTGTCCCCTCCCCAGAAAGTTGGTACTCCTCCTCTTTAATTGGTGCTAGGTCCTGCCTGGCATCAGGGCTGTTTCTAGCCAATTTGGCTCCCAGTGCGAGATTTAAAAATGCGCCCCCCCATGACATAAAAAAATGTACCCCCCCCCACACCTAGATAAAAAAACAACTTGCGCGCGCACCCAGCAAGGGGGCGTGGCCTCATCTAAATGGGTGTGGCCTTATTTAAATGGGCATGGCCTCATCTGAAAAGACTACCTCACAATCCAGTTTTTGACCCTGCTCCAACAGATCACGACCACCACAGGAAAAAAAAATTCTACCATATTAAGCCCCACACAGTAATGCCCCCTGCACCATATTATGCCACACACCGCAATTCCCTTGATACATTAAATCCCCACACTACGGCAGGCAAAAGTCCCCATTTCACACATTACGGCAGGTGTCCCCATTTTACACATTGAGAGAGAGAGAGAGAGAGAGAATACTTACAGAGGCGATTACCGCTCTTCGGCCCGCCTCACCAGTCGCTCCTCGCGCCAGCCTTTCCCTCTTCCTAACATGGATCCCCCTCTGTACTCCGCTCGGGGGGGGGGGAGTTTCGCGGAGTGACGGGGTTGCGTCGTGACGTAACGACGCAACCGCGTCATTCTGTGAAACTCCGCCCCCCGACAGGGTTACTTGGGGAGAAATAGGAGGGGGAAGCAGGGAGCCACAGTTAGTGCCACGGCGGGCGCTCAGTGCGGTTGCACTGCTTGCCTGCCCCAAGAAACGGCCCTGCCTGGCATATTGGTCTTTGTAGTCCTACAGCAGTTGGCCAGTCCCCCACATTACTGTCTCTGAGGTGCATGTTAGGTTTCTTGTGTTCCTATGCATTTTCCTAAGGAATTTGTGCTGGATGCATCCTGATGATGCTGGTTGTCACTTTGCCAACTGTATATTACTTTGTTTTTGACATGGTTCCAAAGTGTGTGTGTGTGTGTGTGTGTGTGTGTGCGTGCGTGCATGCGCATGTGGGTGCCAAATTACTGCCTTGCCCCGGGTACCAAAAATCCTAGTTTCGGTCCTGCCTAGGGAGACGGGTTGCGGCGCTGGCGTGGACACTGTCACCGAGCAGGAACTCCACTAGACCACCAGGGCAAAAGAGCACAGGTCGGGTGTACTAACGCCAGTGGCGGATTTAGCGGGGGGCGATTAGGGCAAACGCCCCCCCTACACATACCGGCACCGGGATGGAGGCCGGGTCCCGCCGCGGTGTTGCGAACGAGGTGGAGAGCGGTGCAGCGCGGCGGGGGAAGGGGAGAGAGAGAGAGCGTCCTCACGCGCATACAGCGGCTGAGCGGCCTCTGTTCTGACCACGCCCCCTCCTTCCTGTACGCGCGTCAAGACGCTCTCTCTCTCTCCCCCCGTCCCCCGCCGCGCTGCCCGATCCCCACCTCGTTCCCAATGCCGCGGCGGCACCCGGCCTCCATCCGACTCCTCATGCTGCTGGCTGCAGCAGGTGTCACTGTCTGCCAGCCATGTCTCCTACCCTCCAAACTTTAAGTAAGTGTGTGTGTGTGCCCCCTCTGTGTTCCATGTCTCCCCCCTCCGCTCCTAGCTAAAGTGCCTGTGTTCCATGTCTCCCCCCTCTTCTCCTAACTAAAGTGTATGTGTCCCTGCATTATTTTGGCTCATTCAGTGTACTGTAATGTGAATTTCGGCTCATACATTGTGCTATAATGTGAATTTTGGCTCATTCTGCGTGCTATAATGTGAATTTCGGCTCATTCAGTGTGCTATAACGTGAATTTTGGCTCATTCTGCGTGCTATAATGTGAATTTCGGCTCATTCAGTGTGCTATAATGTGAATTTCGCTCATTCAGTGTGCTATAACGTGAATTTTGGCTCATTCTGCGTGCTATAACGTGAATTTTGGTTCATTCAGTGTGCTATAATGTGAATTTAGGCTCATTCTGCGTGCTATGATGTGCATTTCGGCTCATTCTGCGTGCTATGATGTGCATTTCGGCTCATTCAGTGTGCTATGATGTGCATTTCGGCTCATTCAGTGTGCTATGATGTGAATTTCGGCTCATTCTGCGTGCTATAACGTGAATTTTGGCTCATTCTGCGTGCTATAATGTGAATTTTGGCTCATTCTGCGTGCTATAACGTGAATTTTGGCTCATTATGCGTGCTATAATGTGAATTTCGGCTCATACAGTGTGCTATAATGTGAATTTTGGATCATACTGTGTGCTACAATGTGAATTTCAGCTCATACAGTGTGCTATAATGTGAATTTCGGCTCATTCTGTGTGCTGTAGAAACAGAATTTGTCGGCAGATAAGAACCACTTGGCCCATCTAGTCTGCCCCCTTTTTTTTTTTTTTACATTATTTTTTATCTCTAACCTTATCTGATCCTTATTTCTTTGTAAGGAGATCCTTATGTCTATCCCATGCATGTTTAAATTGCCCTACTGTCTTAGCCTCTACCACCCCTGATGGAAGGAATGACGATTCGCCAGTCTGTATCACCAGTGCGCAGGGTTCTCTCCACTAACTGGCAACATTTTATTAGTAATGGCAACAATAGGAAATTTAGAAGCGAACGGGAAGGGCATTACTAAGTGGGAGGGGCTATGATTAGGGGGAGGAGTCATAATTCTTAAACCGCCCCCCCTAAAAGTTAAGTCTAGATCCGCCATTGACTAACGCCCCATTTAATAAGGCTCACTAGTATCTGGAGTGGAAGTCCAGCATGGGGGAGCTGGCGCTCTGTAGCCTCTCCCCGGCCCAGGACGACATCTACTGTAGATTATCCCGCCCTGGAGCTGCCTCACACTCTCCCTCACTCCCTGACTGAGACACTGGGCGCCATCTTATAAGCATAGTTTCGGCTAGTCTCTGGGCAAGGTCACCCTTGTAAAGCCGCCTGTATACAGCGCCATAGGCGGATCCAGGGGGGGCACTCGGGCCCGCCCCCCCCCCCCCCCTATCGTTTCTGACTTATTTTTTTCAAAAGGAGAACAGCAGCAGCACTACTGCTATTTCCGTCAGTCAGATTTGATAAAAGAACCGGCAGGCACTAGGATTCGCAGCTGCTTTAACAGCAAGTCCGTGTGAGCTCCAGCCTCCCCATGCTCACACTGCAACCTACCTCCCCCACTGCCAGCCAGCCAGAGTCCAGCCCAGGCGCGGGGTTCAAATGCCAGCATCGTGTAAGACTGTTACTTATGACAGCGCAGAAGGCTTCATCAGCCTTCACTGCACCGCACAGTTTCCCAGCACTTCCTCCTCCACTTTCTTTACCACCATGCTAGGTGCAGTCACACTCAGCTCAGTTTGAGAATGCGGCCCGTGTGATTGTGACAGGGCTGTCCTGCAGAAGTCTTATGCTGCTTGTTGGAGATCCAGCTGGCTGCTTCTGCTAATCAAAGATGGGCAGTTCATGTCCTACAGTCTGAGTGTCAGTGCAGTGCCCAAAACAAGGTATGCTGCACCTGCCACCACCAACTAAAAACTATAATAATTATATTGTACTTGGGTGCCTTCCAGGCTCCCATAACTAATGGAATAGGTGACCAACATTTCAAGGCCCAGTCAGCCTTTTCATCAGGGTGAAACATTGGCAATAAACCAAGAAGCGCTCCTACAGCCAATAATTATCTGATGGCGTATTCTGTGAGGCCACGCCCCCTGTGATACCACTCCTCTTATCTGGGAGCACGCGTGCCTTAGGTGCATGTAAATATAACTATTATCGTTCCCCTATCATAGTGCCCCCCCTTTAATTTTCTTCTGGATCCGCCCCTGTACTGCGCTGTGACTTTACAAACACTTGAGTATTCTACATGTCTGTATACAGACAGCATTAGTTAAGAAAAAGTGTACCTATTACTGGATATATTGTATGAGTATTCTGATATATACCTCCGGTCTAGGACCGTGCTGTGTTATATATATATATATCTGTAGATAAACTAGTCCAGTGCAGTTTTATTGTCATATTAATGGGTCTATTTATTAACATTATTTTTACTAAAATAATGTGAAAAAGGGTGTTTTCACACCCTTTTCACATTATTTTAGTATCACCTGAATGTATTAAAGTGCATTTGGAGCAGTTTTCATGAAAAACTGCTCCAAACCCTTTAATTCACTTTTTTTTTGTAATCCACATCGCATTCCCCATACTTATAATTGGAAATGTGATGTGGCCAAATTTATTTTTAAAAAAAATGTGAAAAAATACCGCAGGCTGGCGAGTTCACAGGGCAGCACTACGATAATGTGGCATTTGCCCAGCTTTCTCTGCCCCTGGCAGAAAAAGCTGAGCGGGGACCCGGCAGAGTGATCAGTTATGTGTGGATGGACCCACAAGCTGATCACAGTGTAAAAAGTTAAAAAAAAAAAAAAGTAAAAAAACCCCAAAACCATACCTGTCCAGGGAGCCGGTGTCCGCTGCTCCGGTGAGCGCTGCCGGGCGCCGGGTCCCCCATGTGCTGTAATGTGATCCCGGTGCAGTAAAGTGACGCTGCAAAATGGCAGTGCACTTTACAGCACCAGGGGTCACCGCAGCGCACAGGATACAGTGCCCGGCAGCCAAGCAGAAGCAGCGCGGAGCGGCTCCCTGGACTGGTGAGTATATTGATTTTCTGGGGGGGAGGGGTCCGCAACATGCGGGGGTAGTTGCAATGAGGGGTGACGACCAGGCGGCAGTAGTGGCGATGTCGGCAGGGGCGGCGCATGTGCAGCAGGACATCGGGGTATTTTTTCCGAAAAATACCCCGATGATGTTGCAGAGTATCATCACAGGGACAGAGGTTGACTGCAAGCTCTGTCCCTGCATGCGATAACTGATACATCCCTGCGACGTAATCAATTATCACAGAGCGAGTTTGGGTGATTTTATCACCTGTCATTCGCATCCTGGATGCGGATGGTGATAAATAGGCCCCTAATTATTTGCATTGCCTGTGACTTTGTTTGACTGTATCTGCTGTGTGGTTTCACTTTCAGTGTTACCCAGATATATATCTCACTATTTCTCTTACGTCCTAGAGGATACTGGGGTCCACATTAGTACCATGGGGTATAGACGGGTCCACTAAGAGCCTTGGGCACTTTAATAAATCAATAGTGTGCGCTGATTCCTCCCTCTATGCCCCTCCTACCAGACTCAGTTTAGAACATGTGCCTGGAGGAGTCGGTCACGCTTAGGGAAGCTCCTGAAGAGTTTTCTGCATTTATTTTCTGTTTGTTATTTCCAGACAGGGCTGGTTGGCACCAGCCTGTTTGCTTCGTGGGTCTTAGGGGGGGGGGGGGGGGGGGACGGCCCAACCTCCTATAGGGTTAATGGTCCCGTTCCCCGCTGGCAAGACACTGAGCTCCTGAGGGTCCTATTCACAAGCCCCACCATGGCGAGTATACAGTCTCGCAGCACGCCGTCACCCCTAACAGAGCCAGAAGAAAGAGGAGTGGTGAGTAGATGGCCGGCGTCCCAGTTAGCGGGTCGCCGGCTGTAATGGCGGCATCACGGTATGGAGCGCAGCACTGACATGCAGGCTGCGTCTCCAGGCTCAGTACAACATGCTGTATGTGTGTGAGTTTATGCTGTGAGGGGCGAGCTGAGGTTTTTAATATTACTACACTAGCAAACAGCTTACAGGGGTTCTAACCCGTAGTAAAGCTTCTCAAACACCTCAGCCAGTATAATAAAACTGGGAAGACCACGCTCCATTATGGGGGTGGGGTTTCACTATGAACGGATCCAGCAGCTCACCAGCGCCATTTTCCCTCTGCAGCTCACAATGACAGGACTTGCAAGGAAGCGCAGCTCCTCCACAAAGACTCCACATTTCCTCAGCGGTACCAGGGGGTCATACTAAGGACCTTAGTTTGCGACCCAGCTGAGCTTGGCTTTAGCAAAAAGGGCACGGTGTGGCTGGCTCCATCTGTGTCTCCCTGCAGGCTCTGTGTGGGTTAACTGTGCTTTCACCTTTACTGTGTGTGAGTGTGTGTGTCCCTTCACATTACCATGTCAAGGGAGTGTGTTTCCTGCACAGCAGAGTGTTTGTCTTCCACGGGGGATTCACTACAGTGTACCCAGGATAGTACACATTCTCAGGCTAGTGGGTCTGAACCCGCATGGATGGATTACCTTAAAGGGATGATCTCACATATTTCTAATAAATTATCCCATAATGAGAATGAGACGCAACACTTAAGACAGTCTGTGGAGGACCTGATGACTAGAGATTCAGTTCCTATACCAGCGTCTCAGACCCCTGTCATTTGTCCACAAAAGCGTACTCTGGCCCAAATCCTGCAGGCTGACACTGATGATGACGTATCAGTCGCGGAAGAGGGTGAAGTGGACTCATGTGGAGGGGATGAAGCCCTGTCACAAGGAATACAGGCCCTGATAGAAGCTATTAGAGATGTCATGCACATTCCTGACAAGGTAGCAGAGGTGGATGAGGAATCTTATTTTAATGTAAAAAAGAAATCCTCTGCTAGTTTCCCTGCTTCAAAGGAGTTAAATTCTCTGTTTGAAGAAACTTGGGTTAATCCGGACAAGAAGTTTCAGATCCCTAAAAGGTTAATCACATCCTTCCCGTTTCTTCAGGATGATAGGAAAAAGTGGGAAAATCCACCAATTGTTAATGCATCGGTATCTAGGTTGTCACGTAAGATAGTGTTACCTGTCCAATGGGCAGCCACCTTAAAGGACACGGCTGACTGCAAAATTGAGACCACTCTCAACACAGCTGGTGGGGTGGCCCAGAGACCCACTATTGCTTGTACATGGATCACTAGGGCTATTGCAAAATGGTCAGGTAATCTAATTGATGGGTTAGATTTTTTATCCAGGGGGGAGATCATTTTACAGGATATATACATATACAGGACTCTGCTCATTTTATGGTGGAGGCTATAAAGGAAATTGGTTTGCTCAATGCACACACCACTGCCATGGCAGTGTCAGTACGCAGGGGCTTATGGCTACGCCAGTGGACTGCGGATGCGGATTCCAGGAAAGGCGTGGAAAGCCTACCATTAACAGGTGAAACCCTGTTTGGAGATGAACTGGATACGTGGATATCCAAGGCGGGTAAGTCCACATACCTTCCTTCAGCAGCATCCTCAGCTAGGAAAACCTACTCTGCTCCAACTCTGCAGTCCTTTCGGACAGTGACATTTAAAAGTAAATCCAAAGATTCTTCTACAGCCTTCAAAGGTAATAAAGGTAAACCCAGAAAACCTGCAACTGCAGTTTCACAGGAACAGACCTCCGGTTCTGCTTCCTCAAAGGCTTCAGCATGACGGTGGACCACACTGCCTGGAAGACAGGCAGGTGGGAGCCCGATTAAGATATTTCAGGTACATATGGGCAACATCATGCCTGGATCCATGGGTCAAAGATCTTATCACCCAGGGCTACAGACTGGAGTTTCAGGAACTGCCACCTCACAGATTCTTCAAATCAGGCTCACCAGCTTCTCCAGAAGCAAGTATGACTTTACAGGCAGCAATTCAAAAACTGGTACAGACTCAGGTCATTGTTCCAATTCCACTTCAACTGCAAAACAAGGGTTATTATTCCAACCTGCTTGTGGTACCAAAACCGGACGGTTCGGTAAGGCCCATTTTAAACCTCAAGTCACTGAACCCGTACTTGCGGGTGTTCAAATTCAAGATGGAGTCTCTGAGAGCGGTGATCATAGGTCTGGAGGAGGGGGACTTCCTGGTGTCTCTGGATATCAAGGATGCGTACCTTCATATTCCGATTTGGCCGCCTCATCAGGCTTATCTAGGGTTTGCATTACAGGACTGTCACTACCAGTTCCAGGCCCTGCCATATGGCCTCTCCACGGCACCGAGGGTGTTCACCAAGGTAATGGCGGAGGTGATGTTTCTCCTCCACAAGCAAGGAGTGAACATAATATCGTACCTGGACGATATGCTGATAAAAGCACCATCTAGGGAGAGGTTGTTAGACAACATTGCCTTCTCAACACGACTACTCCAGGATCACGGGTAGATTCTGAACCTGCCAAAATCTCACTCTTCCTTCGATTGGAAAAGGCATTGGTAATTCAGTCGATGGTGCGGGATATTCTAAGACCGACCCGGATATCGGTGCATCTATGCATTCGCCTCTTGGGGAAGACTGTAGCCTCTTACGAGGTATTGCAGTAAGGAAGGTTTCATGCAAGGCAATTCCAACTTGATCTGTTGGAAAAATGGTCCGGATTGCATCTTCACTTGCATCAGAGGATACGTCTGTCGCCAAAAGCCAGGATTTCTCTTCTGTGGTGGCTTCAGACTTCTCACCTGACCGAGGGCCAAAGGTTCGGGATTCAAAATTGGATTCTGCTAACCACAGATGCAAGCCTCAGAGGTTGGGGAGCAGTCACCCAAGGAGAACAGTTCCAAGAAAATTGGTCAAGTCAGGAAACCATTCTTCCGATCAACATTCTTGAACTAAGGGCCATGTACAACGCCCTTCTGCAAGCATCACATATTCTTCAGGATCAAGCCATTCAGGTTCAGTCAGACAATGTGATGGCGGTAACGTACATAAACCAACAGGGTGGGGGACGAAGAGCAGAGGAGCAATGACAAAGGTAACAAGGATTCTCCTCTGGGCAGAATGGCATGCTTTGGTGTTGTTGGCAGTCCTCATTCCGGGAGTGGACAACTGGGATGCAGACTTCCTCAGCAAACACGACCACCACCCAGGGAAGTGGGTCCTTCACCCGGAGGTGTTTCGGGTGCTTGATACATCTGTGGGGAATTCCACAAATCGACATGATGGCCTCTTGTCTCAACAAGAAGCTCAAGCAGTATTGTTCTAGATCGGGAGACCCACAAGCAGTGGCGGTGGACTCCATGGGACTACCAGGTGGTGTACGTGTTTCCACCACTTCCATTAATCCCAAGAATTCTCAAAAGAATGAAAAGGGAAAAAGTTCAAGCTATTCTCATTGCTCCGGACTGGCCAAGAAGGGCCTGGTACACGGATCTACTAGAGATGCTCCTAGAGGGCCCGTGGCCTTTACATCTTTGCGAGGATCTTTTACAACAGTGGCCATTCGTCTATCACGACTTATCGCGGATACATTTAACGGCATGGAAGTTGAGCGTCAAATTCTAGCCCGGAAAGGGATCCAGGACAGAGTTATTCCAACCTTGATCCAAGCCAGATAGGGGATAAACTCTAAACATTACCACCGTATTTGAAAAAAAATACGTCTCTTGGTGTGAGAACAGGAAATTTCCTGTGGTGGAATTTCAACTGGGAAGTTTTCTCCTTTTTCTGCAGTCAGGAGTGGATGTGGGCCTATGTTTGGGCTCCTTAAAAGTCCAGATTTCGACCTTATCCATTTTCTTCCAGAAACAATTGGCTTCTCTCCCGGAGATTCAGACATTTTTGAAGGGTGTTCTGCACATCCAACCGCCTTTTGTGCCTCCTACGGCACCTTGGGATCTCAACGTGGTGTTGCAGTTACTGCAATCGGAATGGTTTGAGCCTTTACTGGACGTTGACGTCAAGTTTCTTACGTGGAAGTTCGTCACACTGTTGGCCTTGGCTTCAGCAAGGTGTGTGTCGGAGCTGGGGGCGTTGTCTCACAAAAGCCCCTATTTGATTTTTCATGAAGATAGAGCTGAACTCAGAACTCATCAGCAATTTCTTCCAAAGGTGGTGTCTGCGTTTCATATCAACCAACCTATTGTGGTTCCGGTGGTTACCGACACCTCTGCTACTTCAAAGTCCTTGGATGTTGTGGGGGCTTTGAAGATCTATGTGAAGCAGACAGCTCGTCACAGAAAATCGGACTCGCTGTTTGTTCTCTATGATCCTAATAGAATTGGGTGTCCTGCTTCAAAGCAGTCTATTGCTCGCTGGATCAGGCTTACTATCCAGCATGCTTATTCTACGGCAGGTTTGCCGGTTCCAAGATCTGGACAAGCCCACTCTACTAGGTCGGTGGGTTCTTCCTGGGCGGCTGCCCGGGGTGTATTGGCTTTACAGCTCTGCCGAGCAGCTACTTGGTCAGGTTCAAACACGTTTGCTAAGTTCTACAAGTTCGATAATTTGGCCTCTGAGGACCTTCAGTTTGGTCAATCAGTTCGGCAGGAACCTCAGCACTCTCCCAGCTTTGGTACATCCCCATGGTACTAATGTGGACCCCAGTATCCTCTAGGACGTAAGAGAAAATAGGATACTGGGTGCCCGCCCAGTGCTTCGTGTTTTCCGGCACTGTTACTTGGTTCAGTATTGTTGTTGGTTCAGCTGTTGCTGTTCCCGTTAAAGTTTGGTTAGCATGGCTTTCCTCTTGTTTGTGTGTGCTGATTCAAATCTCACCACTGTTCTTTTAAACACTTCTCTCAGAGTATGTCCGTCTCCTCAGGCACAGTTTCTAGACTGAGAGTCTGGTAGGAGGGGAATAGAGGGAGGAGCCAGCGCACACTATTGATTTCTTAAATTGCCCAAGGCTCCTAGTGGACCCATCTATACCCCATGGTACTAATGTGGACCCCAGTATCCACTACGGACTACGAGAAAAGAATCTACCAGTAGGTAATTAAAATCCTATTATTCTGTACCCTAAGGGACTTGGTGCGTCAGGGTCATATATATAGTGCGTCACAGCAGTGGCAGAACTACCGCCAGTGCAAGCAGTGCCTTGCACTGGGGCCTGCCATCGTCGCCTGCAGCACACAGCCGCCTGCCGAGGAGAGGAGCGCAGCGGCTACGGGGGAGGAGGAGGAGGGAGGTTGAGGAGGGAGCCGCAGCAGCGCTGTGTAATTGGTGGAGGCGCTGCTGCAGCTGTCCCTCTCCTACACCATAGGCTGTCCTCCGCCGCTGTGAATGCTGGGAAGTGCATCCCAGCATTCACAGCAGCGGAGGACTGCCTATGGTGAAGGAGAGGGACAGCAGCAGCAGCGCCTCCACCAATTACACTGCGCTGCTGCGGCTCCAGTGCCCCTCCCTCCTCCTTCTCTCCTGCCCAGGATCTCTGCTAGAAGAAGCTGAACCGAGGAACCAGAGCCAGACAGTAAGTATAATTCTTTCTTTCTTTCTATCTATATATTCTGTCTGCCGTAATATGTAAAAAGGGGACGCTGTCTGCCGTAATGTGTAAAAGGGGGACGCTGTCTGTCGTTATGTGTAAAAAGGAGACGCTGTCTGCCGTAATGTGTAAAAAGGGGACGCTGTCTGCCGTAATGTGTAAAAAGGGGACGCTGTCTGCCGTAATGTGTAAAAAGGGGACGCTGTCTACCGTAATGTTTAAAAAGGGGAATCTGTCCACTGTAAGGTGTAAAAATAAGATTTTACTCACCGGTAAATCTATTTCTCGTAGTCCGTAGTGGATGCTGGGACTCCGTAAGGACCATGGGATTAGCGGCTCCGCAGGAGACTGGGCACAACTAAAGAAAGCTTTAGGACTACCTGGTGTGCACTGGCTCCTCCCACTAAGACCCTCCTCCAGACCTCAGTTAGGATACTGTGCCCGGAAGAGCTGACACAATAAGGAAGGATTTTGAATCCCGGGTAAGACTCATACCAGCCACACCAATCACACCGTATAACTCGTGATACTATACCCAGTTAACAGTATGAAATATAACTGAGCCTCTCAACAGATGGCTCAACAATAACCCTTTAGTTAGGCAATAACTATAAACAAGTATTGCAGACAATCCGCACTTGGGATGGGCGCCCAGCATCCACTACGGACTACGAGAAATAGATTTACCGGTGAGTAAAATCTTATTTTCTCTGACGTCCTAAGTGGATGCTGGGACTCCGTAAGGACCATGGGGATTATACCAAAGCTCCCAAACGGGCGGGAGAGTGCGGATGACTCTGCAGCACCAAATGAGCAAACTCTAGGTCCTCCTCAGCCAGTGTATCAAACTTGTAGACTGCAAAAAGTGTTTGAACCCGACCAAGTAACAGCTCGGCAAAGTTGTAAAGCCGAGACCCCTCGGGCAGCCGCCCAAGAAGAGCCCACTTTCCTCGTGGAATGGGCTTTTACAGATTTAGGGTGCGGCAGTCCAGCCGCAGAATGTGCAAGTTGAATCGTGCTACAGATCCAGCGAGCAATCGTCTGCTTAGAAGCAGGAGCACCCAGCTTGTTGGGTGCATACAGGAGAAATAGCGAGTCAGTTTACCTGACTCCAGCTGTCCTGGAAACATATACTTTTCAGGGCCCTGACTATGTCCAGTAACTTGGAATCCTCCAAGTCCCAAGTTGCCGCAGGCACCACAATAGGTTGGTTCACATGAAAAACTGATACCACCTTAGGAAGGAATTGGGAACGAGTCCTCAATTCCGCCTTATCCATATAAATTACAGATAAGGGCTTTTGTATGACAAAGCCACCAATTCTGATACCCGCCTGGCCGACGCCAAGGCCCACAGAATGACCACTTTCCACGTGAGGTATTATAGCTCCACGGATTTAAGTGGCTCAACCCAATGCGACTTCAGGGAATCCAACACCACGTTGAGATCCCACGGTGCCACTGGAGGCACAAACGGGGGCTGACTATGCAGCACTCCCTTAACAAAAGTCTGAACTTCAGGCAGTGAAGCCAGTTCAATTTTGGAAGAAAATCGATAGAGCCGAAATCTGGACCTTAATGGAACCCAATTTTAGGCCCATAGTCACCTCTGACTGTAGGAAGTGCAGAAGTCGACCTAGCTGAAATTTCACCTTTGGGGCCTTCCTGGCCTCACAGTACGCAACATATTTCCGCCTTATGCGTTTGATAATGTTGATAACTTCTTTCCTAGCTTTAAATAGCGTAGGGATAACTTCCTCCGGAATTCCCTTTTCCTTCAGGATCCGGCGTTCAACCGCCATGCCGTCAAACGCAGCCGCGGTACGTCTTGGAACAGACAGGCCCCCTGCTGCAGCAGGTCCTGTCTGAGCGGCAGAGGCCATGGGTCCTCTAAGATCATTTCTTGGAGTTCTGGTTACCAAGCTCTTCTTGGCCAACCCGTAACAATGAGTATAGTTCTTACTCCTCTCCTTCTTATTATTCTCATTACCCTGGGTAAGAGAGGCAGAGAAGGGAACACATACACCGACTGGTACACCCACGGTGTTACCAGAGCGTCCCCAGCTATCGCCTGAGGGTCCTTGACCTGGCACAATATCTTTGTAACTTTTAGTTGAGGCGGGACGCCATCATGTCCACCTGTGGCCTTTCCCAACGGTGTACAATCATTTGGAAGACTTCTGTATGAAGTCCCCACTCTCCCGGGTGGAGGTCGTGTCTTCTGAGAAAGTCTGCTTCTCAGTTGTCCACTCCGGGAATGAACACTGCCGACAGTGCTAACACATGATTTTCCGCCCACCGGAGAATCCTTGTGGCTTCTGCCATCGCCATCCTGCTTCTTGTGCCGCCCTGTCGGTTTACATGAGCGACCGCCGTGATGTTGTCTGACTGGATCAGCACCAGCCCGTGTCGAAGCAGGGGTCTAGCCTGACTTAGGGCATTGTAAATGGCCCTTAGTTCCAGAATATTTATGTGTAGGGAAGTCTCCTGACTTTTCCATAGCCTTGGAAGTTTCTTCCCTGTGTGACTGCCCCCCAGCCTCGAAGGCTGGCATCCATGGTCACCAGGACCCAGTCCTGTATGCCGAATCTGCGGCCCCCTAGAAGATGAGCACTCTGCAGTCACCACAACCGCGACACCCTGGCCCTTGGAGACAGGGTTATCCGCCGATGCATCTGAAGATGCGACCCGGACCACTTGTCCAACATATCCCACTGGAAAATCCTTACATGGGACCTGGCGAATGGAATTTCTTCGTAAGAAGCTACCATCTTTCCCAGGGCTCGCGTGCATTGATGCACCGACACCTGTATACGTATTAGGAGGTCTCTGTCTAGAGACGACAACTCCTTGGACTTCTCCTCTGAATATTCCAAAGTCGCAGCTGGTTCCTACGACACGTCTACTGTTCCTGGGTATGGTTCAGGACACAGAACAGGATAAAAAGGGTTTCTTCCGGAAAAACGCAGGCATGACAGTTAAAAACGCAGGCGTGCCTGGGGAAACGGAGGAGTGGCTGGCCGAACGCAGGGTGTGTTTGTGACGTCAAAACATGAACTGAACTGTCTGCAGTGATCGCAAGGTAGGAGTAGGTTTTGAGCTGCTCAGAAACTGCATCAAAATTTTTTCGAGCAGTTCTGCTAACCTTTCGTTCGCACTTCCGCTAAGCTAAAATACACTCCCAGAGGGCGGCGGCCTAGCTAAAAGCAGCTAGCGAGCAATCAACTCGGAATGAGGGCCACGGGCTCTTCGTATATATGTGGAGAGGACTGCCTCTATCAGGAGGTCAGATTCCCTTTTTGTTTGGTTTGGTTTTCACAAACGTGGCTGGCCTGCAAATAAACAAACCTTGGCCAATTGGATTATAATGGTAATTGCACAAGCTTATGCGCAGGCTGGTCTCCCATCTCCTGCTGCTATTAATGCCCATTCTAGTCGGTCTGTTGGACCTTCTTGGGCGGTCCGCCATGGCGCGTCCACAGAACAATTGTGCAAAGCGACTATGTGGTTCTCTGTGAACACGTTTATTAGGTTCTAAGCCTTTGATACATCTACCTCCCAGGATGCTTCCTTTGGATGGCGGGTTCTCATACCCACTAAGGCACGTCTCCTCCCTTGAGGAACTGCTTTAGAACAGCCCCGATGTTTCCTTGTGGAAACCAATGTAACCTGCTGCAGAAAAAGAGAGTTATGGTAGACTTACCATTGTTAACTCTCTTTCTGCGAGGTGCATTGGGTTTCACAGCATTAGCCGCTGGTCCCTTCTCCTGTCGTGAGAATGTGGTTCTATGTGTCTAACATTTACCTTCTCTCTTACCTGCTCCTGCATTTCACTGGTTAAGGAAACTGAGTTCACAGTGCCTGGGGTTATAGAGGAGGCCCCAATGCATCCTGGGACAGTCTAAAACTTTAGCCTGTTGTTGCCCCTGAATAAAGATCCACTGTACACCCCGATGTTTCCCTGTGGAACCCAATGTACCTTGCAGAAAGAAACTTAACAATGGTAAGTCTACCATAACTCTCCATTTTCCACCACACCACACTTATTTTGCATATGTCTGCCAATAAGGAGGAACGCATAGGGGTAAATTTACTAAGATTCGTAATTCTCCCGATTTGGTGGGAGAATAATCACGAATGACATCGAAAGTGTAAAACTGCAACTTTTTGAATTTATTACGCCTAATTTACTAAGCTGTCGTATTCAGGTTTTTCTTTTGTTCCGATGTCGATGTCATTCGTTTTTTTTTTTTCTATTTTTACGGCAGTGATTAGCAAAACACTGCCGACTTTTTAAAAATGAATCTCGGCCGGATCTGTGTGATCCGTGCTGGGGTTCATTTTTTTTTTAAATTAAACAGTGTAAAATAAAAAAATAAATTGCGTGGGGTCCCCCCTCCTAAGCGTAACCTCTTTGAGCCGATCCTGGTTGCAGAAATATGGGGGGGAAAATGACAGGGGTTCCCCCATATTTAAGCAACCAGCATCGGGGTCTGCGCCTGGTCCTGGTTCCAAAAATACGGGGGACAAAAAGAGTAGGGGTCCCCCGTACTTTTAAAACCAGCACCAGGCTCCACTAGCTGGACAGATAATGCCACAGCCGGGGGTCACTTTTATATAGTGCCCTGCGGCCGTGGCATCAAAAATCCAACTAGTCACCCCTGGCCGGGGTACCCTGGGGGAGTGGGGACCCCTTCAATCAAGGGGTCCGTCCCCCCAGCCACCCAAGGGCCAGGGGTGAAGCCCGAGGCTGTCCCCCCCCATCCAATGGGCTGCGGATGGGGGGGCTGATAGCCTTTGTTGTAAATGAAAAGATATTGTTTTTAGTAGCAGTACTACAAGTCCCAGCAAGCCTCCCCCGCATGCTGATACTTGGAGAACCACAAGTACCAGCATGCGGCGGAAAAACGGGCCCGCTGGTACCTGTAGTACTATTACTAAAAAAAATACCCAAATAAACACAAGACACACACACCGTGAAAGTAAAGATTTATTACATACATCCACACAAACATACATACATACTTACCTTATGTTCACACGAGGGTCTGTCCTCTTCTCCAGTAGAATCCAAGGGGTACCTGTTGAATAAATTCTACTCACCAGATCCCGGGTCCCAGGGTCCTCGGGGCAACCATTTGTAATCCAGGTACTTGAATAAAATAACAAAACGGAGAGCCGAGCCACGAACTGAAAGGGGCCCCATGTTTTCACATGGGACTCCTTTCCCCGAATGCCAGAAACCCACTCTGACTGATGTCTAAGTGGGTTTCTTCAGCCAATCAGGGAGCGCCACGTTGTAGCACCCTCCTGATCGGCTGTGTGCTCCTGTACTGAGTGACAGGCGGCACACGGCAGTGTTACAATGTAGCGCCTAATTTAGTTGTCAAAGTCAGAAAAATGTCTCAATGCACGTTGCCATATTTGCACCGCACACTGGTCCGCGCTGCGCGTGCGTACGCTCTCCCGTGGAGGCGCATACCCGCAATAGCGTGCACTCGCAGGCGCGGTATGCGTATTTACGGTAGAGTTTATGTAGTCGTAGCGTGCGACTCATTCGTTACAAATGTTCACAATTAATGTAGTTTATAGATCATGGTCCCTTTGATAGATTCTGAAAGTTTGGTTAAAATACAATGTCCCAGAGCTGAGGAATCCCTCTTTATATCGTACGAAGGGTCTAACAGGAATCATACAGCAGTGTTTGGTACCCATCGGAAGAGTATTTAATTAGCAATATTCCGGTGTTGGTTTGGAGCGTATTAATCGCTCGTGCGAATAGTTATGGACATAAGAAGTTTATGTCCATTTCTATTATTTACACATACTCAGGTATGCGGCGGGAAACCCAGTTTCCCACCCACCTGAGCAGTTGGAAATCGTCACAGCCCACCTGTATGAATCACCCTATGACCTTTTGTTATGATGCAGGGCCGAATTCCTTCGGCCAATGGACAATGGGATTGTAGGACCAGGAGATTGCATTGTGTGTGGGGCATAAATAGGCAGGCCGACCACATCCAGCTCTCACTCTCTCATCAACGGTTATCTGCTGATAGCCGGGAGCTGGATATCGAGGCGCAGGCGATCATACCCTTTGTGCGTAAGTTTCTCTCCGTTATCATTATCTTTCTGTGAGCCAATTTCTCTCATCTCATCTCTCTCTCTCTCTCTCTCTCTCTCTCTGTTCTGTTCTCTCATATCTCCCCTAGACTAGGCTAGTATTGTATTGTATTAGATAGTATTGTATTGTATTGCATTTAGGTCAGTGTAGTATTGTCTTTTTGTATTCATAGTTTAGTTCTGTGGTTAGGAAGTCTCTGTTATATTGTAGTGTATCATTTGTACTGTTATCCCCTTTTACAAGTATATTAGATATAATACAGTTAATAGGCTTTGGAACCTAAACCAGTATCTGTGTATTTTCTATAGTGTTAAGTGTTCACTTGAGCGTCGGTGACGCTCAAGCAGCTTTGTAGTTAGTCAGGTTACACAAGGTTGCACTTACACCCTGTACTCACATTAAGGTATTCTTTGTATTTCTTTGGTATAAGGTTTAAACATTAAGGTATAGCGTTGTGAGCGTCTGCGCCGCTGGTGATCTCCTCGTGGTCTCGAGCGTCCGCTACGCCATAGCGAATCATTACTCTAGTCATAGCCAATAACGTGTCCTGTGATCACTGGGCCGTGAGCGAACGTGACGCTTGAGCGTCTCGCCTACGGCTGAGCGATCGTTACGCAACTAGCGTACCATTACGGTACTTCTTAAGCAAACAGCGTACAGTGTTCTTAGCTTCATAAAGGGTTGTTATACGACAAAGGAATTTAGCATTGTCAATTGGGGACTCGTCCTATCCTTCTCATATCTGCACTAGGTAGATCAGCAGACATTATCCCTCCAGCAAAGGGTGGGAGGTTGTCTCACAGTGCTGACGGGATAAGCGTCTGCTTCGCTTAGATAAAGAGTGCTGAAGGAATCCGGGAACCGGAAGTAAGAACAAAACGCTTGTGTCTTTTAAAACTGTTTTATTTCTCTTCTGTCTTGCGTATACACGCACGCATACATATATCTGCATTTTCTGTTTCATTTTCGTATATCACTATTCCTGTTTGCCAAATTTTATAGTTGATAGAAAGTGCCAAAAAGAGATTTGCTGTTATTTCATAGTAGAGGTAATAGTTAAAGTATAGAACAACACACGGTTTGTCTGAGATACAAGGCAGTCAGTGTGGATTGCGGTAGATGATCAGGGATCATTTACATTGATAAAAATATATTGTGTTACGGTGGATCCTTTGCATTGCGTACACGTGTCGCTAACAAAGACTAGCGTACGCAATCCAAAAGGCAGACGCACGCAGCGTACATTACGCAACGTAGCGTCCGGTTACGCTCACGTAGCTCAAGTCACGAAAAAGTTGAATTAGCGCAAAGCGATAATTAGCGCAAGGCGATAAGTAACGCACAGCGGTAGATAACGCGAAGCGGTAAATAACGCAAATCTATTTTTGAAAAAAAATCTGAAATTTAGTTTAACAGATCCTGCTCCTAATTGGTAACACTTTTGGCCTAAAGACAATTTCTGCGCAGAAATAGATATAGAAACAAAAGTGTACATGTGTTGAGTGAGTGTGTTTTGTATACAAAAGTTTATATAACTTTAAGGTGGAACCAAAAGGAAAGCCGGGTACTCGTCAAGGGACATACGTGTAAGTGACATATACGGTGGCTAGGGAGGCATCCCTGGTTAAATGATATTTGAGCATTAGAGTATAGCGGACCATAAGGTAACAAGACCAGGAGGTCATAAGGTAACAAGACCAGGAGGTCATAAGGTAACAAGACCAGGAGGTCATAAGGTAACAGGTAAAATAGACAAAGAGGTCCGCTATAAAAGTCCAGTGGCACAACGCCTGGGGTGTTGGTGCAGAACCCATATAGGCCATACAAGCTCTTGCTGAAGGAATCGCGGCCGGAAACATCGATTCCATTGATCTTTCAGTACATGACAAGTAGTGCTCGTGTACTGAACGATTGGACCGCACGTAATTGTGTGCAGTAGTTAGTAATCTGACCTAATACCATTAGAGTAAAGTGGTCACAAACGCTATTTGTACATTCTGACGTGATTTGTGTAATTTTTTATTTTTGGAAGGGAAGTTCGCTGGTCACTCAGGAACTATCCAACAACCGATACTTGCTGGGGAACGCGCCCCAGTAAATAAAGGTTCACAGGGGCCCTAGGTTGGGTACAGCAGCTCTGGTTACAGTGATTGCAGTACTGGCCAACGTGGGCGAGAAGTAAGTGGGGTACTTGATAAACCACCACCGCCGGCCTGCCCAAGGACATCTTGGTTTGTTTGTAAGGGTTCGCTGAAAGCCTTGATATTCAAGGAGGAATAAGCAACGCCTGCAGATTATGGGGGCCATTTGTTCAGGTAGGAGGCGATCAACCTCGGTTCGGGTTGATTCAGAGAACCGACCAGTTGGGTCGGCACGATATGTAATGTGTGAAAAATACGGTAGTCACACAGAGGTTTTATGTGATGAATGGGAGAGAATGACTGTACAAGACAGGGACAAATTCCCAAGAATAGGTAGCTTCAGTCCAGAAGTGTTACAAAATTTAAGGAGGAGGATATGTCTCGTAAAATCAACAAAGAGACGAATTCAACATCATGATTGTTTACAGTTATGGCACCAGGAAGGTGAGATACAGAGAGGTTTGGCTCTGGCGGCAGGATCTGGGGCAGTCAGGAAGTTGATTGCCACAGCTCCTCCTCCACCATACATTGCAGGAGAGAGGTTGATTGCGGAGAGAAACGCACTGGGTTGTAAAACACAAACTCTTAGTAACACTGTAAATGTTAATGATGTTAACCAAATAACTCATGCAAGTATTAACCCGTGCAAGATGTACCCTGTTTTGAACCTTCCTCAGGAGTGTGATCAAGAAGACGATTCAGCAACAATTTCAGCTCTCTCTCTTGCAGCCACCATAGCAGAAACCACAGTAGGCACAGCAACACCCACGAGATTAGTGAAAGCCCCTAGCGGAGGGATAGGTGAGGTCGTGTCAACGGGTAAGTACGGCACCATGCACTACACTGAAACAATTGTACCACAACAAGCAGTAGAATCTACACAGGAAGAGGCTGTTAGAATTGCTCCTGTAAGGGTAATAGCAGTTCCCAATGGAAAAACAGATGTGTCTGGAGCCACTCCCATAAGGAACATTGCCATGTACACTCCATTTTCCAGAATGGAATTAAGAACAATAGTGTCCGAATTTCCTGACCCCAGAAAGGATTTAGTTGCTAGCCAAAAATACATCAGGGATCTAGGTAACACTGTAGAACCCAACAACAAGGATTGGCAGATACTGCTAAGAGCTTGTTTACCTTCCAATGTTGACGCAACTCAATTTTTAGCTGACTGTGCATTGGATAAAGATGTACCGCTTACAGACGTGTACAACAAGGATAATGTAAAAAGGATAAATTTACAGCTAAAAGAGTATTTCCCAGCCGTTGTTAAATGGAATAAAATATTTTCCATTAAGCAAAAGGAGTCCGAAACGGCAATAGAATATTTTCACCGGGCACTATTAGAAATGGCAAAGTACACGGGTATAGAAGACATAAAGACCAACCCAAACCATCGAGAAGTAGCAGTATCTGTACTGATGGATGGTTTAAAGGAAACATTAAAGACTAGGGTTCAGACCACGCAACCATGCTGGCGAGGTCTGTCAGTGTCCGGCTTGAGAGAGGCTGCTATTGATCACGACAGAAACATCACTAGGCACAGGGAATCGCAAAGTGATAAGTTGATGTCCGTAAGTATACAGGCGCTGACCACAAGGCAGCCTGCGTATGTACCACCGAATCCTGTGGGTAAGGCAAGTGTAATAACATGTTTTTCTTGTAACAGACCGGGACACTTTGCACGAGAATGTAGAACAAAGAATGTACAAAGATCTTTTCAACCCCCTAGACAACAACACAACACACGACATTGGGAGCAGGGTCCACAGAGGCGGAGTTTTGAG
The DNA here is from genome assembly GCF_028390025.1 of Pseudophryne corroboree. Taxonomy (NCBI): domain Eukaryota; kingdom Metazoa; phylum Chordata; class Amphibia; order Anura; family Myobatrachidae; genus Pseudophryne; species Pseudophryne corroboree. The sequence continues at coordinate 359,933,515 of NC_086447.1, read as the reverse complement.
CCACATACAGGGGAAACAAAAAGATATCCCCCGAACAGAGATTGGCATGCCTCTGGTAGTTCCCAGCTAACTCCCTCACAAGTAGTTGCTGCCAGCGGGATTCAGGGAGGTCAGCATACCCAATAGGGGTGTGGCCATACCTGTAATCTGCACCCAGTTAAGTTGATTGCTAGTCTTGGAAGCGAACCAGAAATTGCAATCAATGTAGCTGGTAAAACTTTTAACTTTCTTGTAGACACAGGGGCGGCCAAGTCAGTGATAAATTCGACAGTGGGCATGAGAACCACTGGTAGGACAATTCCAGCCATGGGAGTAACAGGAGTAGTCCAGCACTACCCTGTTAGCAAACCAGCCGAGATTACAATAGGGCCTTTGCATACCAAGCATTCCTTTTTGCTGGCTGCATCGGCACCAACCAATCTCCTGGGAAGAGACTTACTATGTAAAATGGGTTGCGTCATTTATTGTACCCCTGAAGGTGTATTCTTGGACATTCCTGAGAATCACGCTCAGGAAGTACGAGACATGCTAGACTCCCCATCAAAATTAATGTCACATTCCATTATGACAAATAGGAATCCATCCCAAGTAGAAGAAATGACATCTCAGATACCAGAGTCACTTTGGACAAAAGATGGACAGGACACTGGATTAATGGCAAACGTAGCTCCAGTAGTTGTGCAAGTAAAAGATGGTAGGATAGCTCCAAAAATCCCACAGTATCCTCTGAAGCCAGAGGTGGAGTTAGGAGTTTTTCCCGTAATAGAGCGCTTGCTACAACAGGGCATTCTAGTAAGAACGTCCAGCACCGCAAATAGTCCCATCTTCCCTGTTAAAAAGAGTGGGGGGAGGGGTTACAGGCTAGTGCAGGATCTAAGGGGGATTAACAAAATAGTTGAGAGTCAGTTCCCCGTAGTGCCTAATCCAGCTGTCATCCTAATGCAAATTCCTCCCACTGCCAAATTTTTCACTGTTATTGACCTCTGCTCCGCTTTCTTTTCGGTACCTCTGCACCCTGACAGCCAATATTTGTTTGCATTTACATACAGAGGAGTCCAATACACGTGGACTCGGTTACCCCAAGGTTTCATAGATAGTCCAAGTATATTTTCTCAGGCTTTGCATGATTGTTTACAGTCTTTCCAACCAGACAGTGGATCAGTATTGATACAGTATGTGGACGATTTATTACTGTGTTCAGATTCACTGGAAGCATCTCTGAAGGATACGAAACAGCTCCTGTTTCATCTTTCAGACACAGGTCACAAGGTTTCCAAAGACAAGTTGCAATTATGCCAAGCTAAGGTAAAATATTTGGGACACTGTCTAACACAAGGACTGAGACACCTGACCGCTGATAGAATCCAAGCCATTAGAGACATGACACTGCCACAAACCCAGCAACAGATCAGGACGTTTTTAGGAATGTGTGGGTATTGCCGTAATTGGATCCCAGGGTTTTCCATATTGGCGCTACCTTTGCAGGAAATGGTCTCCTCAAACAAACCTGATCGGATTTCGCATACAGACGAATCCGAAACAGCATTTGAGAGACTCAAACAGTGTCTAACGCAGGCACCAGCACTAGGTATGCCAGACTATGGGAAACCCTTTGAACTATACGGAACAGAAAGTGCTGGGTGCGCAGCAGGTGTACTAACACAAAAACACGGTGATGCCAGCAGGCCAATTGCATACTACAGCGCTCAGCTAGATACGGTAGCGCGATCCCTCCCCACATGCTTGCGTAGCGTTGCGGCGATAGCATTGCTAGTGACAAAAAGCGAAGATGTCGTGCTAGGCCACAACCTCACAATCCATACACCGCATGCGGTATCTGCCTTATTGAATTCTGCCCAAACCAGACACGTCTCATCTGCAAGGTTTACGAGATGGGAATTGGCATTAATGGCCCCTGTAAACATCACTATAAGGAGATGCAGCGCATTAAATCCTGCAACATTTCTCCCAGGTGTGCCTGGTCAGACACAAAGGGTGGAAGGTGAGAGTGATGGGGAAGGAGGATTTAATGCAAAGGAAGATACACATGATTGTATGGAATATTTGACCCAAAATTTTACCGCAAGGCCTGACATCAGTGACAATCCACTGGAAGATGCAGAACTCACGTTCTACACGGACGGTAGTTGTCACAGACAGTCAGACTCGGGAGACTTGTGTACTGGATACGCAGTCGTAGATGACCAAGACACCATAGAAGCGGAACCGCTAGGCCCACCTCACTCAGCCCAGGTTGCTGAACTGGTCGCCCTAACCAGAGCATGTGAATTGGCTAAGGGTAAGTCAGCCAATATCTACACCGATTCCAGATACGCGTTCGGGGTAGTACATGATTTCGGAGCGCTATGGCGGCTCAGAAATTTCATGACGGCAGCTGGTACACCGATAGTGCATGCAGCTCACATAAAAAGGCTTCTAACAGCGATACAGGAACCCGACAGAGTGGCTGTTATCAAATGCAAAGCACATACATATAGCCAAGACCCAGTATCCCTTGGTAACAGCCGAGCAGACGAAGCCGCAAAGCTTGCAGCTGCTACCCCCATACAGACAGACACCACACAACTGATGGTATTTAATACCATCAACACACAAAAGTTGTGTGAGATGCAGAATTTGTGTTCCACACAGGAAAGAGCAGTCTGGAAGGCAAAGGGATATGGCCAGGAGTCCTCAGGGCTCTGGACGGATGGACATGGTAAACCAGTGGCCCCCAGGGCATACCTTCCATGTCTGGCTGAAGCAGCTCACGGGCTGACTCATCTAGGCAAGGAGGGGATGTGCAAATTGGTAAGAGCATACTGGTGCGCCCCAGGATTCTCCTCTCATGCGGGTAAAAGAGCAATGTCATGCCTTACCTGTCTGAGAAAGAATATTGGAAAAGCAATACCTACAGAACCATCCCATATCCCACCTGCCGGCGGCCCTTTCCAGGTAATACAAATTGACTTCATTCAATTACCCCCATGTCGAAATTTGAAATATGTACTTGTCTGTATAGATGTTTTCTCGAATTGGGTCGAAGCTTTTCCAGCAGCTACAAATACCGCTATGTTTACAGCTAAGAAAATTGTGCAGGAATTTGTATGTAGATATGGTATCCCTAGAATCATTGAAAGTGATAGGGGTACCCATTTTACAGGTGATGTCTTTCAAGGAATGTGTAAGTTGATGGGAATTGATAGTAAGCTGCACACTCCGTACCGTCCACAGGCGAGTGCGAAGGTCGAAAGAGTGAACAGCACTATTAAAAATAAATTGAGTAAAGTAATGGCAGAGACAGGATTAACATGGCCAGAAGCTTTACCCATTGTTTTGTATAGCATCAGAACCACTCCCAGGTCCCCTCTTAACCTGTCCCCTTTTGAAATTCTGTTTGGTCGACAACCGCACGTCATGATTAACCCTCAGGATGATTTGAAATGTAACAATGAAGTAACTGTAAAATACTTGATTAACATGAGTAAACAGTTGAGGAATCAAAATGATAATCTGAAGTTGGTGATTCCTGATTTACCAGATAGTAATTGTCATGACATTGAACCTGGGGATTATGTAATGATACGAAATTTTCTACGCTCAGGTTGTCTTATTGATAGATGGGAAGGACCATACCAGGTCTTATTGACTAGCACCACAGCATTGAAGGTTGCTGAGAGAGAGACTTGGGTCCATTCATCCCACTGCAAAAAGGTGGCCGATCCAGAGAAGTCCCGTGATAAGGAACAGACGGTAGAGGTTGTATCACTGGAGTGTCTGTTCCAGGAGGACTGAGGCGGCACCTGAGCCTTGAAGACCGAAAGCAGTTGTCGACTCCCTTCTCCCTTTTATTGTTTTTCTCCACTTCCCAGCCCCTCTCCCTTAAAATTTCTTTTTCCCCCTTCTCATTCTTCTCTATTTCCTCCTCAAAGATGGACTTGCCCCAAGAGACTGTGATCCGGATTTTGATGTTAACCATGATGTTGACCAGAGCAGTCTGTTCCGGCGAGAGTACCATAGAGGTCGAGAGAGGTTCTGGAATGGGTTCCGATTATGATGATGGAGGCGTAGTTTTCCAAGATCAACCGAACCAACAAGCAAAGGCGAGTATCAGAAAACGATCCGATAGAAGAAATTGTGATGGATTGTTAGCTGAAGAAAATTGTATCTGTAGGCTCTGTGATAATCTGGTTGAAGATGGATGCATAAAGAAATGCCAATCTAGTTTTAATATCCATATGGACCGGCATCCATTGAGTGATTATCACTCTCTAGTGGGTAATGTGTTAAACAAGACCGATTGTTGGGTATGCTCTCAAGTACCTCAGGGTCACAGTAAATCAGGGCTAGTACCATTTCCTTTAACGTTAGGGGAGGTACTTGAGCTAAGTGGTGGGAGACCGGTGGACCGGAGGTTTAACATCTCCAGCCCTCCTAGTTTGAAGCTCCACCAATACCATGTGGATAGGTCCCTCTTATGTTTTAACATCTCCAATCCCAGAAAACCGGGAAATTGGGAAGTGTCATGGAGCAACCTTACCATGACCTTTTCACACAGAGCAGATAGAATGCCTACAGATACAGAGCTCGTACGCCATATAGCCAGTAGAGGAAAATCTTTTCGGTATCGATATACCTTAGGAAATAGGATTACTAGAGTTGGAGAGGTATCACCAGGATACTGTGCACATATCGTACAAACCGATACGTGCATTAGGCAGATGGAAGAATTAGGGTCAGGAGATTTCACCTGGAAGGTTTGTAACATGGTCATGTCCTTCTCCGTCCCTTATGTTCTCCCCGATGACGCATATTTCATATGCGGGAGAAAGGCGTACAAGTGGCTTGCCCCAAACTCTGAAGGATTGTGTTATATTGGAAAAGTATTGCCTGAAGTGATGACTGTTACACATGACAAAATGAAGGACATACACCGTGGTGCCCAAGCTCCTTATACTCACACTCATTACGAGCACCGAGTTAAAAGACAACTGTCAGAAAGGTTAGAGCATCCGGCCTCTGATCTTATCCATGAATCCACCGGGATTCAGGTTCTGGTAGCGTTAGATTTCACTCGTACCGCTCGAGGAGTGATGAATTATAGATACATTTCCGCACTCGCCAATTTGTTAGATAATATCACTGAAATGTATGATGACACGTTCAGATACACTGGAAGAGAACTTCAAGCGTATAAAACAGAACTAGTTCAGCATAGGATGGTTCTTAATTATCTTACAGCAGTAACAGGCGGATATTGTGTTACATTGGCAACACAGTACGGCATAAAGTGTTGCACGTACATCACAAATAGCACCGAGGATCCGGTAGAGGTCATAGACCAAAAGATGGATGATATTCTCCAATTGAAGTGGGAATTTCGTCGAAAACACAATCTCACCCTTGCTGCTGTAGGTAATGAGCTGACTGGTTGGGTGTCATGGTTGAACCCGCGAAATTGGTTCTCCGGTTTGGGAGACTGGGCTCAAGGAGTCATAATGGATGTTGGAAAGTTTCTACTATGTATCTTGGGTGTCGTTATATCGATTGGATTGATATTTAGATGCGGGCAGGCTTTAATGAGGTGCAAACAAAGTACAAAAGTGATGAGCTTGAGGAGTGAGGAAACCGTAATTAACCTGGATTTGATTTATGACCCAATGATAGAAACCAGGATGTGATGAAAATGCGATTATACGGTCCGTTTCTTTCACCTGTTTTTCTGCTTTTCTCCAAGATACAAAGACCCCCTTGGACGAGGAAGCTGACGAGACGAGATGTATACAGACAACGGATTGACCAAAGAAGAAGATTTGACAACTTTAAATATGGACACTTGATGAACTTTGCCATGGATCCCCAGTTTCCCTAGTATTTTTAAACTCACGCTAGCCCAACATTTTTGTAAATCTGATGGCACTGACAAAGCTTGTTGCTCATGCCTAAGGAGCAAAACAGCGCAAAGAAGACGACTCTCAACAGATACCGAACACAACTTCAACAACAGATGTACATTTCCCTGACATAGAATATCATTGCATTTTTTCGTAAGTGTTCTTTATCTTCATCTCTACAACCCTCAGGTAACGACACACATAGACGATAGGGAATACAGGCACAGATATCAGCAACCACATACCTCCCCCATTCATGTATCATCAACTAAAATGTGCATCCCCATTTTGTTACAACCACAGCCGAAATGAGCTCGGTAGAGTTTGACAGCCCATCCACAGACCTGTACCACAGGATAAGAAGGAATTCAAATGTATACTTCGCAATACCTCGAAGCTTGATTTACAACACGTACGGCACGATGATACATGACCCCCCAAACATGGATTCATACACACATGCTTCTGCTATCTCACTAGGTCATACCCTCTTCACACCTTCTCCTCTCTCCTCCCCTACCCAACCATGGAAATCAATTAACCCCTGACTTACATTTTTCTCCTTAAATGTTTTGTGGCAGTTATTATTGACTGCCAAAGGGTGGACTGTCAAAGTCAGAAAAATGTCTCAATGCACGTTGCCATATTTGCACCGCACACTGGTCCGCGCTGCGCGTGCGTACGCTCTCCCGTGGAGGCGCATACCCGCAATAGCGTGCACTCGCAGGCGCGGTATGCGTATTTACGGTAGAGTTTATGTAGTCGTAGCGTGCGACTCATTCGTTACAAATGTTCACAATTAATGTAGTTTATAGATCATGGTCCCTTTGATAGATTCTGAAAGTTTGGTTAAAATACAATGTCCCAGAGCTGAGGAATCCCTCTTTATATCGTACGAAGGGTCTAACAGGAATCATACAGCAGTGTTTGGTACCCATCGGAAGAGTATTTAATTAGCAATATTCCGGTGTTGGTTTGGAGCGTATTAATCGCTCGTGCGAATAGTTATGGACATAAGAAGTTTATGTCCATTTCTATTATTTACACATACTCAGGTATGCGGCGGGAAACCCAGTTTCCCACCCACCTGAGCAGTTGGAAATCGTCACAGCCCACCTGTATGAATCACCCTATGACCTTTTGTTATGATGCAGGGCCGAATTCCTTCGGCCAATGGACAATGGGATTGTAGGACCAGGAGATTGCATTGTGTGTGGGGCATAAATAGGCAGGCCGACCACATCCAGCTCTCACTCTCTCATCAACGGTTATCTGCTGATAGCCGGGAGCTGGATATCGAGGCGCAGGCGATCATACCCTTTGTGCGTAAGTTTCTCTCCGTTATCATTATCTTTCTGTGAGCCAATTTCTCTCATCTCATCTCTCTCTCTCTCTCTCTCTCTCTCTCTCTGTTCTGTTCTCTCATATCTCCCCTAGACTAGGCTAGTATTGTATTGTATTAGATAGTATTGTATTGTATTGCATTTAGGTCAGTGTAGTATTGTCTTTTTGTATTCATAGTTTAGTTCTGTGGTTAGGAAGTCTCTGTTATATTGTAGTGTATCATTTGTACTGTTATCCCCTTTCACAAGTATATTAGATATAATACAGTTAATAGGCTTTGGAACCTAAACCAGTATCTGTGTATTTTCTATAGTGTTAAGTGTTCACTTGAGCGTCGGTGACGCTCAAGCAGCTTTGTAGTTAGTCAGGTTACACAAGGTTGCACTTACACCCTGTACTCACATTAAGGTATTCTTTGTATTTCTTTGGTATAAGGTTTAAACATTAAGGTATAGCGTTGTGAGCGTCTGCGCCGCTGGTGATCTCCTCGTGGTCTCGAGCGTCCGCTACGCCATAGCGAATCATTACTCTAGTCATAGCCAATAACGTGTCCTGTGATCACTGGGCCGTGAGCGAACGTGACGCTTGAGCGTCTCGCCTACGGCTGAGCGATCGTTACGCAACTAGCGTACCATTACGGTACTTCTTAAGCAAACAGCGTACAGTGTTCTTAGCTTCATAAAGGGTTGTTATACGACAAAGGAATTTAGCATTGTCATAGTGATGAGCGCCTGAAATTTTTCGGGTTTTGTGTTTTGGTTTTGGGTTCGGTTCCGCGGCCGTGTTTTGGGTTCGACCGCGTTTTGGCAAAACCTCACTGAATTTTTTTTGTCGGATTCGGGTGTGTTTTGGATTCGGGTGTTTTTTTCAAAAAACCCTAAAAAACAGCTTAAATCATAGAATTTGGGGGTCATTTTGATCCCAAAGTATTATTAACCTCAAAAACCATAATTTCCACTCATTTTCAGTCTATTCTGAATACCTCACACCTCACAATATTATTTTTAGTCCTAAAATTTGCACCGAGGTCGCTGTGTGAGTAAGATAAGCGACCCTAGTGGCCGACACAAACACCGGGCCCATCTAGGAGTGGCACTGCAGTGTCACGCAGGATGTCCCTTCCAAAAAACCCTCCCCAAACAGCACATGACGCAAAGAAAAAAAGAGGCGCAATGAGGTAGCTGTGTGAGTAAGATTAGCGACCCTAGTGGCCGACACAAACACCGGGCCCATCTAGGAGTGGCACTGCAGTGTCACGCAGGATGTCCCTTCCAAAAAACCCTCCCCAAACAGCACATGACGCAAAGAAAAAAAGAGGCGCAATGAGGTAGCTGACTGTGTGAGTAAGATAAGCGACCCTAGTGGCCGACACAAACACCGGGCCCATCTAGTAGTGGCACTGCAGTGTCACGCAGGATGTCCCTTCCAAAAAACCCTCCCCAAACAGCACATGACGCAAAGAAAAAAAGAGGCGCAATGAGGTAGCTGACTGTGAGAGTAAGATAAGCGACCCTAGTGGCCGACACAAACACCGGGCCCATCTAGGAGTGGCACTGCAGTGTCACGCAGGATGGCCCTTCCAAAAAACCCTCCCCAAACAGCACATGACGCAAAGAAAAAAAGAGGCGCAATGAGGTAGCTGACTGTGTGAGTAAGATAAGCGACCCTAGTGGCCGACACAAACACCGGGCCCATCTAGGAGTGGCACTGCAGTGTCACGCAGGATGTCCCTTCCAAAAAACCCTCCCCAAACAGCACATGACGCAAAGAAAAAAAGAGGCGCAATGAGGTAGCTGACTGTGTGAGTAAGATAAGCGACCCTAGTGGCCGACACAAACACCGGGCCCATCTAGGAGTGGCACTGCAGTGTCACGCAGGATGTCCCTTCCAAAAAACCCTCCCCAAACAGCACATGACGCAAAGAAAAAAAGAGGCGCAATGAGGTAGCTGACTGTGTGAGTAAGATTAGCGACCGTAGTGGCCGACACAAACACCGGGCCCATCTAGGAGTGGCACTGCAGTGTCACGCAGGATGTCCCTTCCAAAAAACCCTCCCCAAACAGCACATGACGCAAAGAAAAAAAGAGGCGCAATGAGGTAGCTGTGTGAGTAAGATTAGCGACCCTAGTGGCCGACACAAACACCGGGCCCATCTAGGAGTGGCACTGCAGTGTCACGCAGGATGTCCCTTCCAAAAAACCCTCCCCAAACAGCACATGACGCAAAGAAAAAAAGAGGCGCAATGAGGTAGCTGACTGTGTGAGTAAGATAAGCGACCCTAGTGGCCGACACAAACACCGGGCCCATCTAGGAGTGGCACTGCAGTGTCACGCAGGATGGCCCTTCCAAAAAACCCTCCCCAAACAGCACATGACGCAAAGAAAAAAAGAGGCGCAATGAGGTAGCTGACTGTGTGAGTAAGATAAGCGACCCTAGTGGCCGACACAAACACCGGGCCCATCTAGGAGTGGCACTGCAGTGTCACGCAGGATGGCCCTTCCAAAAAACCCTCCCCAAACAGCACATGACGCAAAGAAAAAAAGAGGCGCAATGAGGTAGCTGACTGTGTGAGTAAGATAAGCGACCCTAGTGGCCGACACAAACACCGGGCCCATCTAGGAGTGGCACTGCAGTGTCACGCAGGATGTCCCTTCCAAAAAACCCTCCCCAAACAGCACATGACGCAAAGAAAAAAAGAGGCGCAATGAGGTAGCTGTGTGAGTAAGATTAGCGACCCTAGTGGCCGACACAAACACCGGGCCCATCTAGGAGTGGCACTGCAGTGTCACGCAGGATGTCCCTTCCAAAAAACCCTCCCCAAACAGCACATGACGCAAAGAAAAAAAGAGGCGCAATGAGGTAGCTGACTGTGTGAGTAAGATAAGCGACCCTAGTGGCCGACACAAACACCGGGCCCATCTAGGAGTGGCACTGCAGTGTCACGTAGGATGGCCCTTCCAAAAAACCCTCCCCAAACAGCACATGACGCAAAGAAAAAAAGAGGCGCAATGAGGTAGCTGACTGTGTGAGTAAGATAAGCGACCCTAGTGGCCGACACAAACACCGGGCCCATCTAGGAGTGGCACTGCAGTGTCACGTAGGATGGCCCTTCCAAAAAACCCTCCCCAAACAGCACATGACGCAAAGAAAAAGAAAAGAAAAAAGAGGTGCAAGATGGAATTGTCCTTGGGCCCTCCCACCCACCCTTATGTTGTATAAACAAAACAGGACATGCACACTTTAACCAACCCATCATTTCAGTGACAGGGTCTGCCACACGACTGTGACTGATATGACGGGTTGGTTTGGACCCCCCCCAAAAAAGAAGCAATTAATCTCTCCTTGCACAAACTGGCTCTACAGAGGCAAGATGTCCACCTCATCATCATCCTCCGATATATCACCGTGTACATCCCCCTCCTCACAGATTATCAATTCGTCCCCACTGGAATCCACCATCTCAGCTCCCTGTGTACTTTGTGGAGGCAATTGCTGCAGGTCAATGTCTCCGCGGAGGAATTGATTATAATTCATTTTAATGAACATCATCTTCTCCACATTTTCTGGATGTAACCTCGTACGCCGATTGCTGACAAGGTGAGCGGCGGCACTAAACACTCTTTCGGAGTACACACTTGTGGGAGGGCAACTTAGGTAGAATAAAGCCAGTTTGTGCAAGGGCCTCCAAATTGCCTCTTTTTCCTGCCAGTATAAGTACGGACTGTGTGACGTGCCTACTTGGATGCGGTCACTCATATAATCCTCCACCATTCTTTCAATGGGGAGAGAATCATATGCGGTGACAGTAGACGACATGTCCGTAATCGTTGTCAGGTCCTTCAGTCCGGACCAGATGTCAGCATCAGCAGTCGCTCCAGACTGCCCTGCATCACCGCCAGCGGGTGGGCTCGGAATTCTGAGCCTTTTCCTCGCACCCCCAGTTGCGGGAGAATGTGAAGGAGGAGATGTTGACAGGTCGCGTTCCGCTTGACTTGACAATTTTCTCACCAGCAGGTCTTTCAACCCCAGCAGACTTGTGTCTGCCGGAAAGAGAGATCCAAGGTAGGCTTTAAATCTAGGATCGAGCATGGTGGCCAAAATGTAGTGCTCTGATTTCAACAGATTGACCACCCGTGAATCCTTGTTAAGCGAATTAAGGGCTCCATCCACAAGTCCCACATGCCTAGCGGAATCGCTCCGTGTTAGCTCCTCCTTCAATGTCTCCAGCTTCTTCTGCAAAAGCCTGATGAGGGGAATGACCTGACTCAGGCTGGCAGTGTCTGAACTGACTTCACGTGTGGCAAGTTCAAAGGGCATCAGAACCTTGCACAACGTTGAAATCATTCTCCACTGCGCTTGAGACAGGTGCATTCCACCTCCTATATCGTGCTCAATTGTATAGGCTTGACTGGCCTTTTGCTGCTCCTCCAACCTCTGAAGCATATAGAGGGTTGAATTCCACCTCGTTACCACTTCTTGTTTCAGATGATGGCAGGGCAGGTTCAGTAGTTTTTGGTGGTGCTCCAGTCTTCTGTACGTGGTGCCTGTACGCCGAAAGTGTCCCGCAATTCTTCTGGTCACCGACAGCATCTCTTGCACGCCCCTGTCGTTTTTTAAATAATTCTGCACCACCAAATTCAAGGTATGTGCAAAACATGGGACGTGCTGGAATTTGCCCATATTTAATGCACACACAATATTGCTGGCGTTGTCCGATGCCACAAATCCACAGGAGAGTCCAATTGGGGTAAGCCATTCCGCGATGATCTTCCTCAGTTGCCGTAAGAGGTTTTCAGCTGTGTGCGTATTCTGGAAACCGGTGATACAAAGCGTAGCCTGCCTAGGAAAGAGTTGGCGTTTGCGAGATGCTGCTACTGGTGCCGCCGCTGCTGTTCTTGCGGCGGGAGTCCATACATCTACCCAGTGGGCTGTCACAGTCATATAGTCCTGACCCTGCCCTGCTCCACTTGTCCACATGTCCGTGGTTAAGTGGACATTGGGTACAGCTGCATTTTTTAGGACACTGGTGACTCTTTTTCTGAGGTCTGTGTACATTTTCGGTATCGCCTGCCTAGAGAAATGGAACCTAGATGGTATTTGGTACCGGGGACACAGTACCTCCAACAAGTCTCTAGTTGGCTCTGCAGTAATGATGGATACCGGAACCACGTTTCTCACCACCCAGGATGCCAAGGCCTCAGTTATCCGCTTTGCAGTAGGATGACTGCTGTGATATTTCATCTTCCTCGCAAAGGACTGTTGGACAGTCAATTGCTTGGTGGAAGTAGTAAAAGTGGTCTTACGACTTCCCCTCTGGGATGACCATCGACTCCCAACAGCAACAACAGCAGCGCCAGCAGCAGTAGGCGTTACACGCAAGGATGCATCGGAGGAATCCCAGGCAGGAGAGGAATCGTCAGAATTGCCAGTGACATGGCCTGCAGGACTATTGGCATTCCTGGGGAAGGAGGAAATTGACACTGAGGGAGTTGGTGGGGTGGTTTGCGTGAGCTTGGTTACAAGAGGAAGGGATTTACTGGTCAGTGGACTGCTTCCGCTGTCACCCAAAGTTTTTGAACTTGTCACTGACTTATTATGAATGCGCTGCAGGTGACGTATAAGGGAGGATGTTCCGAGGTGGTTAACGTCCTTACCCCTACTTATTACAGCTTGACAAAGGGAACACACGGCTTGACACCTGTTGTCCGCATTTCTGTTGAAATAGTTCCACACCGAAGAGCTGATTTTTTTGGTATTTTCACCAGGCATGTCAACGGCCATATTCCTCCCACGGACAACAGGTGTCTCCCCGGGTGCCTGACTTAAACAAACCACCTCACCATCAGAATCCTCCTGGTCAATTTCCTCCCCAGCGCCAGCAACACCCATATCCTCCTCATCCTGGTGTACTTCAACACTGACATCTTCAATCTGACTATCAGGAACTGGACTGCGGGTGCTCCTTCCAGCACTTGCAGGGGGCGTGCAAATGGTGGAAGGCGCATGCTCTTCACGTCCAGTGTTGGGAAGGTCAGGCATCGCAACCGACACAATTGGACTCTCCTTGTGGATTTGGGATTTCGAAGAATGCACAGTTCTTTGCGGTGCTACTGCTTTTGCCAGCTTGAGTCTTTTCATTTTTCTAGCGAGAGGCTGAGTGCCTCCATCCTCATGTGAAGCTGAACCACTAGCCATGAACATAGGCCAGGGCCTCAGCCGTTCCTTGCCACTCCGTGTGGTAAATGGCATATTGGCAAGTTTACGCTTCTCCTCCGACAATTTTATTTTAGGTTTTGGAGTCCTTTTTTTACTGATATTTGGTGTTTTGGATTTGACATGCTCTGTACTATGACATTGGGCATCGGCCTTGGCAGACGACGTTGCTGGCATTTCATCGTCTCGGCCATGACTAGTGGCAGCAGCTTCAGCACGAGGTGGAAGTGGATCTTGATCTTTCCCTAATTTTGGAACCTCAACATTTTTGTTCTCCATATTTTAAAAGGCACAACTAAAAGGCACCTCAGGTAAACAATGGAGATGGATGGATACTAGTATACAATTATGGACGGACTGCCGAGTGCCGACACAGAGGTAGCTACAGCCGTGGACTACCGTACTGTGTCTGCTGCTAATATAGACTGGTTGATAAAGAGATGTAGTATGTATGTATAAAGAAGAAAGAAAAAAAAAACACGGGTATGTGGTATACAATTATGGACGGACTGCCGAGTGCCGACACAGAGGTAGCTACAGCCGTGGACTACCGTACTGTACTGTGTCTGCTGCTAATATAGACTGGTTGATAAAGAGATGTAGTATGTATGTATAAAGAAGAAAGAAAAAAAAACCACGGGTAGGTGGTATACAATTATGGACGGACTGCCGAGTGCCGACACAGAGGTAGCTACAGCCGTGGACTACCGTACTGTACTGTGTCTGCTGCTAATATAGACTGGATGATAATGAGATGTAGTATGTATAAAGAAGAAAGAAAAAAAACCACGGGTAGGTGGTATACAATTATGGATGGACTGCCGAGTGCCGACACAGAGGTAGCTACAGCCGTGGACTACCGTACTGTGTCTGCTGCTAACATAGACTGGTTGATAAAGAGATGTAGTATGTATGTATAAAGAAGAAAGAAAAAAAAACACGGGTAGGTGGTATACAATTATGGATGGACTGCCGAGTGCCGACACAGAGGTAGCTACAGCCGTGGACTACTGTACTGTGTCTGCTGCTAATATAGACTGGTTGATAAAGAGATGTAGTATGTATGTATAAAGAAGAAAGAAAAAAAAACCATGGATAGGTGGTATACAATTATGGATGGACTGCCGAGTGCCGACACAGAGGTAGCTACAGCCGTGGACTACCGTACTGTACTGTGTCTGCTGCTAATATAGACTGGTTGATACAGAGATGTAGTATGTATGTATAAAGAAGAAAGAAAAAAAAACCACGGGTAGGTGGTATACAATTATGGACGGACTGCCGAGTGCCGACACAGAGGTAGCTACAGCCGTGGACTACCGTACTGTACTGTGTCTGCTGCTAATATAGACTGGATGATAATGAGATGTAGTATGTATAAAGAAGAAAGAAAAAAAAACCACGGGTAGGTGGTATACAATTATGGATGGACTGCCGAGTGCCGACACAGAGGTAGCTACAGCCGTGGACTACCGTACTGTACTGTGTCTGCTGCTAATATAGACTGGTTGATAATGAGATGTAGTATGTATGTATAAAGAAGAAAGAAAAAAAAACCACGGGTAGGTGGTATACAATTATGGACGGACTGCCGAGTGCCGACACAGAGGTAGCTACAGCCGTGGACTACCGTACTGTACTGTGTCTGCTGCTAATATAGACTGGTTGATAATGAGATGTAGTATGTATGTATAAAGAAGAAAGAAAAAAAAACCACGGGTAGGTGGTATACAATTATGGACGGACTGCCGAGTGCCGACACAGAGGTAGCTACAGCCGTGGACTACCGTACTGTACTGTGTCTGCTGCTAATATAGACTGGATGATAATGAGATGTAGTATGTATAAAGAAGAAAGAAAAAAAAACCACGGGTAGGTGGTATACAATTATGGATGGACTGCCGAGTGCCGACACAGAGGTAGCTACAGCCGTGAACTACCGTACTGTGTCTGCTGCGACTGGATGATAAATAATGATATAAAATATATATATATATCACTACTGCAGCCGGACAGGTATATATTATATAATGACGGACCTGCTGGACACTGTCTGTCAGCAGAATGAGTTTTTTATAGAATAAAAAAAAAAACACCACACAAGTCACACGACGAGTGTTTAACTTTTTCAGGCAATCACAATATAGTATACTACTAACTATACTGGTGGTCAGTGTGGTCAGGTCACTGGTCAGTCACACTGGCAGTGGCACTCCTGCAGCAAAAGTGTGCACTGTTTAATTTTAATAATATGTACTCCTGGCTCCTGCTATAACCTATAACTGGCACTGCTCCCCAGTCTCCCCCACAATTATAAGCTGTGTGAGCACAGTCAGATATATACATAGATGATGCAGCACACTGGGCAGAGCAGTGCACACAGATATGGTATGTGACTGAGTCACTGTGTATCGTTTTTTTTCAGGCAGAGAACGGATTATATTAAATAAAACTGCACTGGTGGTCACTGTGGTCAGTCACTAGTAAACTCTGCACTCTCTACAGTACTCCTAAGCTCCAGTAAATCAAGTGTCTCTGTCTCAAATCAATCTCACTCTCTCTCTCATCTAATCTAAATGGAGAGGACGCCAGCCACGTCCTCTCCCTATCAATCTCAATGCACGTGTGAAAATGGCGGCGACGCGCGGCTCCTTATATAGAATCCGAGTCTCGCGATAGAATCCGAGCCTCGCAAGAATCCGACAGCGTCATGATGACGTTCGGGCGCGCTCGGGTTAACCGAGCAAGGCGGGAAGATCCGAGTCGCTCGGACCCGTGAGAAAAAACATGAAGTTCGGGCGGGTTCGGATTCAGAGGAACCGAACCCGCTCATCTCTAGCGCCTATGCGCTCCATTGTAACCAATGGTGGGAACTTTCTGCCCTGCGGTTGACCTAAAGTGACGTCACCGCTGAGCAGAAAGTTCCCACCATTGGTTACAATGGAGCGCATAGGCGCTACATTGTAACACTGCCGTGTGCCGCCTGTCAGTCAGTACAGGAGCACACAGCCGATCAGGAGGGTGCTACAACGTAGCGCTCCCTGATTGGCTGAAGAAACCCACTTAGACATCAGTCAGAGTGGGTTTCTGGCATTCGGGGAAAGGAGTCCCATGTGAAAACATGGGGCCCCTTTCAGTTCGTGGCTCGGCTCTCCGTTTTGTTATTTTATTCAAGTACCTGGATTACAAATGGTTGCCCCGCGGACCCTGGGACCCTGGATCTGGTGAGTAGAATTTATTCAACAGGTACCCCTTGGATTCTACTGGAGAAGAGGACAGACCTGCGTGTGAACATAAGGTAAGTATGTATGTATGTTTGTGTGCATGTATGTAATAAATCTTTACTTTCACGGTGTGTGTGTCTTGTCTTTTTTTGGGTATTTTTTTAGTAATAGTACTACAGGTACCAGCGGGCCCGTTTTTCCGCTCCATGCTGGTACTTGTGGTTCTCCAAGTACCAGCATGCGGGGGAGGCTTGCTGGGCCTTGTAGTACTGCTACTAAAAACAATATCTTTTCATTATCACAAAAGGCTATCAGCCCCCCCATCCGCAGCCCATTGGATGGGGGGGGACAGCCTCGGGCTTCACCCCTGGCCCTTGGGTGGCTGGGGGGGGGACCCCTTGATTGAAGGGGTCCCCACTCCCCCAGGGTACCCCGGCCAGGGGTGACTAGTTGGATTTTTGATGCCACGGCCGCAGGGCACTATATAAAAGTGACCCCCGGCTGTGGCATTATCTGTCCAGCTAGTGGAGCCCGGTGCTGGTTTTAAAAATACGGGGGACCCCTACTCTTTTTGTCCCCCGTATTTTTGGAACCAGGACCAGGCGCAGAGCCCGATGCTGGTTGCTTAAATATGGGGGAACCCCTGTCATTTTTCCCCCCATATTTCTGCAACCAGGATCGGCTCAAAGAGCCCGAGGCTGGTTATGCTTAGGAGGGGGGACCCCACGCAATTTTTTTTGAGAAAATAATCACTTTACCACCCCTTCCCACTGATATACATGCACGGATCTCATGGATCCGTGCATGCCTATCCAATCACGAATAAAAAAAGCAGGTCTGTTTTTTTTAAGCACTTTTTTACGAGTTGTAATTTTTCACGGCAGTGTTTTGTTTTTTTTTGCTTTGCACTTCTTAGTAAATTACCGAGATTCATAGTTAAACAGCCGCGTTTTGACCGATGGTGTATTCATTCGTAATTTTTTTGTTGCACTTCCAAAAAATTACGAATGCCCTCATCACTGCCGTGATTATTGCTTAGTAAATTACCGAGATGACACTTTGATGAAAAAACGGCATCTCGGTCAAAATCGGGACCTTAGTAAATTTACCCCATAGTGTCAGGAATGCATAGGAAATATGAACAGGTTATTAAGTATGCACACACACTGCTCAATATCGGAATCTGAGACCTATCGGATAATTGTAGGCAGGGGCGGATTGGAATGGGAAACCAGCCAGGGAAATCTCTGTAAGTAGCCCTAATGGGGGTGGGGTCTGTTGAGGGGTGGAGCCTAAGGGGGTGGACTAAATTACTGATTTCTAGTGTAAATAATAGGTGTCCCATATTCAAGGGATTTTATGGCAAGCCTATGCAATATATATATATATATATATATATATATAGAGAGAGAGAGAGAGAGAGAGAGAGAGAGAGAGAGTTCTGTGTTTACAGGAGGATGCAAAGAGGCACTGGTGCCAATGTCTGAGGACCAATCACTCTGCCCCATACCTTACCCTATGTGTCATGGGTGACAGTGGGACCCACATACGCGGGGAGACAGTGGAACCCACATACGTGGGGTGACAGTGGGACACACATATGTGGGGAGACAGTGGGACTCACATACGCGGGGAGACAGTGGGACAGACATACGCAGGGAGACAGTGGGACACACATACGCGGGGAGAGAGTGGGGCACACATACGCGGGGAGACAGTGGGGCACACGTAGTTGAGGATACAGTGGGACATGTACACGGGGAGACAGTGGGACACACATATGCGTGGAGACAGTGGGACACAAGTACGCGGAGAGACAGTAGGACACACGTATGCGGAGAGACAGTGGGACATTTGTACGTGGGGAGACAGTGGGACATATGTACACGGGGTGGCAGTGGGTCATGTATGCGGGGTAGCAGTGGGTCATGCACACAGTGGGACATCTGTATGTGGGGTGGCAGTGGGTCATGTACGCGGGGTGGCAGTGGGTCATTTACGCAGTGGGACATATGTACGCGGGTTGGCAGTGTGTTATCTATGTGAAGTGGCAGTGGGTCATGCACACAGTGGGACATATCTACGCGGGGTGGTAGTGGGTCATGAACGCGGGGTGGCAGAGGGTCATGTACGCGGGGTGGCAGTGGTTCATGCACAAGGGTGACAGTGGGTTATGCACAGGGTCTGCCAGTTCTGCCAGTCACCATATTACTGTGCCCCAACCCATGCTGGCCCTATCAATCCATGATTAGGCACTAACCTGAAAGTCCTTTTGAAAGTGGAATCGGCTGTCTCCCCATCAGCGTCCAGTCCTGCGGCTCCAAGGCTATGTGTAGGAGTGAGTCGGCTCTCTAGGAGGCTGCCAGTGACTGTTTTGATGGCTGCGCAGGAGTCCTATTCAGAGCCAGGCACACCGCTAGTTTATCCTGTATAGCAGCGGATGTCCAGCACAACTTGCGGTAACTGGCGGCATCTGCACATGGTGGGTGGTTTGGGGAACCAGCCATGATGCTCTGAACTCCGGATGGCTCCGCCCCCTTCTTTACTACAGCCGGAGCGGCCAGTGTGATACACTGAGCCAGCGCTGGCTTTCATGCAGCCCGGCAGCCAGCCCAGGACACCAAGAGGGGAGGGAAAATAAGAATTTACTCACCGGTAATTCTATTTCTCGTTGTCCGTAGTGGATGCTGGGAACTCCGTAAGGACCATGGGGAATAGACGGGCTCCGCAGGAGACTGGGCACTCTAAGAAAGAATTAGGACTACTGGTGTGCACTGGCTCCTCCCTCTATGCCCCTCCTCCAGACCTCAGTTAGGGAAACTGTGCCCGGAAGAGCTGACACAATAAGGAAAGGATTTGGAATCCCGGGTAAGACTCAAACCAGCCACACCAATCACACCGTACAACTCGTGATAACTATACCCAGTTAACAGTATGAATAACAACTGAGCCTCACTGAACAGATGGCTCATAACAATAACCCTTTAGTTAGGCAATAACTATATACAAGTATTGCAGACAATCCGCACTTGGGATGGGCGCCCAGCATCCACTACGGACTACGAGAAATAGAATTACCGGTGAGTAAATTCTTATTTTCTCTGACGTCCTAGTGGATGCTGGGAACTCCGTAAGGACCATGGGGATTATACCAAAGCTCCCAAACGGGCGGGAGAGTGCGGGTGACTCTGCAGCACCGAATGAGCAAACTCAAGGTCCTCCTCAGCCAGGGTATCAAACTTGTAGAATTTTGCAAACGTGTTTGATCCCGACCAGGTAGCAGCTCGGCAAAGTTGTAAAGCCGAGACCCCTCGGGCAGCCGCCCAAGAAGAGCCCACCTTCCTCGTGGAATTGGCCTTCACAGATTTAGGATGCGGCAGTCCAGCCGCAGAATGTGCAAGTTGAATCGTGGAGCAGATCCAGCGAGCAATAGTCTGCTTAGAAGCAGGAGCACCCAGCTTGTTGGGTGCATGCAGGATAAACAGCGAGTCAGTCTTTCTGACTCTAGCCGTCCTGGAAACATAGATTTTCAGGGCCCGGACTACATCCAGCAACTTGGAGGCCTCCAAGTCCCCAGTAGCCGCAGGCACCACAATAGGTTGGTTCAAATGAAACGCTGATACCACCTTAGGGAGGAATTGGGGACGCGTCCTCAATTCTGCTCTGTCCATATGGAAGATCAGATAGGGGCTTTTACAGGACAAAGCCGCCAATTCTGACACCCGCCTAGCCGAAGCCAAGGCCAAAAGCATGACCACTTTCCACGTGAGATATTTTAATTCCACGGTCTGAAGTGGCTCAAACCAATGTGATTTTAGGAAATCCAACACAACGTTGAGATCCCAAGGTGCCACCGGGGGCACAAAAGGGGGCTGAATGTGCAGCACTCCCTTAACAAACGTCTGAACTTCAGGCAGTGAAGCCAGTTCTTTTTGAAAGAAAATAGACAGGGCCGAAATCTGGACTTTAATGGAACCCAATTTTAGGCCCATAGTCAGTCCTGACTGTAGGAAGTGCAGAAAACGACCCAGCTGAAATTCTTCTGTGGGGGCCTTCATAGCCTCACACCAAGCAACATATTTTCGCCATATGCGGTGATAATGCTTTGCTGTCACATCTTTCCTAGCTTTTATCAGCGTAGGAATGACTTCAACCGGAATGCCCTTTTCCATCAGGATCCGGCGTTCAACCGCCATGCCGTCAAACGCAGCCGCGGTAAGTCTTGGAACAGACAGGGCCCCTGCTGTAGCAGGTCCTGTCTGAGAGGCAGAGGCCAAGGGTCCTCTGAGATCATTTCTTGCAGTTCCGGGTACCAAGTCCGTCTTGGCCAATCCGGAACGATGAGTATAGTTCTTACTCCTCTATTTCTTATTATCCTCAGCACCTTTGGTATGAGAGGAAGAGGAGGGAACACATAAACCGACTGGTACACCCACGGTGTCACTAGAGCGTCCACAGCTATTGCTTGAGGGTCCCTTGACCTGGCGCAATATCTTTTTAGCTTTTTGTTTAGGCGGGACGCCATCATGTCCACCTGTGGCCTTTCCCAACGGTTTACAATCAGTTGGAAGACTTCTGGATGAAGTCCCCACTCTCCCGGGTGGAGGTCGTGCCTGCTGAGGAAGTCTGCTTCCCAGTTGTCGACTCCCGGAATAAACACTGCTGACAGTGCTATCACGTGATTTTCCGCCCATCGGAGAATCCTTGTGGCTTCTGCCATCGCCATCCTGCTTCTTGTGCCGCCCTGTCGGTTTACATGGGCGACCGCCGTGATGTTGTCTGACTGAATCAGCACCGGCTGGTTTTGAAGCAGGGGTCTTGCCTGACTTAGGGCATTGTAAATGGCCCTTAGTTCCAGAATATTTATGTGTAGGGAAGCCTCCTGACTCGACCACTGTCCTTGGAAGTTTCTTCCCTGAGTGACTGCCCCCCAACCTCGGAGGCTTGCATCCGTGGTCACCAGGACCCAGTCCTGTATGCCGAATCTGCGGCCCTCTAGAAGATGAGCACTCTGCAGCCACCACAGCAGAGACACCCTGGCCCTCGGGGACAGGGTGATCAGCCGATGCATCTGAAGATGCGATCCGGACCACTTGTCTAACAGATCCCACTGAAAGATCCTTGCATGGAATCTGCCGAATGGAATTGCCTCGTAAGAAGCTACCATCTTTCCCAGGACTCGCGTGCAGTGATGCACCGACACCTGTTTTGGTTTTAGGAGGTCTCTGACCAGAGATGACAACTCCTTGGCCTTCTCCTCCGTGTGAAACACCTTTTTCTGTTCTGTGTCCAGAATCATACCCAGGAACAGCAGACGCGTCGTAGGAACCAGCTGCGACTTTGGAATATTCAGAATCCAGCCGTGCTGTTGTAGCACTTCCTGAGAAAGTGCTACTCCGACCAACAACTGCTCCCTGGACCTCGCCTTTATAAGGAGATCGTCCAAGTATGGGATAATTATAACTCCCTTCTTTCGAAGGAGTATCATCATTTCGGCCATTACTTTGCTAAATACCCTCGGTGCCGTGGACAGACCAAACGGCAACGTCTGGAATTGGTAATGGCAGTCTTGTACCACAAAACGGAGGTACACCTGGTGAGGTGGGTAAATGGGGACATGCAGGTAAGCATCCTTGATGTCCAGTGATACCATGTAATCCCCTTCTTCCAGGCTTGCAATAACCGCCCTGAGCGATTCCATTTTGAACTTGAACCTCCTTATATAAGTGTTCAAGGATTTCAAATTTAGAATGGGTCTCACCGAACCGTCTGGTTTCGGTACCACAAACATTGTGGAATAGTAACCCCTTCCCTGTTGAAGGAGGGGAACTTTTATTATCACCTGCTGGAGGTACAGCTTGTGAATTGCCGCCAGTACTACCTCCCTGCCCTGGGGAGTGGCTGGCAAGGCCGATTTGAGGTAACGGCGAGGGGGAGACGTCTCGAATTCCAGCTTGTATCCCTGAGATACCACTTGTAGAACCCAGGGATCCACCTGTGAGCGAACCCACCGGTCGCTGAAGTTCCGGAGACGGGCCCCCACCACACCTGGCTCCACCAGTGGAGCCCCAGCGTCATGCGGAGGATTTAGTGGAAGCAGGGGAGGATTTTTGTTCTTGGGAACTGGCTGTATGGTGCAGCTTTTTCCCTCTACCTCTGCCTCTGGGCAGAAAGGACGCGCCTTTAACCCGCTTGCCTTTCTGGGGCCGAAAGGACTGTACCTGATAATACGGTGCTTTCTTAGGCTGTGAGGGAACCTGAGGTAAAAATGTCGACTTCCCAGCTGTTGCTGTGGAAACGAGGTCCGAGAGACCATCCCCAAACAATTCCTCACCCTTGTAAGGCAAAACCTCCATGTGCCTTTTAGAATCCGCATCACCTGTCCACTGCCGAGTCCATAATACTCTCCTGGCAGTGATGGACATTGCATTTATTCTAGATGCCAGCCGGCAAATATCCCTCTGTGCATCTCTCATAGATAAGGCTACGTCTTTAATATGCTCTATGGTTAGCAATATAGTGTCCCTGTCAAGGGAATCAATGTTATCAGACAGGGAATCAGACCACGCTGCTGCAGCACTGCACATCCATGCTGAAGCAATAGCAGGTCTCAGTATAGTACCTGAGTGTGTATATACAGACTTCAGGATAGCCTCCTGCTTTCTATCCGCAGGCTCCTTTAAGGCAGCCGTATCCTGAGACGGCAGTGCCACCTTTTTTGACAAGCGTGTGAGCGCTTTATCCACCCTCGGGGATGTCTCCCAGCGTAACCTGTCCTCTGGCGGGAAAGGGTACGCCATCAGTAACTTAAAATCACTAGTTTCTTATCGGGGGAAGCCCACGCTTCTTCACACACTTCATTCAACTCATCTGATGGGGGAAAAACCACTGGTTGCTTTTTCTCCCCAAACATAATACCCTTTTTTGTGGTACGCAACACATTTTTTTATTGCCGTAATCATGCAACGGATGCCCCTTGTGGATTGTGTATATGTCTCATCCTCGTCGACACTGGAGTCAGACTCCGTGTCGACATCTGTGTCTGCCATCTGAGGTAGCGGGCGTTTTTGAGCCCCTGATGGCCTTTGAGACGCCTGGGCAGGCACTGGCTGAGAAGCCGGCTGTCCCACGGCTGTTACATCATCCAGCCTTTTATGTAAGGAGTTGACACTGTCGGTTAATACCTTCCACATATCCATCCACTCTGGTGTCGACCCCACAGGGGGTGACATCACATTTATCGGCACCTGCTTCGCCTCCACATAAGCCTCCTCATCAAACATGTCGACACAGCCGTACCGACACACCGCACACACACAGGGAATGCTCTGACTGAGGACAGGGCCCCACAAAGTCCTTTGGGGAGACAGAGAGCCCTGCACCCATCAGTGACCGGAGTATGTGGTGTGCATGGGGAGCAATGGCGCACAGCTGCAGTGCTGTGCGCTACCTTAATGAAGACCGGATTCTTCAGCCGCCGATTTTCTCCTCGGAATCTTCCGTCTTCTGGCTCTGCAAGGGGGACCGCGGCGCGGCTCCGGGACCGGACGACCGAGGCTGGGCCTGTGTTCGATCCCTCTGGAGCTAATGGTGTCCAGTAGCCTAGAAGCCCAAGCTAGCTGCAAGCAGGTAGGTTCGCTTCTCTCCCCTAAGTCCCTCGTAGCAGTGAGTCTGTTGCCAGCAGATCTCACTGAAAATAAAAAACCTAATAAATACTTTCTTTACTAGGAGCTCAGGAGAGCCCCTAGTGTGCAACCAGCTCGAGCCGGGCACAGATTCTAACTGAGGTCTGGAGGAGGGGCATAGAGGGAGGAGCCAGTGCACACCAGTAGTCCTAATTCTTTCTTAGAGTGCCCAGTCTCCTGCGGAGCCCGTCTATTCCCCATGGTCCTTACGGAGTTCCCAGCATCCACTAGGACGTCAGAGAAAGGTTGGCACATCAGAGCCGGCCAAGGGGGAAGTGATCCGGCGTCCCGACGTACCAATCCGTCCATGATCGTAGGAATGCGTTTGTGGATATTTTTTAACCATGTTATTGGTGAAACACTGAAATGCTCATGCCTACACACTAGTTCAATAACTAGGTCAAGTCACCTGATTA
Organism: Pseudophryne corroboree; assembly: GCF_028390025.1. NCBI lineage: Eukaryota > Metazoa > Chordata > Amphibia > Anura > Myobatrachidae > Pseudophryne > Pseudophryne corroboree. The sequence goes on along the minus strand of NC_086447.1, from coordinate 359,908,739 downwards.
TTAGCAAATCGGCCCATTAATGTAGAGTGTGTACCTAGATTAAGTCACACAGATGTGCAAATGCCGCACATCACATTGATCACTGTAATATAGCAAAGTAGTTTTGTCGCTCCCAGTTGTTTTATTTATGCAAATCAGAAGCACATTTTGAGAGCGAAAGATGATTGGCGTAACTGAATTGCTTGGGACCTTGCACACCAAAAGGGGCTATGGGCAACAACTTCGGCAATAGTATTGAGGACACATTGGTAAGGATGAATATAAGCATTAAATTCTATGTTGCAGCCACTTGCACCCTGCTTGAATTGACCCCTAAAACTATATTCTTTATTGTGTTAAAAGTTGATCTACTAACAGGAGTTTATTATATGTACAGTATAATATATTGTTATTTTTGACTTTCATTAATATCGGATATGAAATGCTGCACTAATGTCAGGCTTGGATTTGTTTGTGGGTCCGGACTAGGTATTGCTATGAGAGTGGAGCGTGGACAACTGGGTCGGAAGCTAGGCGGCTTAATATAAGTCTTCCTCACGCAGGATAGGAGAGTGAAGAGGGATAAGGTGGTATAGTGCTTATTATGAAGCGTAGAACCGACAAGCTATGTCGGATTACTGAAACACAAAGTCTTGGATGATGGGATGCGGAGCAGTACCAGCTTCTCAGGATTAACAAATTGCGACCAGTTTCTTAGACTCGAGTGCTGGAGTGTAGAGCAATACCAACTTCTCAGGATTACTGGATTGCAACCAGTTACTTAGACTTAGATGCCAGGTTGCAGAGCAGTACCGACTAACTATACAGGATTGCTGGAGCATGACCAGCTACTCAGGATTGCTGGATGCTGGGTTGCGGAGCACTACCGACTATACAGGATTGCTGAAGCATGATCAGCTACTCAGGATTGCTGGATGGAGTCAGTGTGTGCTACAGTGTTAACTGCGCAGGAATCAGTAAGCAAGCTGCTAGACAGTGAGATACTCAGCAGAGGTCTCAGCAGGTCTGTAGACAACTAAGCACTGACAACAAGGAAGTGCCTTTCCAGGTCTTTATACCCCGGGTCTCTGATGATTGGTCAAAGGAGTCATCTGACCGCTGACTGACTCCCGATTGGATCCTGGCTGGTCAGCAGATCTGTATTGTCATAGCTGCTCCCAGCTTCCTGCTTTATTCCATTGGTTCTCTGCAGACATGTGACAAGAGCAGAGAAGGGAAAGGGTGGACATGACAAAAACTTTTAAATACATCAAGAGTTTTACCAAAGTCCAAGAGGAAAACATTCTTTAAATGAAGAGAATTATTAGAACACAAGGACATGCACTGAAACTGGAGGGAGGTAGGTTCAGGGGAAATTTGAGGAAAAATTACTTCACAGAAAGAGCAGTGGACAAGTGGAATAGCCTCCCATCAGAGGTGGCAGAGGCTAATACAGTAGAGCAATTTAAACATGCATGGGATAGACATAAGGATATCCTTACAAAGAAATAGGAATTAAATAAGGATTGAGGTAAAATATGGTTATAAAAAAAAGGGGCAGACTAGAAGGGCCAAATGGTTCTTATCTGCCATCAAATTCTATGTTTCTATGTAAGAACTAAGATGGTGGCGCCTGGCTCCATGTGGTATGCCAATCACTGTAGCTGCTGTGAATATAGATGACCCGCAGCCACCGACAGAGACATGCATCCGCATCATGTTGGAACAGGAGAGGTGAGACCGCACCTGACAGGGCAGCGCTGTGCGTTTTGTGACAATTTGGAATTCTTATTTGCAGGGGTATCCATCCATTCGCATAATGTTATCGTAAACATTTTCCTATGCTTTCATTATAAATAAATAAAGCAAGGACAAAATCAGGAAATATATATACTGTACACATTTTTGTAATCTCTTTATATATAACACCAGAGAAAATATACAATAAAAGAAACAAGTATCAGACACAAGATCTGATTTAGAAGTGGCCGCTAATCATGTCACTGCTGTGTCCAGTGGCGTAACTATAGCTATGGGGTCCGGCCAATTGGAGGGCACGAAGTCCCCGCAAACAACCTCACTGCACTTATTTTCTTTTTCTTTTTTTAAAGTTGTAGTGTGCTGGGTTCCGGGTCCAGCTATTTCCTTCCTGATAGAAAGAGGGAGGGGGCAGCCGCATTGTGTGTCTCCGCCTCAGCACTTCCCTCTGACCACCGTCGCCAATCCTTCCCCCTACTGATCCTTCTCCCAATTGAGCTCCCCTCCATCTCCCTTCCTGTGCTTGTCCCCGCCTCGCAATTTCTGCTCATCCCCACGATGAGCAGACCTCAGCGCTAGCACTGCTGGCAGTAAGAAGAGGTTAGTAATACCCCTTTTCCACTAGCTGTTTTTACCCGTGTTTTTGCACGGGGCGCGCATCGACACGGCTATAGTAGGTGGAAACGGGTCAACACGGGTTGAGTGACCCGGGAATCCTACCCGGCTATTTACCTGGGTAGAACACGGTAATGACACGGATAACGGTGCAGTGGAAACGGTCATTACACGTGTTTTCAGACCCGAGTAATGCTCTGAGACGCTGATTGGTGCTTCTGGGGCACTGGAAGATGATGTCATCCCTGGGAGACACGCTGGGCACATGCAGGCACCGCAGCAGCTACAACACTACGCTGGGCACATGCAGGCATTGAGGCAGCTTGAAAACAAAACACTCTGAAGTCACGCTGGGTACACTACATACAGATATTTTTATTGCAGCAGCTTCCAAACAAACAGACAATATACAGCAGCAGAAGCTCCAGCACAGCAACATGGCTAGCCATACCTGGTCAGACACAGAGATCAAAGAGCTGCTTAATATTCGGGGAGAGGAAGAAATTAGAAGGCAGGTGACTGGAACAGTTAAGGATGCTATCGTCTACAAGAACATATCCCTTATGCTGGCAGAAAGGGGCATCCAAAAAACCCAGCAACAAGTCGTTAACAAATTGAAGGCACTACGCAGACAATTCACCAAAGTACACGACCATAACCGCAAGAAAAGTGGTGCTGGGCGTATGGAATGGCCATATTATGACCTATGCTATAGTGTCTTCGGCAAAACTGCGATAACAAATCCCATAGCACTATCGTCATCCAGCTCTGCCAGTCGCCAGATGTCAGTCGACGAGGACTGTGATGAAACACAGCACAGCCTTCCCAGCTCACAATGCAGCCCATCATCCCCGCTGCTTATATCGGACAGCAGTTTCGAAGACTCGACCGTCAATGATGATTCCATCAGTGCCACTATTGAGGACGTACCACAGTCTCAGGCGGAGACGTCGCAACCCCCCAAGACCACGACTTTGCGCTCAAATAGTAAGTATTACCATTACAAATACAGTTGTAGCAGTCCCTATACAAAATCTATGTAAAGGCATGGTAATGTTGCAGAGTATAGCTAGTGTGCAGGTGGGAGAAGGCCACAAACACGTATATGCTACCACTGCTATTTGTTAATAGAATCATGGTAATGTTGCAGAGTATAGCTAGTGTGCAGGTGGGAGAAGGCCACAAAAACGTATATGCTACCACTGCTCAGAGGCGGAACTACCGGCAGTGCAAGCAGTGCGTTGCACTGGGGCCCGCCTCTGTCCAGGGGCCCAAGCATGTAATGAGTCAAACTGACTCATTACATGCCGCTGTGCGCTGCAGGCAACCGCTGCCCGCAGCGCACAGCCGCCCGGAGAGGAGAGGAGCAGCGGCACGGACGGGGGAAGGAGGAGGAGGGAGGTGAAGGAGGGAGCCGCAGCAGCGCTTTGTTACTGGTGGAGGCGCTGCTGCTGCTGCCCCTCTGCTTCACTATAGGCTGTCTTCCGAGAACAGCCTATAGGGAAGCAGAGGGGCAGCAGCAGCAGCAGCGCCTCCACCAGTAACAAAGCGCTGCTGCGGCTCCCTTCTTCACCTCTGTCCTCCTCCTTCTCTACTGCCCGGGAATCGTCTGACGCGGCTGCACCGAGGAGCCTGAGCCGGCGGAGAGGGTAAGTATAATTCTTCTTCTTTCTTTCTTTTCTCTTTTTCTTTCTTTCTTTCTCTTTCTTTTTTCTTGGGCCTGCCTGCCGCTATGTGTAAAAATGGGGGACTGCCTGCCGCTATGTGTAAAAGGGGGGCCTGCCTGCCGCTATGTGTAAAAAGGGGAATCAGCCTGCCGCTATGTGTAAAAGGGGGGACTGCCTGACGTAATGTGTAAAAAGGGGAATCAGCCTGCCGCTATGTGTAAAAAGGGGGGACTGCCTGACGTAATGTGTAAAAAGGGGGAATCAGCCTGCCGCAATGTGTAAAAATGGGGGACTGCCTGCCGCTATGTGTAAAAAGGGGTAATCTGCCTGCCGCTATGTGTAAAAAGGGGTAATCTGCCTGCCGCAATGTGTAAAAATGGGGAATCTGCCTGCCGTAATGTGTAAAAATGGGGACGCTGTCTGCCGTAATGTGTAACAAGGGCACGCTGTCTGCCCGTAATGTGTAAAAAGGGGACGCTGTCTGCAGTTATGTGTAAAAAGGGGATGCTGTCTGCCGTAATGTGTAACAAGGGCACGCTGTCTGCCGTTATGTGTAAAAAGTGTACGCTGTCTGCCGCTATGTGTAACAAGGGCACGCGGTCTGCCGTTATGTGTAAAAAGGGCACGCTGTCTGCCGTTATGTATAAAAAGCGCACGCTGTCTGCCGTTATGTGTAAAAATGGGGGACTGCCTGCCGCTATGTGTAAAAAGGGGAATCAGCCTGCCGCAATGTGTAAAAAGGGGGGACTGCCTGACGTAATGTGTAAAAAGGGGAATCAGCCTGCCGCAATGTGTAAAAATGGGGGACTGCCTGCCGCTATGTGTAAAAAGGGGTAATCTGCCTGCCACTATGTGTAAAAAGGGGTAATCTGCCTGCCACAATGTGTAAAAATGGGGAATCTGCCTGCCGTAATGTGTAAAAATGGGGACGCTGTCTGCCGTAATGTGTAACAAGGGCACGTTGTCTGCCCGTAATGTGTAAAAAGGGGACGCTGTCTGCAGTTATGTGTAAAAAGGGGATGCTGTCTGCCGTAATGTGTAACAAGGGCACGCTGTCTGCCGTTATGTGTAAAAAGTGTACGCTGTCTGCCGCTATGTGTAACAAGGGCACGCGGTCTGCCGTTATGTGTAAAAAGGGCACGCTGTCTGCCGTTATGTATAAAAAGGGCACGCTGTCTGCCGTTATGTGTAAAAATGGGGGACTGCCTGCCGCTATGTGTAAAAAGGGGAATCAGCCTGCCGCAATGTGTAAAAAGGGGGGACTGCCTGACGTAATGTGTAAAAAGGGGGAATCAGCCTGCCGCAATGTGTAAAAATGGGGGACTGCCTGCCGCTATGTGTAAAAAGGGGTAATCTGCCTGCCACTATGTGTAAAAAGGGTAATCTGCCTGCCACAATGTGTAAAAAATAAGAATTTACTTACCGATAATTCTATTTCTCGTAGTCCGTAGTGGATGCTGGGGACTCCGTCAGGACCATGGGGATTAGCGGCTCCGCAGGAGACAGGGCACAAAAATAAAGCTTTAGGATCAGGTGGTGTGCACTGGCTCCTCCCCCTATGACCCTCCTCCAAGCCTCAGTTAGTATACTGTGCCCGGACGAGCGTACACAATAAGGAAGGATCTTGAATCCCGGGTAAGACTCATACCAGCCACACCAATCACACCGTACAACTTGTGATCTGAACCCAGTTAACAGTATGACAAAACGTAGGAGCCTCTGAACAGACGGCTCACAACAATAACAACCCGATTTTTTTGTAACAATAACTATGTACAAGTATTGCAGACAATCCGCACTTGGGATGGGCGCCCAGCATCCACTACGGACTACGAGAAATAGAATTATCGGTAAGTAAATTCTTATTTTCTCTAACGTCCTAAGTGGATGCTGGGGACTCCGTCAGGACCATGGGGATTATACCAAAGCTCCCAAACGGGCGGGAGAGTGCGGATGACCCTGCAGCACCGAATGAGAGACTCCATGTCCTCCTCAGCCAGGGTATCAAATTTGTAGAATTTAGCAAACGTGTTTGCCCCTGACCAAGCAAATGCTCAGCAAAGTTGTAAAGCCGAGACCCCTCAGGCAGTCGCCCAAGATGAGCCCACTTCCTTGTGGAATGGGCTTTTTCTGATTTTGTCTGTGGCAAGCCTGCCACAGAATGAGCAAGCTGAATTGTACTACAAATCCAGCGAGCAATCGTCTGTTTAGAAGCAGGAGCACCCATCTTGTTGGGTGCATACAGGCTAAACAGCGAGTCAGATTTTCTGACTCCAGTCGTCCTGGAAACATATATTTTCAGGGCCCTGACAACGTCAAGTAACTTGGAGTCCTCCAAGTCCCTAGTAGCCACAATAGGTTGGTTCATGTGAAAAACAGAAAACACCTTAAGGAGAAATTGAGGACGAGTCCTCAATTCTGCCCTGTCAGAATGAAAAATTAAGTAAGGGCTTTTATATGATAAAGCCGCCCATTCTGACACACGCCTGGCTGAAGCCAGGGCTAATAGAATCTTCACCTTCCATGTGAAATATTTTAAGTCCACAGTGGTGAGTGGATCAAACCAATGTGACTTTAGGAAACTCAAAACAACATTGAGATCCCAAGGTGCCACTGGGGGCACAAAAGGAGGCTGTATATGCAGTACCCCTTTTACAAATGTCTGAACTTCAGGCACTGAAGCCAGTTCTTTCTGGAATAAATTTGACAGGGTCGAAATTTGAACCTTAATGGACCCTAATTTTAGGCCCATAGACAGTCCTGTTTTCAGGAAATGTAGGAAACGACCCAGTTGGAATTCCTCTGTAGGGACCTTCTTGGCCTCACACCACGCAACATATTTTCGCCAATTGCGGTGAAAATGTTTTGCGGTTACATCCTTCCTGGCTTCGACCAGAGTAGGGATGACTTCATCTGGAATGCCCTTTCAGGATCCGGCGTTCAACTGCCATGCCGTCAAACGCAGCCGCGGTAAGTCTTGGAACAGACAAGGCTCCTGCTGGAGCAGGTCCTTTCTTAAAGGTAGAGGCCACGGTTCTTCCGTGAGAATCTCTTGAAATTCCGGGTACCAAGTCCTTCTTGACCATCCGGAACCACGAGTATCGTTCTTACTCATCTCCTTGATTCTCAGTACTTTTGGTATGAGATGCATAGGAGGGAACACATACCATGACTGGTACACCCACAGTGTTACCAGAGCGTCCACCGCTATTGCCTGAGGGTCCCTTGACCTGGCGCAATATCTGTCTAGTTTTTTGTTCAGGCGGGACGCCATCATGTCCACCTTTGGTTTTTCCCAACGGTTTACAATCATGTGGAAGACTTCCCGCTGAAGTCCCCACTCTCCCGGGTGGAGGTTATGCTGAGGAAGTCTGCTTCCCAGTTTTCCACTCCCGGAATTAACACTGCTGAGAGTGTTATCACATGATTTTTCGCCCAGCGAAGAATCCTTGCAGTTTCTGCCATTTCCCTCCTGCTTCTTGTGCCGCCCTGTTTTCGTGGGCGACTGCCGTGATGTTGTCCCACTGGATCAATACCGGCTGACCTTGAAGCAGAGGTCTTGCTAAGCTTAGAGCCTTGTAAATTGGCCTTAGCTCCAGTATATTTATGTGGAGAGAAGTCTCCAGACTTGATCACACTCCCTGGAAATTTTTTCCTTGTGTGACTGCTCCCCAGCCACTCAGGCTGGCATCCGTGGTCACCAGGACCCAGTCCTGAATGCCGAATCTGCGGCCCTTTCATAGATGAGCACTCTGCAGCCACCGCAGAAGAAACACCCTTGTCCTTGGAGACAGGGTTATCCGCTGATGCATCTGAAGATGCGATCCGGACCATTTTCCCAGCAGATCTCACTGAAAGGTTCTTGCGTGAAATCTACCGAATGGGATCGCTTTGTAAGAAACCACCATTTTTCACAGGACCCCTTTGTGCAATGATGCACTGATACTTTTCCTGGTTTTAGGAGGTTCCTGACTAGCTCGGATAACTCCCTGGCTTTCTTCTCCGGGAGAAAACATCCTTTTCTGGACTGTGTCCAGAATCATCCCTAGGAACATTAGACGTGTTGTCGGAAAAAGCTGCGATTTTGGAATATTTAGAATCCACTCGTGCTGTCGTAGAACTACTTGAGATAGTGCTACTCCGACCGCCAACTGTTCTCTGGACCTTGCCCTTATCAGGAAAGCGTCCATATTTCTTTTAGGAAGAATCATCATTTCGGCCATTACCTTTATAAAGACCCGGGGTGCCGTGGACAATCCAAACGGCAGCGTCTGAACTGATAGTGACAGTTCTGTACCACGAACCTGAGATACCTTGGTGAGAAAGGCAAAATTTGGACTTGTAGGTAAGCGTCCCTGATATCCAGTGACACCATATCGTCCTGGTTCGCTATCACTGCTCTGAGTGACTCCATCTTGATTTGAACCCTTGTATGTAATTGTTCAAATCTTTTAGATCTCACCGAGCCGTTTGGCTTCAGTACCACTTGTTGTAGGAGGGGTACTTTGATTATCACGTGCTGGGAATACAGCCTGTGAATTTTTTTCCAATACTGCCTCCCTGTCGGAGGGAGACGTTGGTAAAGCAGACTTCAGGAACTTGTGAGGGGAAGACGTCTCGAATTTCCAATGTACACCTGGGATACTACGTGTAGGATCCAGGAGTCCACTTGCGAGTGAGCCCACTGCGTGCTGAAACTCTTGAGATGACCCCCCACCGCACCTGAGTCCGCTTGTATGGCCCCAGCGTCATGCTGCGGACTTGGCAGAAGCTGTGGAGGACTTCTGGTTCCTGGGAATGAGCTGCCTGCTGCAGTCTTCTTCCCTTTCCTCTAACCCTGGGCAGATATGACTGGCCTTTTGCCCGCCTGCCTTTATGGGTACGAAAGGACTGAGACTGAAAAGACTGTGTCCTTTTCTGCTGAGATGTGACTTGGGGTAACAAAAGTGGATTTTCCAGCTGTTGCCATGGCCACCAGGTCCGATGGACCGCCCCTTTATACGGCAATACTTCCATGTGCCGTCTGGAATCTGCATCACCTGACCACTGTCGTGTCTATAAACATCGTCTGGCAGATATGGACATCACATCTACTCTTGATGCCAGAATGCAAATATCCCTCTGCGCATCTCGCATATATAGAAATGCATCCTTAAAATGCTCTATAGTCAATAAAATATTGTTCCTGTCAAGGGTATCAATATTTTCAGTCAGGAAATCCGACCAAGCCCCCCCAGCGCTGCACATCCAGGCTGAGGCGATTGCTGGTCGTAGTATAACACCAGTATGTGTGTATATACTTCTTAGGATATTTTTCAGCTTCCTATCAGCTGGCTCCTTGAGGGCGGCCGTATCTGGAGACGGTAACGCCACTTGTTTTTATAAGCGTGTGAGCGCCTTATCCACCCTAAGGTGTGTTTCCCAACTCGCCCTCACTTCTGGCGGGAAAAGGTATACCTCCAATAATTTTCCATCGGAGGAAACCCACGTATCATCACACACTTTAATTTATCTGATTCAGGAAAAACTACAAGTAGATTATTCCCACCCTACATAATACCCTTATTTGTGGTACTTGTAGTATCAGAAATATGTAACACCTCCTTCATTGCCCTTAACATGTAACGTGTGGCCCTAAAGGAAAATACGTTTGTTTCTTCACCGTCGACACTGAAGTCAGTGTCCGTGTCTGTGTCTGTGTCGACCAACTGAGGTAAATGGGCGTTTTTACAAGCCCCTGACGGTGTCTGAGACGCCTGGACAGGTACTAATTTGTTTGCCGGCCGTCTCATGTCGTCAACCGACCTTGCATCGTGTTGACATTATCACGTAATTCCTAAATAAGCCATCCATTCCGGTGTCGACTCCCTAGAGAGTGACATCACCCATACAGGCAATTTGCTCCGCCTCCTCACCAACATCGTCCTCCTACATGTCGACACACACGTACCGACACACAGCACACACACAGGGAATGCTCTGATAGAGGACAGGACCCCACTAGCCCTTTGGGGAGACAGAGGGAGAGTTTGCCAGCACACACCAAAAACGCTATAATTATACAGGGACAACCCCTTATACAAGTGTTTTCCCTTATAGCATTTTCACATATGTAATCATATCGCCAAATAAGTGCCCCCCCTCTCTGTTTTAACCCTGTTTCTGTAGTGCAGTGCAGGGGAGAGCCTGGGAGCCTTCCTCTCAGCAGAGCTGAGCAGGAAAATGGCGCCGTGTGCTGAGGAGAATAGGCCCCGCCCCCTAAAACGGCGGGCTCTTCTCCCGGAGTTTGTGAGATCTGGCAGGGGTTAAATACATCCATATAGCCTCAAGGGCTATATGTGATGTATTTTAGCCATAAAAAAGGTATAATACATTGCTGCCCAGAGCGCCCCCCCCAGCGCCCTGCACCCTCAGTGACCGCTGGTATGAAGTGTGCTGACAACAATGGCGCACAGCTGCAGTGCTGTGCGCTACCTTATGAAGACTGAAAGTCTTCTGCCGCCTGTTTCTGGACCTCTGGACCTCTTCAACTTCGGCATCTGCAAGGGGGGTCGGCGGCGCGGCTCCGGGACGAACCCCAGGGTGAGACCTGTGTTCCGACTCCCTCTGGAGCTAATGGTGTCCAGTAGCCTAAGAATCCAATCCATCCTGCACGCAGGTGAGTTGAAATTCTCTCCCCTAAGTCCCTCGATGCAGTGAGCCTGTTGCCAGCAGGACTCACTGAAAATAAAAAACCTAAAAAACTTTTTCTAAGCAGCTCTTTAGGAGAGCCACCTAGATTGCACCCTGCTCGGACGGGCACAAAAACCTAACTGAGGCTTGGAGGAGGGTCATAGGGGGAGGAGCCAGTGCACACCACCTGATCCTAAAGCTTTATTTTTGTGCCCTGTCTCCTGCGGAGCCGCTAATCCCCATGGTCCTGACGGAGTCCCCAGCATCCACTTAGGACGTTAGAGAAATGGGGAATCTGCCTGCCGTAATGTGTAAAAATGGGGACGCTGTCTGCCGTAATGTGTAACAAGGGCACGCTGTCTGCCGTAATGTGTAAAAAGGGGACTCTGTCTGCCGTTATGTGTAAAAAGGGGATGCTGTCTGCCGTAATGTGTAACAAGGGCACGCTGTCTGCCGTTATGTGTAAAAAGTGTACGCTGTCTGCCGCTATGTGTAACAAGGGCACGCGGTCTGCCGTTATGTGTAAAAAGGGCACGCTGTCTGCTATGTATAAAAAGGGCACGCTGTCTGCTGTTATGTGTAAAAAGTGCACGCTGTCTGCCGTTATGTGTAAAAAGGGCACGCTGTCTGCCGTTATGTGTAAAAAGTGCACGCTGTCTGCTGTAATGTGTAAAAAGAGGAATCTGTCCGCTGTAAGGTGTAAAAGGGTCTCTACCTGGTGTAGTGGTGCTACTGTGCGGCGTAATTTGAATAATGGAGACTACTGTGTACCGTTTTATGAATTGGTATTATTTTGTGGCCACACCCCTTCCCCACGAAGCCACGCCACTATGTATTTTTGCGCGCGCCTACGGCGCGCACTGCCCCTGTTTTGCATGCAGGGGTGGGGCTCCGATGCCGTTTCTTGCACACAGTGCTAAAATGTCTAGTTACGGCACTGTTGCTAGGTATCCATTTCTCTGGCCCTGAGCAGGTCCTCCTCACCAGATCCTCTCCAGGGGTGAGGGGGTGGACTTGGATGGGATGTGTGTGGGGGGGTGTGTGTGTGTGTGTGTGTGGGGGGGGGGGGGGGGGGGGGGGGGGGGGGGGGGGGGGGCAAAGCATTTTGTCGCACCTGGGCCCACCGCTCGCTAGTTCCGCCACTGCCACTTTTATATTGTTGCTTACATTCTGTTTCATCCCCTTCACAGTCTACAACGTTCCACAGCTGAAAAAGAAACTGAACAAAACAGAACAAACGGTCAGAGCAATGAAGTCCATTATCGTGGATCAGCTGCGTGAGGCGGATAGTGAGCTCAATGCCCAGGAAGATGCACGGCTTGAGAGATTTCTTGCATCAGAAAAAGAAATGCATGATAGGCAGATGACATTTTTTGAACGCACGTTTGCACGTACCATAGGGAATACCACACAAGCACAACAGCAAGACACAGCCTACCCACAGCACCGATATGGTCCATACAACTATGAGCCTCCCTCAAATCCCCCAACACAAATCCCGCAATCCTCAGAATTTCGGGTATATAGACAACTGCCTTAGAGCAGTTGGTGATAAAACAATGTTTGTGTTTTAAGGTTCTGTTTGCACTGTATCCTCAACCCTGATACCTACAAATCCAAACATTATTTTGATTTTACAGAGTGCCCTGTTGGCACTTTAAACTTTTATATTGTTACCTCAGAAAATGGGCAGTGGGATCCAGATATTGGGGCTACCTTTTATATTGTTACCTCAGAAAATGTGCAGCAGTGTGATCCAAATATTGGGGGTACCCCGATACCTGCCAAACCAAACATTAGGGGTTTTTTTTACAGAGTGCCCTGTTTGCACTGTACTCTTTTATACTGTTACCTCAGGGCAGGTGTCTTCACCATGTGGCCCTCTAGCTGTTGTGGAAACACATAGCAACACATGCTGGTACATGTTGTTCCACAACAGCTGGAGGGACACATGTTGAAGACCCCTTGCGTTATGTGGAATTTTACAGTGTCATGTTTGCACTTAAATATTTTATATTGTTACCTCAGAAAATGTGCGGCAGTGTGATCCAAATATTGGGGGTACCCCGATACCTGCCAAACCAAACATTAGGGTTTTTTTTTACAGAGTGCCCTGTTTGCACTTTACTCTTTTATACTGTTACCTCAGGGCAGGTGTCTTCACCATGTGGCCCTCTAGCTGTTGTGGAAATACATAGCAACACATGCTGGTACTAGAGATGAGCGGGTTCGGTTCCTCTGAATCCGAACCCGCCCGAACTTCAGGTTTTTTTACACGGGTCCGAGCAGGCTCGGATCTTCCCGCCTTGCTCGGCTAACCCGAGCGCGCCCGAACGTCATCATCACGCTGTCGGATTCTCGCGAGGCTCGGATTCTACCGCGAGACTCGGATTCTATATAAGGAGCCGCGCGTCGCCGCCATTTTCACACGTGCATTGAGAGTCATAGGGAGAGGACGTGGCTGGCGTCCTCTCCGTTTAGAGAAGAGAGAGACACAGTATTTTGGGGAGCATTATTAGGAGGAGTACTACTATACTGTATACTACTATACTACTTGCTGAAGTGATATTTATAGATTAGATAGTGTGACTGTAAGTGTATTATCTGACTTGTGGGGGAGACACTGACAGTGGGGAGCAGTTAGAGTCTGAGAGCAGGACTCAGGAGTACATATAACGTACAGTGCACACTTTTGCTGCCAGAGTCAGTGCCACACTGCCATTGTTGTGACCACACTGACCACCAGTATAATAATATATTTTGTGATTGTCTGCTTAGGCCTCGGAGTACTAGTTGCAAGTTGCAACGTGACCTGAAGTGACCACCAGTTTAATAATCAATCACCACCAGTTTAATATATATATATATATATATATAATTGTATATAATATATATATATATATAATATTGTATACCACCTACCCGTGTTTTTTTTTTTTTCATTCTTCTTTATACATACTACTATAGTAGCTTACTGTAGCAGTCTGCGGTGCTGTGCTGACCTGACAGTGTCCAGCAGGTCCGTCATCAGTCATTACATAATAAATATATATAGTACCTGTCCGGCTGCAGTACTAGTGATATTATATTGATTTCATCTCATTATCAATAATTTATCATCCAGTCTAGACTCTATATTAGCAGCAGACACAGTACGTTAGTCCACGGCTGTAGCTACCTCTGTGTCGGCACTCGGCAGTCCATCCATAATTGTATACCACCTACCCGTGGTTTTTTTTTTTTCTTTCTTCTTTGTACATACTACTATAGTATAGTAGCTTACTGTAGCAGTCTGCGGTGCTGCTGAGCTGACAGTGTCCAGCAGGTCCGTCATCAGTTATCATTACCTAATAAATATATTATCTACCTGTCCGGCTGCAGTACTAGTGATATTATATATACATACATATATATATTGATTTCATCTCATTATCAATCATCCAGTCTATATTAGCAGCAGACACAGTACGTTAGTCCACGGCTGTAGCTACCTCTGTGTCGGCACTCGGCAGTCCATCCATAATTGTATACCACCTACCCGTGGTTTTTTTTTTTCTTTCTTCTTTGTACATACTACTATAGTATAGTAGCTTACTGTAGCAGTCTGCGGTGCTGCTGAGCTGACAGTGTCCAGCAGGTCCGTCATCAGTCATCATTACCTAATAAATATATTATCTACCTGTCCGGCTGCAGTACTAGTGATATTATATATACATACATATATATATTGATTTCATCTCATTATCAATCATCCAGTCTATATTAGCAGCAGACACAGTACGTTAGTCCACGGCTGTAGCTACCTCTGTGTCGGCACTCGGCAGTCCATCCATAATTGTATACCACCTACCCGTGGTTTTTTTTTTTTTCTTTCTTCTTTGTACATACTACTATAGTATAGTAGCTTACTGTAGCAGTCTGCGGTGCTGCTGAGCTGACAGTGTCCAGCAGGTCCGTCATCAGTCATCATTACCTAATAAATATATTATCTACCTGTCCGGCTGCAGTACTAGTGATATTATATATACATACATATATATATATTGATTTCATCTCATTATCATCCAGTCTATATTAGCAGCAGACACAGTACGGTAGTCCACGGCTGTAGCTACCTCTGTGTCGGCACTCGGCAGTCCATCCATAATTGTATACCACCTACCCGTGGTTTTTTTTTTTCTTTCTTCTTTGTACATACTACTATAGTATAGTAGCTTACTGTAGCAGTCTGCGGTGCTGCTGAGCTGACAGTGTCCAGCAGGTCCGTCATCAGTCATCATTACCTAATAAATATATTATCTACCTGTCCGGCTGCAGTACTAGTGATATTATATATACATACATATATATATATTGATTTCATCTCATTATCATCCAGTCTATATTAGCAGCAGACACAGTACGTTAGTCCACGGCTGTAGCTACCTCTGTGTCGGCACTCGGCAGTCCATCCATAAGTATACTAGTATCCATCCATCTCCATTGTTTACCTGAGGTGCCTTTTAGTTGTGCCTATTAAAATATGGAGAACAAAAATGTTGAGGTTCCAAAATTAGGGAAAGATCAAGATCCACTTCCACCTCGTGCTGAAGCTGCTGCCACTAGTCATGGCCGAGACGATGAAATGCCAGCAACGTCGTCTGCCAAGGCCGATGCCCAATGTCATAGTACAGAGCATGTCAAATCCAAAACACCAAATATCAGTAAAAAAAGGATTCCAAAACCTAAAATAAAATTGTCGGAGGAGAAGCGTAAACTTGCCAATATGCCATTTACCACACGGAGTGGCAAGGAACGGCTGAGGCCCTGGCCTATGTTCATGGCTAGTGGTTCAGCTTCACATGAGGATGGAAGCACTCAGCCTCTCGCTAGAAAACTGAAAAGACTCAAGCTGGCAAAAGCACCGCAAAGAACTGTGCGTTCTTCGAAATCCCAAATCCACAAGGAGAGTCCAATTGTGTCGGTTGCGATGCCTGACCTTCCCAACACTGGACGTGAAGAGCATGCGCCTTCCACCATTTGCACGCCCCCTGCAAGTGCTGGAAGGAGCACCCGCAGTCCAGTTCCTGATAGTCAGATTGAAGATGTCAGTGTTGAAGTACACCAGGATGAGGAGGATATGGGTGTTGCTGGCGCTGGGGAGGAAATTGACCAGGAGGATTCTGATGGTGAGGTGGTTTGTTTAAGTCAGGCACCCGGGGAGACACCTGTTGTCCGTGGGAGGAATATGGCCGTTGACATGCCTGGTGAAAATACCAAAAAAATCAGCTCTTCAGTGTGGAGGTATTTCAACAGAAAAGCGGACAACAGGTGTCAAGCCGTGTGTTGCCTTTGTCAAGCTGTAATAAGTAGGGGTAAGGACGTTAACCACCTCGGAACATCCTCCCTTATACGTCACCTGCAGCGCATTCATAATAAGTCAGTGACAAGTTCAAAAACTTTGGGTGACAGCGGAAGCAGTCCACTGACCAGTAAATCCCTTCCTCTTGTAACCAAGCTCACGCAAACCACCCCACCAACTCCCTCAGTGTCAATTTCCTCCTTCCCCAGGAATGCCAATAGTCCTGCAGGCCATGTCACTGGCAATTCTGACGATTCCTCTCCTGCCTGGGATTCCTCCGATGCATCCTTGCGTGTAACGCCTACTGCTGCTGGCGCTGCTGTTGTTGCTGCTGGGAGTCGATCGTCATCCCAGAGGGGAAGTCGGAAGACCACTTGTACTACTTCCAGTAAGCAATTGACTGTCCAACAGTCCTTTGCGAGGAAGATGAAATATCACAGCAGTCATCCTGCTGCAAAGCGGATAACTGAGGCCTTGACAACTATGTTGGTGTTAGACGTGCGTCCGGTATCCACCGTTAGTTCACAGGGAACTACACAATTTCTTGAGGTAGTGTGCCCCCGTTACCAAATACCATCTAGGTTCCACTTCTCTAGGCAGGCGATACCGAAAATGTACACAGACCTCAGAAAAAGACTCACCAGTGTCCTAAAAAATGCAGCTGTACCCAATGTCCACTTAACCACGGACATGTGGACAAGTGGAGCAGGGCAGGGTCAGGACTATATGACTGTGACAGCCCACTGGGTAGATGTATGGACTCCCGCCGCAAGAACAGCAGCGGCGGCACCAGTAGCAGCATCTCGCAAACGCCAACTCTTTCCTAGGCAGGCTACGCTTTGTATCACCGCTTTCCAGAATACGCACACAGCTGAAAACCTCTTACGGCAACTGAGGAAGATCATCGCGGAATGGCTTACCCCAATTGGACTCTCCTGTGGATTTGTGGCATCGGACAACGCCAGCAATATTGTGTGTGCATTAAATATGGGCAAATTCCAGCACGTCCCATGTTTTGCACATACCTTGAATTTGGTGGTGCAGAATTTTTTTAAAAACGACAGGGGCGTGCAAGAGATGCTGTCGGTGGCCAGAAGAATTGCGGGACACTTTCGGCGTACAGGCACCACGTACAGAAGACTGGAGCACCACCAAAAACTATTGAACCTGCCCTGCCATCATCTGAAGCAAGAAGTGGTAACGAGGTGGAATTCAACCCTCTATATGCTTCAGAGGTTGGAGGAGCAGCAAAAGGCCATTCAAGCCTATACAATTGAGCACGATATAGGAGGTGGAATGCACCTGTCTCAAGCGCAGTGGAGAATGATTTCAACGTTGTGCAAGGTTCTGATGCCCTTTGAACTTGCCACACGTGAAGTCAGTTCAGACACTGCCAGCCTGAGTCAGGTCATTCCCCTCATCAGGCTTTTGCAGAAGAAGCTGGAGACATTGAAGGAGGAGCTAACACGGAGCGATTCCGCTAGGCATGTGGGACTTGTGGATGGAGCCCTTAATTCCCTTAACAAGGATTCACGGGTGGTCAATCTGTTGAAATCAGAGCACTACATTTTGGCCACCGTGCTCGATCCTAGATTTAAAGCCTACCTTGGATCTCTCTTTCCGGCAGACACAAGTCTGCTGGGGTTGAAAGACCTGCTGGTGAGAAAATTGTCAAGTCAAGCGGAACGCGACCTGTCAACATCTCCTCCTTCACATTCTCCCGCAACTGGGGGTGCGAGGAAAAGGCTCAGAATTCCGAGCCCACCCGCTGGCGGTGATGCAGGGCAGTCTGGAGCGACTGCTGATGCTGACATCTGGTCCGGACTGAAGGACCTGACAACGATTACGGACATGTCGTCTACTGTCACTGCATATGATTCCCTCACCATTGAAAGAATGGTGGAGGATTATATGAGTGACCGCATCCAAGTAGGCACGTCACACAGTCCGTACTTATACTGGCAGGAAAAAGAGGCAATTTGGAGGCCCTTGCACAAACTGGCTTTATTCTACCTAAGTTGCCCTCCCACAAGTGTGTACTCCGAAAGAGTGTTTAGTGCCGCCGCTCACCTTGTCAGCAATCGGCGTACGAGGTTACATCCAGAAAATGTGGAGAAGATGATGTTCATTAAAATGAATTATAATCAATTCCTCCGTGGAGACATTGACCAGCAGCAATTGCCTCCACAAAGTACACAGGGAGCTGAGATGGTGGATTCCAGTGGGGACGAATTGATAATCTGTGAGGAGGGGGATGTACACGGTGATATATCGGAGGAGGATGATGAGGTGGACATCTTGCCTCTGTAGAGCCAGTTTGTGCAAGGAGAGATTAATTGCTTCTTTTTTGGTGGGGGTCCAAACCAACCCGTCATTTCAGTCACAGTCGTGTGGCAGACCCTGTCACTGAAATGATGGGTTGGTTAAAGTGTGCATGTCCTGTTTATACAACATAAGGGTGGGTGGGAGGGCCCAAGGACAATTCCATCTTGCACCTCTTTTTTCTTTAATTTTTCTTTGCGTCATGTGCTGTTTGTGGAATGTTTTTTGGAAGGGCCATCCTGCGTGACACTGCAGTGCCACGCCTAGATGGGCCCGGTGTTTGTGTCGGCCACTAGGGTCGCTTATCTTACTCACACAGCTACCTCATTGCGCCTCTTTTTTTCTTTGCGTCATGTGCTGTTTGGGGAGGGTTTTTTGGAAGGGCCATCCTGCGTGACACTGCAGTGCCACTCCTAGATGGGCCCGGTGTTTGTGTCGGCCACTAGGGTCGCTTATCTTACTCACACAGCTACCTCATTGCGCCTCTTTTTTTCTTTGCGTCATGTGCTGTTTGGGGAGGGTTTTTTGGAAGGGCCATCCTGCGTGACACTGCAGTGCCACTCCTAGATGGGCACGGTGTTTGTGTCGGCCACTAGGGTCGCTTATCTTACTCACACAGCTACCTCATTGCGCCTCTTTTTTTCTTTGTGTCATGTGCTGTTTGGGGAGGGTTTTTTGGAAGGGCCATCCTGCGTGACACTGCAGTGACACTCCTAGATGGGCCCGGTGTTTGTGTCGGCCACTAGGGTCGCTTATCTTACTCACACAGCTACCTCATTGCGCCTCTTTTTTTCTTTGCGTCATGTGCTGTTTGGGGAGGGTTTTTTGGAAGGGACATCCTGCGTGACACTGCAGTGCCACTCCTAGATGGGCCCGGTGTTTGTGTCGGCCACTAGGGTCGCTTATCTTACTCACACAGCTACCTCATTGCGCCTCTTTTTTTCTTTGCGTCATGTGCTGTTTGGGGAGGGTTTTTTGGAAGGGACATCCTGCGTGACACTGCAGTGACACTCCTAGATTGGCCCGGTGTTTGTGTCGGCCACTAGGGTTGCTTATCTTACTGACACAGCTACCTCATTGCGCCTCTTTTTTTCTTTGCGTCATGTGCTGTTTGGGGAGGGTTTTTTGGAAGGGCCATCCTGCGTGACACTGCAGTGCCACTCCTAGATGGGCACGGTGTTTGTGTCGGCCACTAGGGTCGCTTAGCTTAGTCATCCAGCGACCTAGGTGCAAATTTTAGGACTAAAAATAATATTGTGAGGTGTGAGGTATTCAGAATAGACTGAAAATTAGTGGAAATTATGGTTTTTGAGGTTAATAATACTTTGGGATCAAAATGACCCCCAAATTTTATGATTTAAGCTGTTTTTTTGTGTTTTTTAAAAAAAACACCCGAATCCAAAACACACCCGAATCCGACAAAAAAAATTCGGTGAGGTTTTGCCAAAACGCGGTCGAACCCAAAACACGGCCGCGGAACCGAACCCAAAACCAAAACACAAAACCCAAAAAATTTCAAGTGCACATCTCTAGCTGGTACATGTTGTTCCACAACAGCTGGAGGGACACATGTTGAAGACCCCTTGCGTTATGTGGAATTTTACAGTGTCATGTTTGCACTTAAATATTTTATATTGTTACCTCAGAAAATGTGCGGCAGTGTGATCCAAATATTGGGGGTACCCCGATACCTGCCAAACCAAACATTAGGGTTTTTTTTTACAGAGTGCCCTGTTTGCACTTTACTCTTTTATACTGTTACCTCAGGGCAGGTGTCTTCACCATGTGGCCCTCTAGCTGTTGTGGAAATACATAGCAACACATGCTGGTACATGTTGTTCCACAACAGCTGGAGGGACAAATGTTGAAGACCCCTTGCGTTATGTGGAATTTTACAGTGTCATGTTTGCACTTAAATATTTTATATTGTTACCTCAGAAAATGTGTGCCAACTGTTTAAAAGAAAACATATAATAACATAACTTTTGAACCAAATTTTTATAACTGAAAAACAAAATAAACAAAAATTGTTTGCACACAAAAACTTGTCTGTCTTCTCTACTGCAACATTGTTTGAGGATTAGCTGCAATGGTGGCCCTTATGCACTCGCTGGCAGCGTCATGCCCCCCCACCAAGCCTGGTGCATCATGTACAGTGACCCCCGCCCCATGATCATGTACATTCCACTCGGGGAGAAAGTTTTCCTTTTGAATCTCACATATGTTATGGAGAATGCAGCAGGCTGCTACTATATCTGGCATTATTTTCAAGTCCACATCATTCCTCTTCATGAGGCAGCGCCAGCGTCCTTTTAAATGCCCAAACGCATTCTCCACTGCCATACGGGCCGAACTTAGGGCATGGGCAGAGCCGGCCATAGGCATAGGCAAACTAGGCAATTGCCTAGGGCATTTGATATGCCTAGGGGCATCAGCAGCTTCTGCTAATTAAAATGATATGCGGCATGCCTATATTCTGTGTGTTGCATTTCATATGCAGATACAGCCACAGTCTCACACAGTATATAGGCATGCTGCATATCATTTTAATCAGCAGAAGCTGCTTGTGCATCCTAGCCACATAGCAATGCAAATAAGATGCATTTTCATTAAAAAAAGGTGCCCGACGTTAGCATTGTGGCAAGATTTATGAGGACACATCTGTATCCAAGCAGAGGCAGAGGTCACAGTGTTAGTGGAAGTGTGAGTGCTGTGTGCATGTGAGTTGGTTGGTTGTGCAGTAGTGTTCAGAATATGTGTAAGGAGCATTATGTGTGTCATGTAAAAATGCATTAATAACGTGCAACATATGTGTAAGGGGCACTATGTGTGTCATTATGTGTATAAGGGCATTAATAATGTGCGGCATATGTGTAACAGGGTACTACTGTATGTGTGTCATCATTATGTGTATAGGGGCACTAATAATGTGCAGCAAATGTGTAGGGGGCACAATGTGTGTCATTATGTGTATAAGGGCATTAATAATGTGCGGCATATGTGTAAGGGACAATATGTGTTGTAAGGGACAATATGTGTAAAAGGGCATTAATAAAGGTTGTCATAATGTGTAAGGCACATTATGTTTATAAGGACATTAATAATGTGTCTCAAATGTGTAAGGGGCATTACGGTGCGTAATTATGTGTATAAATAAATGCATTACTGTGTGGCATTATGTGTACAATGTGCTCTACTATGTGGCATTGCATATAGAAAGAGCACTACTGTGTCGTCTAATGTGAATAAAGAGCAATATGGTGTGGTGTAATGTGAATAAAGAGCAATAGGGTGTGATGTAATGTGAATAAGGAGCAATAGGGTGTGATGTAATGTGAATAAGGGGCTCTACTGTGAGGAGTAACGTTTATAAGGTAAAGTGATACTACTGTGGGATGTAATATAAATTATGAACACTATCGCATGATCAAATGTGAATAAAGTTGTAGTACTGTGTGGTGTAATTGGAATTGGGGTTACTATTGTGCGGCCATGACCCTTGCCAGCAAAAACACACCCCTTTTTGGGCTGTGCGCCAAATGTGCGAACTGTTCCTATTTAAAATATAGGGGGTACAAACACCAAAATAAGGACTGCTATGGGTGAGGGGTGATGGTGCTGGGAAAGAGGTGCAAGGTCAGAGGCGGAACCAGCAGTGGTGCTAGGGGGCACCAGCCAAAATCTTGCCTAGGGCATCATATTGGTTAGGGCCGGCTCTGGGCATGGGTATATGATGTCTGTTCGGGGGATAAGTGAACATGCTGGGTGTAGCCCTTCATTAGCCAGCGCTGTAATGGGTATGCTGCATCACCAATGAGGTGGACCGGGATGTCCACACCATGTACGATCACCGATTTCTGTTAATAAAACATTAATATTATTACAGGGGTAAAACTTGACTATTGGTTTATGGGCGAACATTAGTTTAAGTAGTAAATAATCTTACCCCTCGAGGGAAAAGCCATCCACCAAGCTTGTCCTCAGCAATACTGTAAAGATCGGAGTTGGCGAGAACCCTTGCATCATGTGACCGTTCGGGCCACCCTATGAAGACATCTGTGAAACTAAAAATAAAGGTTTATGCATTATCATAAAACAGGCCAAGCCTATTTCAAACACATTAGTGAAACAGTGCTTACCAGTATTTGTGGTCCACTACAGCTTGCAGAACAATGGAATGCCAACCCTTACGATTGTAATAGTCTGCTGGGTTGTCACGGGGGGCAATGATGGGGATGTGGGTCCCATCTATGGCACCAGCACACTGTGGGTAGCCACGGTTCTTAAACCCTTTTATAGTCGCATCTAGCCCCTGTCCTTGTGGCAAGGAAATAAAGCGATGGTACATGGTATCCAGCAATGCCCGCGTGACCTGGTAGACAATCTTGCAGACCGTGCCAATCCCTACTCCAAATAAACTGGAAACTGTGCGATACTCTCCAGGGGTAGCATACCACCAGAGAGCAATCGCTAATCTCCTGGCTGACTCAATGGGCTTCCGGAACCTGGTGGTCTGCATGGTTATTGCGGGGGACAGTAGTTCCAAAACATACTCGAATGTAGCGCGAGACATCCTGAAGTTTTCCATCCACTGCTCCTCCTGATATGCTAGAATGGTCTGCAGGAATGCTTCTCCATGTCTGCGATCTCTCACCCACATTCTTCGGCTTGATGTAGAGTTCATTGTTATGAGAGAAATAACAACAGTGGATGATATACGTGCTCTCCTCCTTTTCAAATATTTGCGTCGATAGGTAGCCCTCTCTGCAAAGAATTGAGCTCTCCTTCTCCAGCTCTGCAGTAGGTAGCACAAGGTGAAAAGCTGCATCAAGCTGTCTGTAGCAGAAATAAGCAGCAGTAAACTGCAAACAGTCTGCGACTCCATGCTAGACACAGCTACTGCACCGGCGTCCATTGCTGCAATGCTGTGAGCAGGCCCCACCCCTCCCTTTTGGTCCTTTTGATGACATCATCTTGATGAGACAGTAAAAAGTCCATTTGTAATGACAGCAATAGGCTTTTACAGAGCTTACTCGGGTTAGGTGGAAACAGATCAGACACGGGAATAACCCGTGTCGAAGTGTAGTGGAAACGAGGTGGCCGACACGGGTTGTAGCCGTGTTAAACATCCCGGATCGGACACGGTACTTAGGTGGAAAAGGGGTATATGCAACGCAGCACAGGGAGATGCAGGTGGTGTCATGCGCTGACAGACAACGCTGCACTGTACATGGCTCCCTGTCAGCGGCCAGCGGCTGCTCTCCCTGCCCTTGTGTGCTCCCTGCAGCCGGGAGTAAAATGCGTCCTCCCACACAATGGAGAGATGGGGGGATAGGAATAGTAAAAGTGTTTGTTTGTTTTTTTAAATGGTCACACACAGCTCAGAGACACACAAACAGGGAGGGCTAAGAAAGTTAGATGTGGTACAAAGGTGCACATAGAAAATTAGAGAAAGACACAATGGGGGAGATTCAATTGTTTGAAAAGTCAGTTGGATGTCTGTTTTTTCCTATCTAATAGACAGGACAAAACAGACACCCAACCCACTTTTCAAACATTTGACTTCCCCCCATTGAGCGAAAGAAAGGAACATAGATAAAGGTGTATTAACCTGAAGAAGGAATAAGTAAGTGATAAACCAGTGATATGTACAAGGTGATAAAACGCACTAGCCAGTCAGCTCCTAACTCTCAATTTGCATATTGGAGCTGATTTGCTGGTGCGTTTATCACCTTGCACTTATCACTGGTTTATCACTTCCTTATGCCTTCTCCAGGTTAATACATCTGCCCCTCAGCGCAGCACGCAGTTCATGTGTGGCCGCAATTACTCAGGGACTGCTGTGGGCCTGTTATTATATCCGCCCCGGGAGTCCATCTCCCTGCATCTCTATATCCCCTTTCTACCGCTCTGAGGGGGACAAGTACTAAGCAGTGATAAAAGTGGAGAAGTGAGCAAGTGGAGAAGTTGCCCATGGCAACCAATCAGCATTGATGTAACATTTATAATTTGCATACTATAAAAATATAAAGAGCATATAAAGATTGGTTGCCATGGGCAACTTCTCCACTGGCTCACTTCTCCACTTTTATCACTGCTTAGTACATGTCCCCCTGAATCTCTACCTATCCCCTCCCTACCGCCATGCTTCTCCATATCCCCCACTGCCCTGCGTCCAGGGACGTGCGGTGAGCTAAAGGGCTGAGGAGGCACTGACTAGCACCAGAGCCAGATTTAAATGCAATATATGAGCCAAAGGGTACATCTGGGTATTATACACAGGTGCAGCAGTATAAACTCCTGGAAATTTGGTGAGTTTTGATCTGAGAAGTGAAGAAAAGGTCAGCAGGTGAGGCACTGCCACACCTGCCATAGACTTTTTACTCCAGAGTTTTGGCTATAAAAATGATTAGAATAATGCAAAGAAGATATTTCATACATATTCTTTGTATTTTTCATATACTTTATACAATCAAAACTCTGGTACAAACGTTCTTATGACAGGAAAGGCTCTGCCTCACCTGCCTCACCCCACCGCACGTCACTGCCTGCGTCTCTCTATGCCTTCGCTACCGCCCTGCTTCTCCATATGCCCCCTACTGCCTGCATCTCTTGATGCTCTCCTTACCGCTCTACATCTCTATCACCACGTTACCAGCCTGCGTCCCTCTGTTCCCTCCATACCGCTCTGCGTCTCCCTACCGCCCTGAGTCTCTCTATCCCCCTTACTGCCCTGTGCCTCTCTATCTCCTCCCTACCACCCTACATCTCTATAGCCCCTCCCTACCACCTTGCATCTCCATATTACCTCCTTTCGGCCCTGCATCTTCCTATCCCCTCCCTACCACCCTGCGTCTCCATATTCCATCCCTACCACCCTGCGTCTCTATCACCCAAATTCACTTTTCAAGAAGGAATGAGTTGGTCGGATCAACTAACACACACAAATTCCTGATAAGCACCAGTAGGAGCAGCACCATATAGAACACTCAATTGGTAGACATCTGTCTACTTTAAAGTGTATGTACAGTATTTAATATCAGGATGGAGATGAAGCAACCAGAAAGCAGACTCAGTATCCACTTTGGCTAACAAAACAATGCCCTACTCCTAAATCCCTGCACAACTCTTAGATCATCATCAGATGATTGATAACTGACACTGCAGTTCATGGGATCCAGACCATGGTTTATTGGACCTCCCTTCTGGTATGACAGGTGTTGTGTCTGTTGGCAGAGTGTTCTGGGCTATCTGGTGCAGTCCACACACTAGATGACTTAAACAGTAACAGGTTTATTTAGTGTACACAGGTGACTCAGATGTAACACTGATATCGGTAATCAGGAAGCCATATATCACACAAGGTAACATCATTAGGAGATGTCTGTGGTGGTGAAGCATGGAGGACTGCACATCCGTGCAGTCTGACTCCCACTGTAGAGAAGATGATGAATGCACTGGAAACACTATGAGTCAATGTAGCTGAGATCTGCTCCCAGTCTCAGCTCTGCACACTTGTACACCAGGACTCTGTCTCTCAGTCTCTGTGTGTCACACTCTCCTCACTCTCTCTGAGATGGAGGAACAGGAAACTACATAACAAGACTCCGCCTCCGAGTGACTCTTGGCACTAGAGGTCTGACACTAGGGGATGCACACATAGACTGATAAACAGAAGGAGACAGGTACAGAGCTCACCATGTCCTAACAGTATCAATCTGAATTTACCCAGTTCCTTATACCCCTTTTCCACCTAAAACGCGGGTCGCAGCCGGGAGCCTGACACAGGTGGTACAAGGCTGCAACTAGAGATGAGCGGGTTCGGTTCCTCTGAATCCGAACCCGCCCGAACTTCAGGTTTTTTACACGGGTCCGAGCAGGCTCGGATCTTCCCGCCTTGCTTCGAGCGCGCCCGAACGTCATCATCACGCTGTCGGATTCTCGCGAGGCTCGGATTCTATCGCGAGACTCGGATTCTATATAAGGAGCCGCGCGTCGCCGCCATTTTCACACGTGCATTGAGAGTCATAGGGAGAGGACGTGGCTGGCGTCCTCTCCGTTTAGAGAAGAGAGAGACACAGTATTTTCGGGGAGCATTATTAGGAGGAGTACTACTGTATACTACTATACTACTTGCTGAAGTGATATTTATAGATTAGATAGTGTGACTGTAAGTGTATTATCTGACTTGTGGGGGAGACACTGACAGTGGGGAGCAGTTAGAGTCTGAGAGCAGGACTCAGGAGTACATATAACGTACAGTGCACACTTTTGCTGCCAGAGTCAGTGCCACACTGCCATTGTTGTGACCACACTGACCACCAGTATAATAATATATTTTGTGATTGTCTGCTTAGGCCTCGGAGTACTAGTTGCAAGTTGCAACGTGACCTGTCCTGAAGTGACCACCAGTTTAATAATCAATCACCACCAGTTTAATATATATATATATATATATATATATATAATTGTATATAATATATATATATATATAATATTGTATACCACCTACCCGTGGTTTTTTTTTTTCATTCTTCTTTATACATACTACTATAGTAGCTTACTGTAGCAGTCTGCGGTGCTGTGCTGACCTGACAGTGTCCAGCAGGTCCGTCATCAGTCATTACATAATAAATATATATAGTACCTGTCCGGCTGCAGTACTAGTGATATTATATTGATTTCATCTCATTATCAATAATTTATCATCCAGTCTAGACTCTATATTAGCAGCAGACACAGTACGTTAGTCCACGGCTGTAGCTACCTCTGTGTCGGCACTCGGCAGTCCATCCATAATTGTATACCACCTACCCGTGGTTTTTTTTTTTTCTTTCTTCTTTGTACATACTACTATAGTATAGTAGCTTACTGTAGCAGTCTGCGGTGCTGCTGAGCTGACAGTGTCCAGCAGGTCCGTCATCAGTCATCATTACCTAATAAATATATTATCTACCTGTCCGGCTGCAGTACTAGTGATATTATATATACATACATATATATATTGATTTCATCTCATTATCTATCATCCAGTCTATATTAGCAGCAGACACAGTACGTTAGTCCACGGCTGTAGCTACCTCTGTGTCGGCACTCAGCAGTCCATCCATAATTGTATACCACCTACCCGTGGTTTTTTTTTTCTTTCTTCTTTGTACATACTACTATAGTATAGTAGCTTACTGTAGCAGTCTGCGGTGCTGCTGAGCTGACAGTGTCCAGCAGGTCCGTCATCAGTCATCATTACCTAATAAATATATTATCTACCTGTCCGGCTGCAGTACTAGTAATATTATATATACATACATATATATATTGATTTCATCTCATTATCAATCATCCAGTCTATATTAGCAGCAGACACAGTACGTTAGTCCACGGCTGTAGCTACCTCTGTGTCGGCACTCGGCAGTCCATCCATAATTGTATACTACCTACCCGTGGTTTTTTTTTTTTTCTTTCTTCTTTGTACATACTACTATAGAGTATAGTAGCTTACTGTAGCAGTCTGCGGTGCTGCTGAGCTGACAGTGTCCAGCAGGTCCGTCATCAGTCATCATTACCTAATAAATATATTATCTACCTGTCCGGCTGCAGTACTAGTGATATTATATATACATACATATATATATTGATTTCATCTCATTATCAATCATCCAGTCTATATTAGCAGCAGACACAGTACGTTAGTCCACGGCTGTAGCTACCTCTGTGTCGGCACTCAGCAGTCCATCCATAATTGTATACCACCTACCCGTGGTTTTTTTTTTTTCTTCTTTGTACATACTACTATAGTATAGTAGCTTACTGTAGCAGTCTGCGGTGCTGCTGAGCTGACAGTGTCCAGCAGGTCCGTCATCAGTCATCATTACCTAATAAATATATTATCTACCTGTCCGGCTGCAGTACTAGTGATATTATATATACATACATATATATATTGATTTCATCTCATTATCAATCATCCAGTCTATATTAGCAGCAGACACAGTACGTTAGTCCACGGCTGTAGCTACCTCTGTGTCGGCACTCGGCAGTCCATCCATAATTGTATACCACCTACCCGTGGTTTTTTTTTTTTCTTTCTTCTTTGTACATACTACTATAGAGTATAGTAGCTTACTGTAGCAGTCTGCGGTGCTGCTGAGCTGACAGTGTCCAGCAGGTCCGTCATCAGTCATCATTACCTAATAAATATATTATCTACTTGTCCGGCTGCAGTACTAGTGATATTATATATACATACATATATATATTGATTTCATCTCATTATCAATCATCCAGTCTATATTAGCAGCAGACACAGTACGTTAGTCCACGGCTGTAGCTACCTCTGTGTCGGCACTCGGCAGTCCATCCATAATTGTATACCACCTACCCGTGGTTTTTTTTTTTCTTTCTTCTTTGTACATACTACTATAGTATAGTAGCTTACTGTAGCAGTCTGCGGTGCTGCTGAGCTGACAGTGTCCAGCAGGTCCGTCATCAGTCATCATTACCTAATAAATATATTATCTACCTGTCCGGCTGCAGTACTAGTGATATTATATATACATACATATATATATTGATTTCATCTCATTATCAATCATCCAGTCTATATTAGCAGCAGACACAGTACGTTAGTCCACGGCTGTAGCTACCTCTGTGTCGGCACTCGGCAGTCCATCCATAAGTATACTAGTATCCATCCATCTCCATTGTTTACCTGAGGTGCCTTTTAGTTGTGCCTATTAAAATATGGAGAACAAAAATGTTGAGGTTCCAAAATTAGGGAAAGATCAAGATCCACTTCCACCTCGTGCTGAAGCTGCTGCCACTAGTCATGGCCGAGACGATGAAATGCCAGCAACGTCGTCTGCCAAGGCCGATGCCCAATGTCATAGTACAGAGCATGTCAAATCCAAAACACCAAATATCAGTAAAAAAAGGACTCCAAAACCTAAAATAAAATTGTCGGAGGAGAAGCGTAAACTTGCCAATATGCCATTTACCACACGGAGTGGCAAGGAACGGCTGAGGCCCTGGCCTATGTTCATGGCTAGTGGTTCAGCTTCACATGAGGATGGAAGCACTCAGCCTCTCGCTAGAAAACTGAAAAGACTCAAGCTGGCAAAAGCACCGCAAAGAACTGTGCGTTCTTCGAAATCCCAAATCCACAAGGAGAGTCCAATTGTGTCGGTTGCGATGCCTGACCTTCCCAACACTGGACGTGAAGAGCATGCGCCTTCCACCATTTGCACGCCCCCTGCAAGTGCTGGAAGGAGCACCCGCAGTCCAGTTCCTGATAGTCAGATTGAAGATGTCAGTGTTGAAGTACACCAGGATGAGGAGGATATGGGTGTTGCTGGCGCTGGGGAGGAAATTGACCAGGAGGATTCTGATGGTGAGGTGGTTTGTTTAAGTCAGGCACCCGGGGAGACACCTGTTGTCCGTGGGAGGAATATGGCCGTTGACATGCCTGGTGAAAATACCAAAAAAATCAGCTCTTCAGTGTGGAGGTATTTCAACAGAAAAGCGGACAACAGGTGTCAAGCCGTGTGTTGCCTTTGTCAAGCTGTAATAAGTAGGGGTAAGGACGTTAACCACCTCGGAACATCCTCCCTTATACGTCACCTGCAGCGCATTCATAATAAGTCAGTGACAAGTTCAAAAACTTTGGGCGACAGCGGAAGCAGTCCACTGACCAGTAAATCCCTTCCTCTTGTAACCAAGCTCACGCAAACCACCCCACCAACTCCCTCAGTGTCAATTTCCTCCTTCCCCAGGAATGCCAATAGTCCTGCAGGCCATGTCACTGGCAATTCTGACGAGTCCTCTCCTGCCTGGGATTCCTCCGATGCATCCTTGCGTGTAACGCCTACTGCTGCTGGCGCTGCTGTTGTTGCTGCTGGGAGTCGATGGTCATCCCAGAGGGGAAGTCGTAAGCCCACTTGTACTACTTCCAGTAAGCAATTGACTGTCCAACAGTCCTTTGCGAGGAAGATGAAATATCACAGCAGTCATCCTGCTGCAAAGCGGATAACTGAGGCCTTGACAACTATGTTGGTGTTAGACGTGCGTCCGGTATCCGCCGTTAGTTCACAGGGAACTAGACAATTTATTGAGGCAGTGTGCCCCCGTTACCAAATACCATCTAGGTTCCACTTCTCTAGGCAGGCGATACCGAGAATGTACACGGACGTCAGAAAAAGACTCACCAGTGTCCTAAAAAATGCAGTTGTACCCAATGTCCACTTAACCACGGACATGTGGACAAGTGGAGCAGGGCAGGGTCAGGACTATATGACTGTGACAGCCCACTGGGTAGATGTATGGACTCCCGCCGCAAGAACAGCAGCGGCGGCACCAGTAGCAGCATCTCGCAAACGCCAACTCTTTCCTAGGCAGGCTACGCTTTGTATCACCGCTTTCCAGAATACGCACACAGCTGAAAACCTCTTACGGCAACTGAGGAAGATCATCGCGGAATGGCTTACCCCAATTGGACTCTCCTGTGGATTTGTGGCATCGGACAACGCCAGCAATATTGTGTGTGCATTAAATATGGGCAAATTCCAGCACGTCCCATGTTTTGCACATACCTTGAATTTGGTGGTGCAGAATTTTTTTAAAAACGACAGGGGCGTGCAAGAGATGCTGTCGGTGGCCAGAAGAATTGCGGGACACTTTCGGCGTACAGGCACCACGTACAGAAGACTGGAGCACCACCAAAAACTACTGAACCTGCCCTGCCATCATCTGAAGCAAGAAGTGGTAACGAGGTGGAATTCAACCCTCTATATGCTTCAGAGGTTGGAGGAGCAGCAAAAGGCCATTCAAGCCTATACAATTGAGCACGATATAGGAGGTGGAATGCACCTGTCTCAAGCGCAGTGGAGAATGATTTCAACGTTGTGCAAGGTTCTGATGCCCTTTGAACTTGCCACACGTGAAGTCAGTTCAGACACTGCCAGCCTGAGTCAGGTCATTCCCCTCATCAGGCTTTTGCAGAAGAAGCTGGAGACATTGAAGGAGGAGCTAACACGGAGCGATTCCGCTAGGCATGTGGGACTTGTGGATGGAGCCCTTAATTCGCTTAACAAGGATTCACGGGTGGTCAATCTGTTGAAATCAGAGCACTACATTTTGGCCACCGTGCTCGATCCTAGATTTAAAGCCTACCTTGGATCTCTCTTTCCGGCAGACACAAGTCTGCTGGGGTTGAAAGACCTGCTGGTGAGAAAATTGTCAAGTCAAGCGGAACGCGACCTGTCAACATCTCCTCCTTCACATTCTCCCGCAAGTGGGGGTGCGAGGAAAAGGCTCAGAATTCCGAGCCCACCCGCTGGCGGTGATGCAGGGCAGTCTGGAGCGACTGCTGATGCTGACATCTGGTCCGGACTGAAGGACCTGACAACGATTACGGACATGTCGTCTACTGTCACTGCATATGATTCTCTCACCATTGAAAGAATGGTGGAGGATTATATGAGTGACCGCATCCAAGTAGGCACGTCACACAGTCCGTACTTATACTGGCAGGAAAAAGAGGCAATTTGGAGGCCCTTGCACAAACTGGCTTTATTCTACCTAAGTTGCCCTCCCACAAGTGTGTACTCCGAAAGAGTGTTTAGTGCCGCCGCTCACCTTGTCAGCAATCGGCGTACGAGGTTACATCCAGAAAATGTGGAGAAGATGATGTTCATTAAAATGAATTATAATCAATTCCTCCGTGGAGACATTGACCAGCAGCAATTGCCTCCACAAAGTACACAGGGAGCTGAGATGGTGGATTCCAGTGGGGACGAATTGATAATCTGTGAGGAGGGGGATGTACACGGTGATATATCGGAGGATGATGATGAGGTGGACATCTTGCCTCTGTAGAGCCAGTTTGTGCAAGGAGAGATTAATTGCTTCTTTTTTGGTGGGGGTCCAAACCAACCCGTCATTTCAGTCACAGTCGTGTGGCAGACCCTGTCACTGAAATGATGGGTTGGTTAAAGTGTGCATGTCCTGTTTATACAACATAAGGGTGGGTGGGAGGGCCCAAGGACAATTCCATCTTGCACCTCTTTTTTCTTTAATTTTTCTTTGCGTCATGTGCTGTTTGGGGAGGGTTTTTTGGAAGGGACATCCTGCGTGACACTGCAGTGCCACTCCTAGATGGGCCCGGTGTTTGTGTCGGCCACTAGGGTCGCTTATCTTACTCACACAGCTACCTCATTGCGCCTCTTTTTTTCTTTGCGTCATGTGCTGTTTGGGGAGGGTTTTTTGGAAGGGACATCCTGCGTGACACTGCAGTGACACTCCTAGATGGGCCCGGTGTTTGTGTCGGCCACTAGGGTCGCTTATCTTACTCACACAGCTACCTCATTGCGCCTCTTTTTTTCTTTGCGTCATGTGCTGTTTGGGGAGGGTTTTTTGGAAGGGACATCCTGCGTGACACTGCAGTGACACTCCTAGATGGGCCCGGTGTTTGTGTCGGCCACTAGGGTCGCTTATCTTACTCACACAGCTACCTCATTGCGCCTCTTTTTTTCTTTGCGTCATGTGCTGTTTGGGGAGGGTTGTTAGGAAGGGACATCCTGCGTGACACTGCAGTGACACTCCTAGATGGGCCCGGTGTTTGTGTCGGCCACTAGGGTCGCTTATCTTACTCACACAGCTACCTCATTGCGCCTCTTTTTTTCTTTGCGTCATGTGCTGTTTGGGGAGGGTTTTTTGGAAGGGACATCCTGCGTGACACTGCAGTGACACTCCTAGATGGGCCCGGTGTTTGTGTCGGCCACTAGGGTCGCTTATCTTACTCACACAGCTACCTCATTGCGCCTCTTTTTTTCTTTGCGTCATGTGCTGTTTGGGGAGGGTTTTTTGGAAGGGACATCCTGCGTGACACTGCAGTGCCACTCCTAGATGGGCCCGGTGTTTGTGTCGGCCACTAGGGTCGCTTATCTTACTCACACAGCTACCTCATTGCGCCTCTTTTTTTCTTTGCGTCATGTGCTGTTTGGGGAGGGTTTTTTGGAAGGGACATCCTGCGTGACACTGCAGTGACACTCCTAGATTGGCCCGGTGTTTGTGTCGGCCACTAGGGTCGCTTATCTTACTCACACAGCTACCTCATTGCGCCTCTTTTTTTCTTTGCGTCATGTGCTGTTTGGGGAGGGTTTTTTGGAAGGGACATCCTGCGTGACACTGCAGTGACACTCCTAGATGGGCCCGGTGTTTGTGTCGGCCACTAGGGTCGCTTATCTTACTCACACAGCTACCTCATTGCGCCTCTTTTTTTCTTTGCGTCATGTGCTGTTTGGGGAGGGTTTTTTGGAAGGGACATCCTGCGTGACACTGCAGTGACACTCCTAGATGGGCCCGGTGTTTGTGTCGGCCACTAGGGTCGCTTATCTTACTCACACAGCTACCTCATTGCGCCTCTTTTTTTCTTTGCGTCATGTGCTGTTTGGGGAGGGTTTTTTGGAAGGGACATCCTGCGTGACACTGCAGTGACACTCCTAGATGGGCCCGGTGTTTGTGTCGGCCACTAGGGTCGCTTATCTTACTCACACAGCTACCTCATTGCGCCTCTTTTTTTCTTTGCGTCATGTGCTGTTTGGGGAGGGTTTTTTGGAAGGGACATCCTGCGTGACACTGCAGTGACACTCCTAGATGGGCCCGGTGTTTGTGTCGGCCACTAGGGTCGCTTAGCTTAGTCATCCAGCGACCTAGGTGCAAATTTTAGGACTAAAAATAATATTGTGAGGTGTGAGGTATTCAGAATAGACTGAAAATGAGTGTAAATTATGGTTTTTGAGGTTAATAATACTTTGGGATCAAAATGACCCCCAAATTCTATGATTTAAGCTGTTTTTTAGTGTTTTTTGAAAAAAACACCCGAATCCGACAAAAAAAATTCGGTGAGGTTTTGCCAAAACGCGGTCGAACCCAAAACACGGCCGCGGAACCGAACCCAAAACCAAAACACAAAACCCGAAAAATTTCCGGCGCTCATCTCTAGCTGCAACCCGCGTCAGCCCCCTTTCCTATCTGCAGTCACCATCCCAGCATATTGCCAGGTTGGTGATGCTGCCGGTGATGCGGCGGGGGCGGCACTGGGAGTTCACATGATCTCCCAGCGCCACCCTTCCATACACTGTGAATGGGAGCCGGGTCGCATCGACCCGGCTACCGTTTACACAGCACAGCTTACCGTGTTGAACCCGTGTTCAACCCTGCAAGCTACCCGAGTTGAAATACCGGGTCATTCGACCAGGATTATTCCAACTAGGCCTTCTTATACCAGCCAGCAACACGGGTTATGCGCGTTCATGTGCAATAACCCATGTTATATGCTGGTTGCTGTAAAAGGGGTATTATTCGGAACAATCCCTAGAGGTGGAAAACAAAGGTCTTTCAAAGGAGGAGACAGAAAAGGGCCACACATGCAGCCATGCCTGACCTCCGCCTCTACCTTATTCCTAACTATCACCAAAATATGCCTAGTTGATTTTAGATTTCTCTTAGCCTAAACTAAAACTGGCTGAATTCAGGGCCAGTTCTAGCCCTTTTGGCGCCCTGGGCGGAAATAGGGGCGTGGCTTCATACAGGGGGCGTGGTCAGTTACTCTCCCTGTAGAGTTGTGCCCCCATTTGTGCCCCCTGTAGGAGTAGCGCCGCTTACACAAAAAAAAATTAATACTATCCCCGCTCCTGATGCCCGACCGCTGCAGACCTCCGCCGGCGCCGCTTCTCTCCTCGGATCTATGGGAGAGACGTCATGACGTCTCTCCCATAGCACAGCATAGATAGACACTAGAGGTCAATTATGACCCCTAGCGTCTGTGTCAGTCCCACAATGCTGTGCGGTACACGATGACGTCATCGCACACCGCACAGCAAAGGTCCTCTCCACGAAGGGAAACTAGACGTGTAGCGTCTAGTTCCCTTCACAGCGGGGGACCAGCGGGGGGCACAGTAGCAGATCTTGCCATGGTGCGGCGCCCTCCGGATGGCGCCGGCGCCCTCCGGAAGGCGGCGCCCCGGGCAAAAGTCCTGCTTGCCCGTGGCAAGATCCGCTACTGGCTGAATTACAGGTAAGCAAAATCTTCACTAAAACCTTGTAGCAAAAGCCGTCTCCTGACTAAGTGGACAGTGACTTAACCAATGCATTACAATTTACTGTTGAATTAGCTAGCACCAGTGCTTAAAGTGGTCCTAGAGAGGTGGTGGAACTCATGACCCCCCCCCCCCCCCCCTACCTCCGGCGCCCTTGGAATAAAAG
Source organism: Pseudophryne corroboree (assembly GCF_028390025.1). Classification (NCBI taxonomy): domain Eukaryota; kingdom Metazoa; phylum Chordata; class Amphibia; order Anura; family Myobatrachidae; genus Pseudophryne; species Pseudophryne corroboree. Next base: position 359,873,126 of record NC_086447.1, on the reverse strand, counting down.
TATTGCGGCGTGTACCCCAAAAAGGGCGTGGTCTCAAAACAAAAGGGGCAAGGTCACACAATAGTAATAATGCCCACAGTAGTAGCACCCCGTAATACACAATGGGGGTCATTCCGAGTTGTTCACTCGCTGCTATTTTTAGCTGAATTGCTAATAGGCTAAAACCCGGCAGTTCTGCGCATGCGTATGCACCGCAGGGCGCACGCGCTAAGCAATTTTACACAAAACTATGCTATTTTACTCACGGGCGAACAAAGGCCCTCATTCCGAGTTGATCGGTCGCAAGGCGAATTTAGCAGAGTTACACACGCTAAGCCGCCGCCTACTGGGAGTGTATCTTAGCATCTTAAAATTGCGACTGATGTATTCGCAATAATGCGATCACAAACTACTTAGCAGTTTTAGAGTAGCTCCACACTTACTCTGCCTGTGCGATCAGTTCAGTGCTTGTCGTTCCTGGTTTGACGTCACAAACACACCCAGCGTTCGCCCAACCACTCCCCCGTTTCTCCGGCCACTCCTGCGTTTTTTCCGGAAACGGTAGCGTTTTCAGCCACACGCCCATAAAACGCCGTGTTTCCGCCCAGTAACACCCATTTCCTGTCAATCACATTACGATCGCCGGAGCGATGAAAAAGCCGTGAGTAAAAATACTATCTTCATAGCAAAGATACTTGGCGCAGTCGCAGTGCGAATATTGCGCATGCGCACTATGCGGTATTTCACTGCGATGCGATGAAAAATACCGAGCGAACGACTCGGAATGAGGGCCAAAGCTTTTCAGTCGCTCTGTTGATCGGAGAATGATTGACAGGAAGTGGGTGTTTCTGGGTGGTAACTGAGCGTTTTCCGGGAGTGTGCTAAAAAACGCAGGCGTGCCAGCAGAAAACGCAGGAGTGGCTGGAGAAACAGGGGAGTGGCTGGCCGGGCATGTTTGTGACGTTAAACCAGGAACTAAACTGACTGAGGTGATCGCAATCTAGGAGTAGGTCTGGAGCTACTCAGAAACTGCAAGGAAATACTTAATAGCAGAATTGCTAATCTTTCGTTAGCAATTCTGCTATGCTAAGATACACTCCCAGAGGGCGGCGGCTTTGCGTTTGCATTGCTGCTAAAAGTAGCTAGCGAGCGAACAACTCAGAATGACCACCAATGCCCACAGCAGTAGCGCCCCTTTTACAATGACCACAGTAGTAGTGCTCCTTATGCAATGTCCACTATACTGGTAGTGCCCCTTATATAGAGCCCATAGTAGTGGTGCCCCTTATGCAATGCAGCCAGTAGTAGTGCCCTTATGTCCGCAGGAGTGATGCCCCTTATGTAGTGCCCCCTTTACAATGCGCTCATTAGTAGTGCCCCCATTAGTAATGTCCTTAATGGTAATGCCCCTGTGTACTATTGCCCAGCAGTAATGTTGCCTGTAGTAATGCCCCCAGTCATTTAGCCCCCTGTAGTTTAGCCCCAGTAGTTATGCCCCCAGTAGTAATGCCCCTGAGGTTATGACCACAGTAGTTTACCCCCACTTTAGTTTAGCCTCCCAGTGGTAATGCCCCCAGTAGTTTAGCCCCCAGTGGTAATGCCCCCTGTAGTTTAGCCCCTGCAGTTATGCCCCCAGTAGTTTAGCCCCCCAGTAGTAATGCACCCAGTAGTTTAGCCCCATGTAGTTTGCCCCAAGTAGGAATGCCCAGGTAGTTTAGCCCCTGTAGTTATGCCCCCCTGTAGTTTATCCCCCCTGTAGTTATGCCCTCAGTAGTAATGTGCCCCTGTAGTTATGCCCCCAGTAGTAAAGCGCCCCTGTAGTTTGCCACATGTAGCTTGCCCCCAGTAGTTAGCCCCCTGTAGTTTGCCCCAAGTAGTAATGCCCCCAGTAGTTTAGCCCCTAGTAGTAATGCCCCCTTGTAGTTTAGCCCCGCAGTAGTAATACCCCTGTAGTTTGCCCCCAGTAGTAATGCCCCTGTAGTTATGCCCCCAGTAGTAATGCACCCCTGTAGTTTGCCCCAGTAGCTTGCCCCCAGAAGTAATGCCCCCTTGTAGTTTAGCCCCGCTGTAGTAATGCCCCTGTAGTTTGCCCCCAGTAGTAATGCCCCTGTAGTTTGCCCCCAGTAGTAATGCGCCCCTGTAGTTTGCCCCCAGTAGTAATGTGCCCCTGTAATTATGCCCACAGTAGTAATGCGCCCCTGTAGTTATGTCCTCAGTAGTAATGTGCCCCTGTAGTTATGCCCTCAGTAGTAATGCACCCCTGTAGTTTGCTCCCAGTAGCTTGCCCCCAGTAGTTAGCCCCAAGTAGTAATGCCCCCAGTAGTAATGCCCTCTGTAGTTTGCCCCTTGTAGTTTAGCCACCCTGTAGTAATGCCCCTTGTAGTTTAGCCCCCCTGTAGTTTAGTCCCCAAATAGTTGTGCCCCCAGTAGCTTAGCCCCTGTAGTTATGCCCCCAGTAGTGTGCCCCAAGTAGTAATGCCCCCAGTAGTAATGCGCCCCAGTAGTTTACCCCTTGTAGCTTGCCCCCTCTAGCTTGCCCCCAGGAGACGTGCCTTAAAAAAATAACAAAAGCCACCATACTTATCAACAGGGACGGTTCTTGCCCTTTTGGTGCCCCGGGCGGGAAACATGGGCGTGGCTTCATACAGGGGGTGTGGTCAGTTACGCCCCCTGTACAGTAAAGTAGCGCCGCTGTAAAAGAAAAAAATAATAATACTGACTATCCCCGCTCCCAACCGCTGCAGACCTCCGCCGGTGCCGCTCCTCTCCTCGGATCTGGCATAGACAGACACTAGAGGTCAATTATGACCCCTAGCGTCTGTGTCAGTCCCACAATGCTGTGCGGTGCGCGATTACATCATCGCGCACTGCACAGCAAAGGTCCTCTCCACGAAGGGAAACTAGACGCGTAGCGTCTAGTTCCCTTCACAGCGGGGGGGCGGCGGGGGACACAGCAGGCAGCGGGGGGCACAGCAGTAGCGGATCTTGCCATGGTGCGGCGCCCTCTGGATGGCGGCGCCCCGGGCAAAAGTCCGGCTTTCCCGTGTCAAGATCCTCTACTGCTTACCAAGCCCCGCTCCCGCGTCCGACCGCTGTGATCTCCTGGCGTCCGGCTCCCCAGCACTATGAGAGAGACGTCATGACGTCTCTCTCATAGCGCACACTAGACCCGGGAGCCGGAAGCAGGAGCTCAGTAGTGAGCTCCTGCCGCCAGGCTTCCACTTTGCGGGGAGAGCTGGGCACAGCTGGTAACAGCGGGCACCCGGCATCTCCCTGGGGCGCCGGCACACATCGGGTGAGGTGAGCCGGAGGAGGTGGACCTGCGTTCCGTCTCCAAGTGGAACTGACGGAACGTAGTTCCGCCCCGTTCCGGCTCACTTTAACCCCTGGCTGGCACTATGTACTATACCATGTTTTTGATGTATGTAAAGCGACTATGCTCACTCCTTCCCGCTGCCTGACTGCTGGGACGACTGTAATCATTTGCTGGGTGATTTCCCCACACAACATGTTGGTAGTGAGAGCTTGTCCCTCTTGTACGCTGTCCATTATTAAATGCCTAGCACTTTCCCCTTCCTGCAGTATTAAATCCTGGCCTGGCCAGAAAGGGCCGTTTACGACCTACAGAAGCATCCGTAGTGGGACAAGCCTGCTGAGTAACTTCAAGTCAGACTTCTACATCTTTGTAACTAAAACAAATTCTCTTCTGCCCATCTTGCATTTTACGAAAAAGCTTGTCATACCGGCGTCATGTACATGCTGTGAAACAAATGCCAGTACTTCAAATATTCAAAGACTCCCTCGAACGCATCTCTACATAACAAGCTGCAAATATATATATTCCAGAAAGCCAATTAGGATAACTTTGCCACGCTTCTTTCGCAGCCGACCCCTCTGATCTAGCCAGATCCAAAGCTTTCTTAGCATCATGCATGATGTATACGCTCTATAATCCTAGATCTAACACCCCTCAAAATAGCTGTACTGGAGCAATGGAACACATTCTCCGATGCTCCCAAATCCGACCAACACATCCCTGGAAACAGAAGACTGTCCCTATTGTCACAGTGCGCCGACCGCATCTTGACATGACGACGGTTGATCTTCTTGAACTTCACTTGCTGACGCTGTTGCAGGTGGAACTTTATGAGACCTAGGATTCTGTGAAATTGCAACGTCCAAGTTAAACTCTAACGACACAGGGGCTGAAGACACAAACAGTGTAGGAGGAAACCTTTTAGAAGGGTGGGGGGGGGTGGGGGGGGGCTGTATTGCCAGCGGTGATGTGCTTTCCCACACCATAAGGGGAGGCTGAGGCAATGGGGGTTGAATAACTTATTGAGCTCCAGCCATCAGGGTGTTGCATCATTTGGGTGTAAGGGTTGTAAAATTCAGGGGCAACAGCAAAAGGCTGTACATAGAAATGAAATAACACCTGCTGCATGAATTCAAACCGTGGTTAAAATAAGCATGGAGGGTGGGTGGGGGCATATACAGGTTACCCTTTTTTGAGTGATTTCACTAGTGATAAGGACATTGTAAAGCCAAGCTGGTGGTGTATTGTGAGTGGTGTCATTGGGCCTAATGCAGACCTGATCGCTAGGGAGCGTTTTTTGCATCCCTGCGATCAGGTAGTCGCCGCCTACAGGGGGAGGGGGAAATAGCTGTGCAGGGGTGCAATTGTATGTGCAGGAGAGCTACACAAACAGAAGTTTGTGCAGTCTCTGCACAGCCCAGGACTTACTCTTCCAGTGCGATGATCGGGGCCGGAGCTGACGTCAGAAACCCTTCCTTCAGACGCCTGGTTCCTCCTGCGTTTCTCTGGACACTCCTTAAAAATGGTCAGTTGCCACCCACAAACGGCCTCTTCCTGTCAGTCACCTTGCGATCACCCGTGCGATCGCTTTTCTCGGACATCCCGTCGCTGCCTGTCAACCCCCGTCGCTGCAGACTGACGCGCCTGCGCATTGCGGTGTATACACATGCACAGTTCAGACCTGATCGCAGGCTGTACGAAAATGCAGCCTTGCGATCAGGTCTGAATTAGGGCCATTGTGTTGAGCTTCCCCCAGTCATTTTGAAAAGCTGGCTCCTCTGTTAGGAGGTATTTACAGTGCATTCGGAAAGCGCTTCACTTTTTGCACATTTTGTTATGTTACAGCTTATTCCAAAATGGAATAAATTAATTTTTTTCCCCACAAAATTGTACACACAATACATACAATGACAACGTGAAAAAAGTTTTTTTGAGATGTTTGCAAATTTATTAAAAATAAAAAACTGAGAAATCACATGTACATAAGTATTCACAGCCTTTGCTCAAGACTTTGTTGATGCACCTTTAACAGCAATTACAGCTTCAAGTCTTTTTGAATATGATGCCACAAGCTTGGCACACCTATCTTTGGGCAGTTTCGCCCATTCCCCTTTACAGCACCTTTCAAGCTCCATCAGGTTGGATGGGAAGCGTCGGTGCACAGCCATATTCAGATCTCTCCAGAGATGTTCAATCGGATTCAAGTCTGGGCTCTGGCTGGGCCACTCAAGGACATTCACAAAGTTGTCCTGAAGCCACTCCTTTGATATCTTGGCTGAATGCTTAGGGTCGTTATCCTGCTGAAAGATGAACCATCGCCCCAGTCTGAGGTCAAGAGCGCTCCGGAGCAGGTTTTCATCCAGGATGTCTCTGTACATTGCTGCATTCATCTTTCCCTCTATCCTGACTAGTCTCCCAGTTCCTGCCACTGAAAAATATCCCCACAGCATGATGCGGCCCCCACCATGCTTCACTGTAGGGATGGTATTGGACTGGTGATGAGCTGTGCCTGGTTTCCTCCAAACATGACACCTGTTATTCACGCCAAAGAGTTCAATCTTTGTCTCATCAGACCAGAGAATTTTGTTTCTCATTGTCTGAGCGTCCTTCAGGTGTATTTTGGCAAACTCCAGGCAGGCTGGCATGTGCTTTTTACTAAGGAGTGACTTCCGTCTGGCCACTCTACCATACAGACCTGATTGGTGGATTATTGCAAAGATGGTTGTCCTTCTGGAAGGTTCTCCTCTCTCCACAGAGGAATGCTGTAGCTCTGACAAAGTGACAATCGGGTTCTTGGTCACCTCCCTGACTAGGGCCTTTTCCCCCGATCGCTCAGTTTAGACAGCCAGCCACCTCTAGGAAGAGTCCTGGTAGTTCGAAAATTCTTCCATTTATGGATGATGGAGGCCACTGTGCTCATTGGGACCTTCAAAGCAGCAGATATTTTTCTGTACCCTTCCACAGATTTGTGCCTCGAGACAATCCTGTCTTGGAGATCTACAGACAATTCCTTTGACTTCTTACTTGGTTTGTGCTCAGACATGTACTGTCAAATGTGGGACCTTATATAGACAGGCGCGTGCCTTTCCAAATGATGTCCAATCTACTGAATTTACCACAGGTGGACTCCAATTAAGTTGTAGGAATATCTCAAGGATGATCAGTGGAAACAGGATACACCTAAGCTCAATTTTTAGCTTATGTACAGTTTTTTATTTTTATTTTATTTTATTCAGAGGGCATATTGGTGTTCAGGTGGCATGTTGGTGTGCAGGGGGCATGTTGGTGTGAAGAGGAAATATTGTGATGTGCAGGGGTGGCATGTTGGTGTGCAGTAGGAGTATGTTGCGTGCAGAAGGAGTATGTTGGTATTCAGGGGGCATATTGGTGTTCAAGGGGCATGTTAGCATGCAGGAGGCATGTTGGTGTGCAGGGTGGGTGATAGTGAGTGATGTGAATAGCAGTGTGTGAGATATGGGGACAGGGATTGATGATGACTGAGAGGTATGTCTGGGTGAGGTACTGAGTCAGGGAGTGAAGGTATTTGAGGGAAATGACAGCAAATAAATTATATTGTAATATACAGATGGAGCCTCCGTTGTCTTACCCCCCTAGTTGCAGGCGTGCACTCCCAGCGTGACTAGGTGATCCATCCGCCTAGTCAAGCCAGGAGTGCACAGAGCCGCTTCCCATTGCCCAGACGGAGACGCTCTCCATTAAAGTGAATGGGACACGTATCCGTCCAGGCGTCGCGTGCCCGTCCAGACAGAGACGCTAACAGCGTCTTCATGCACCCAGGTGGGCGCGTCTAGTCACAGTCACAGACGGAGCCACGACTAGCGTGGCTCTATCTGTATGTCAATTTAAAAATGGCAGTTGAATGGTTATGTGTTATTTTTATATAATTAGTTAAATGAAACCTATTATACTATATACATGGGGGTTGGGGATGGAATCCCGGCAGCCAGGATCCCGGAGGTCAGTATACTGTCAGAATGCCAGGAGCGGGGAGAGCAATAGAAAGCCCCTTGCGGACTCGCTGCTCTCGCCACTGGTTCTATTCCCACGAGTGGGAATAGCCCTGGCGCAACTGTAGGCATTCTCTGCGGTCGGGATCCTTGCGTTGGTATTCTGACCTCTGGGATCCCGACCGCCGGGATATTAACTACATCCCATACACACGCCATAGCTAAGGCAGTGTGATATGTGCCACCATCAAAAGGGCCGGATTAAACCTTGGGGATGCCCAGGGCACTTAAGACAGGGAGCCCCGATGAAAGGTAGGGGATGTACAGTATATTAAATTGTGCATACCTCCCAACATGTCCCATTCCAGGAGGGACAAAATGCTCTCTACCTGGACTTCTCACTTAATATATGATTAGCGTCACCTGTGTTGAACTATTTAATTGATAAGAAAGGTATTTCAACACAGGTGATTGCAATCTTAAATTAAGAAGGAAGTCCAGGTAGAGAGCATTTTGTCCCTCCTTGAATGGGTCATGGTGGGAGGTATAGATTGTTTATATTGAATTTAAACCAATGGTGTATATTAGTTTTAACTAATAGTTTAATAATGCCTGTGTACTGTTTATAGTTCCACCTAATTAACTATTTTATAAACTTTTTTTGTAGTGGAACAAAGACAACTTAACCTTAAAATTAAAATACATATAGAAAAATAAAATAATTTATCATGTCACATGCAAGAATAGCATTAGCCTCTGTACTACTTACATGCTGGTACAGGACTCAGGAGGACTCTGTGTGCGTCTCTATCTCTAGAACCAAAGGGTTTAGCTGCATAACAGTGTTATGTTCAACATACTTGGAACCCAAGAGATTGGGTGGCAATAGAAGGGGGCCTGGGGTACAGTATGCCCTGCATGGCTATGACCATCAAGGGTGACTACTGCAGGCACTTGCTCCAGGAGTCAGTGTCCCACACTACACCTCTGTTCGCTACACAAAAATGTAGGTAAAGAAGACTTTTTAGAATATCTATAATTTTTGTATGAAGCTAGAGCCCACATCTCTGAAAATTATCCAGGCGCCTGTAGACAGGCCTCATTGGCAATTTCCGTGTTACCAAGGGAAAATAAAACATTCAACAATCATCGGACCCCCAATATATCATGGGGAGAGCAGTATAAAGATCACTGATTTCCCTATGGTGTAATAAAACCCCTCCAGTCCCGTTTATGACTGTTTTGTCAATGTGATGGTGCTGAGAAATTGATTTCAATAATTCCAGGAATGACAATGCAAATCTTACTGGATGATTGCCAAGTAATTAGCAAATGTGTGGCTTACAAAGGAAAACACGTGAGGGCAATGACCCTAATATTGCTGTAGGTCACTGACATAGAAAAATTGAACATTGACAATGAATTAAAAAAAAAAGTGTTTATAGGAAATTAGATGATACAATGATTAGTCAGCCCTTTATAAAATAGGTTATAAGATGATAATAATATTATGTAGACTGCTATCAATAGCATGTTGTGTAATCAAAATATTCCAGTTAAAATAATTACATAACTTGGATTTCACGCATGATTGTGATTCTATGTATACTTGTATGTCGTCTCCTAGGTCCATCACATCTGTCTGTAAACAGAGTGGGGCTTACCTCTTCCCCACTGAAGAGTGGATTGTAGTGGTATTCTACAGAGCAGTGTGACTGAGCCTGTACATTAGTAGAAACTAAATATTGAATTATGGGCTGATTCAGAGTAGATGGCAATAGCACAGCTGCTGCGTCTCTGTATGCAACAAATATGCAAAAGCCAAATATTATCTGCTGCTGCGATGGGACATGCTGTAATGATAAGACAAGCTACGTCACAGTTCCTAAAGCTGCAGTATCATCAGGTGCAACTTGAAATTTTTCCTGTACTTACCTTCGGGTAGGAATGCCATGTGGGCCATATATTATTATTGAACTTTAAACTAACATGTAATCTGCATACAATAGAAATATATACATTAGGTAGAGCATCTAAATATGAAGTGCCAGACTCAAAGTTGTATGCCAATGCATTGCAACTGCGATTTTCTAGGCTATGGAATTGCAAATGTTAGAGAGACGCTCACCGGAGCTATCGCAACTCATTCACAATCGCATACACATCCGCAGCTTATACGCAATAAAGAGGAACATCGACTGCTTGAGTAAGTCCATGGCTATGCAGGCTGGCCGCGGTAGTAGTGACACAGGTGCCATGTATCTCTGTGTCCATGGTAACAGCTGATGTCAGACAGTGGCGTAAGTTCGTCACAGTTGCCCGGAGGCAAGATAAATATTGGTGCACCCCTATTTCCTATATTAAGATAAAAGTATGTATGTATGTGGGCATGTATGTGTAAGTGTGTGTGTGTGTGTGTGTGTGTGTGTGTGTGTGTGTGTGTGTGTGTGTGTGTGTGTTTAAATTAGTGATGTGCACCGGTTCCGCGGCCGTGTTTTGGATTCGGACGCGTTTTGGCAAAACCTCCCTGAAATTTTTTTGGCAGATTCGGGTGTGTTTTGGATTCGTTTTTTTTTTACAAAAAACCCTCAAAAACAGCTTAAATCATAGAATTTGGGGGTCATTTTGATCACATAGCATTAACCTCAATAACCATAATTTCCACTCATTTCCAGTCTATTCTGAACACCTCACACCTCACAATATTATTTTTAGTCCTAAAATTTGCACCAAGGTCGCTGGATGACTAAGCTAAGCGACTCAAGTGGCCGACACAAACACCTGGCCCATCTAGGAGTGGCACTGCAGTGTCAGACAGGATGGCCGATTTAAAAAATAGTCCCCAAACAGCACATGATGCAAAGAAAAAAAGAGGTGCACCAAGGTCGCTGGATGGCTAAGCTAAGGGACCCAAGTGGCCGACACAAACACCTGGCCCACCTAGGAGTGGCACTGCAGTTTTCTAGCGAGAGGATGAGTGCTTCCATCCTCATGTGAATCTGAACCACTAGCCATGAACATAGGCCAGGGCCTCAGCCGTTCCTTGCCACTCTGTGTCGTAAATGGCATATTTGCAAGTTTACGCTTCTCATCAGATGCTTTTAATTTTGATTTTTGGGTCATTTTACTGAACTTTTGTAGTATACTTGACGACACAGAGGTAGAGCAATGGACTACTGTACCGTACTGCTATATATATACTGGTGGTCAGCAAAATTCTGCACTGTCCTCCTACTATATAGTATACTGCGCACAACTAAAATGCAGCACAGGTATGGATGCATAGTATACTTGACGACACAGAGGTAGAGCAGTGGACTACTGTACCGTACTGCTATATATATACTGGTGGTCAGCAAAATTCTGCACTGTCCAGTGTCCTCCTACTATATAATACTGCGCACAAATAATATGCAGCACAGGTATGGATGGATAGTATACTTGAAGACACAGAGGTAGGTAGAGCAGTGGACTACTGTACCGTACTGCTATATATACTGGTGGTCAGCAAAATTCTGCACTGTCCTCCTACTATATATACTGCGCACAACTAAAATGCAGCACAGGTATGGATGGATAGTATACTTGACGACACAGAGGTAGGTAGAGCAGTGGACTACTGTACTGTACTGCTATATAATACTGGTGGTCAGAAAATTCTGCACTCTCCTCCTACTATATACTACAATGCAGCACAGATATGGAGCGTTTTTCAGGCAGAGAACGTAGATATTTTCAGCACACTGAGCACAGATATTTGCAAGCACACTGATCACAGATATTTGCAGCACACTGAGCACAGATATTTCCAGCACACTGAACACAGAAACTGAGAGAACGCTGCATGTCCTCTCCCTATCATCTCCAATGCACGAGTGAAAATGGCAGCGACGCGCGGCTCCTTATATAGAAAACGAATCTCGCGAGAATCCGACAGCGGGATGATGACGTTCGGGCGCGCTCGGGTTAACCGAGCAAGGCGGGAGCATCCGAGGCTGCCTCGGAACCGTGCAAAATGGGTGAAGTTCGGGGGGGTTCGGATTTCGAGGAACCGAACCCGCTCATCACTACTCCGAGTCCATATATAGAATACGAATCTCGCGAGAATCCGACAGCGGGATGATGACGTACGGGCGCGCTCGGGTTAACCGTGCATGGCGGGAAGATCCGAATCTGCCTCGAACCCGTGTAAAATGGGTGAAGTTCGGGGGGGTTCGGATTTCAAGGAACCGAACCCGCTCATCACTAGTTTAAATCACAAATTTCTTAGCAATCATACCCAGGATTAGAACCCATGACCTGTTATACTAACAGCAGACACTTTACTGATGGAGTTATTTGCTCCTGTAGAGGAAGCATGACAATTCTAACTATGGTGGTCATTCCGAGTTGTTCGCTCGCAAGCTGCTTTTAGCAGCTTTGCACACGCTAAGCCGCCGCCTACTGGGAGTGAATCTTAGCTTATCAAAATTGCGAACGAAAGATTCGCAATATTGCGAAAAGACTTCTCTGTGCAGTTTCTGAGTAACTCGAGACTTACTCTGCAAGTGCGATCAGTTCAGTGCTTGTCGTTCCTGGTTTGACGTCACAAACACACCCAGCGTTCGCCCAGACACTCCTCCGTTTCTCCAGCCACTCCCGCGTTTTTCCCAGAAACGGTAGCGTTTTTTCACACACTCCCATAAAACGGCCAGGTTCCGCCCAGAAACACCCACTTCCTGTCAATAACACTCCGATCACCAGAACGAAGAAAAACCTCGTAATGCCGTGAGTAAAATACCTAACTGCATAGCAAATTTACTTGGCGCAGTCGCACTGCGGACATTGCGCATGCGCATTAGCGACTAATCGCTCCGTTGCGAGAAAAAAATAACGAGCGAACAACTCGGAATGACCCCCTATATGAAGTTACGTGTAATTGTCAGATAAGTATCTTTATATAGGTGGTCATTCCGAGTTGTTCGCTCGCAAGCTGCTTTTAGCAGCTTTGCACACGCTAAGCCGCCGCCTACTGGGAGTGAATCTTAGCTTATCAAAATTGCGAACGAAAGATTAGCAATATTGCGAAAAGACTTCTCTGTGCAGTTTCTGAGTAGCTCGAGACTTACTCTGCCAGTGCGATCAGTTCAGTGCTTGTCGTTCCTGGTTTGACGTCACAAACACACCCAGCGTTCGCCCAGACACTCCTCCGTTTCTCCAGCCACTCCCGCGTTTTTCCCAGAAACTGTAGCGTTTTTTCACACACTCCCATAAAACGGCCAGTTTCCGCCCAGAAACACCCACTTCCTGTCAATCACACTCCGATCACCAGAACAAAGAAAAAACTAGAGATGAGCGGGTTCGGTTCCTCGGAATCCGAACCCCCCCGAACTTCAGCCTTTTTACACGGGTCCGAGGCAGACTCGGATCTTCCCGCCTTGCTCGGTTAACCCGAGCGCGCCCGAACGTCATCATCCCGCTGTCGGATTCTCGCGAGGCTCGGATTCTATCGCAGGACTCGGATTCTATATAAGGAGCCGCGCGTCGCCGCCATTTTCACACGTGCATTGAGATTGATAGGGAGAGGACGTGGCTGGCGTCCTCTCCGTTAGAATAGATAGAGACACTTGAGTTGATTTACTACTAACTTAGTAATTTTGGGGAGCATTAGGAGTACTCAGAGTGCAGAGTTTTGCTGATAGTTACTAGTGACCACCACCAGTTTTATTTATTATTTAATATAATCCGTTCTCTGCCTGAAAAAAAACGATACACAGTCACATACCATATCTGTGCTCAGCCTCAGTGTGCTGCATGATAATATCATCTATGTATATCTGACTGTGCTGAGTGCTCACTGCTCACACAGCTGAATTGTGGGGGAGACTGGGGTGCAGTTATAGCAGGAGTACAGTGCACACTTTTGCTGCCAGTGTGACTGACCAGTGACCACCAGTATATTGTCTGCCTGAAAAAGTTAAACACTCCTGTGGTGTTTTTTTATTTTATTCTATAAACGCATTCTGCTGACAGTGTCCAGCAGGTCCGTCATTCATTATATTATATAAATATTTACCTGCAGTAGTGTTATATTTTTTTTGTTCATCTCTATCATCTTTATCATCTCTATATTAGCAGACGCAGTACGGTAGTCCACGGCTGTGGCTACCTCTGTGTCGTCAGTGCTCCTCCATAATTGTATACCTACCTGTGGTGGGGTTTTTTTTTCTATCTTCTTCATACTAGTAGTTTAGGAGTCTGCTGACAGTGTCCAGCAGGTCCGTCATTATATTATATATACCTGCAGTAGTGATATATATATATATTTTATATCATTGTCATCTCTATACTAGCAGACGCAGTACGGTAGTCCACGGCTGTGGCTACCTCTGTGTCGTCAGTGCTCGTCCATAATTGTATACCTACCTGTGGTGGGGTTTTTTTTTCTATCTTCTTCATACTAGTAGTTTAGGAGTCTGCTGACAGTGTCCAGCAGGTCCGTCATTATATTATATATACCTGCAGTAGTGATATATATATATTTTTTATATCATTGTCATCTCTATACTAGCAGACGCAGTACGGTAGTCCACGGCTGTGGCTACCTCTGTGTCGTCAGTGCTCGTCCATAATTGTATACCTACCTGTGGTGGGTTTTTTTTTCTATCTTCTTCATGCTAGTAGTTTAGGAGTCTGCTGACAGTGTCCAGCAGGTCCGTCATTATATTATATATACCTGCAGTAGTGATATATATATATATTTTTTATATCATTATCATCTCTATACTAGCAGACGCAGTACGGTAGTCCACGGCTGTAGCTACATCTGTGTCATCAGTGCTCGTCCATAATTGTATACCTACCTGTGGTGGGGTTTTTTTTTCTATCTTCTTCATACTAGTAGTTTAGGAGTCTGCTGACAGTGTCCAGCAGGTCCGTCATTATATTATATATACCTGCAGTAGTGATATATATATATATTTTTTATATCATTATCATCTCTATACTAGCAGACGCAGTACGGTAGTCCACGGCTGTAGCTACCTCTGTGTTGTCAGTGCTCGTCCATAATTGTATACCTACCTGTGGTGGGGTTTTTTTTTCTATCTTTTTCATACTAGTAGTAGGAGTCTGCTGACAGTGTCCAGCAGGTCCGTCATTATATTATATATACCTGCAGTAGTGATATATATATATTTTTTATATCATTATCATCTCTATACTAGCAGACGCAGTACGGTAGTCCACGGCTGTAGCTACCTCTGTGTCGTCAGTCACTCGTCATCCATAAGTATACTAGTATCCATCCATCTCCATTGTTTACCTGAGGTGCCTTTTAGTTGTGCCTATTAAAATATGGAGAACAAAAATGTTGAGGTTCCAAAAATAGGGAAAGATCAAGATCCACTTCCACCTCGTGCTGAAGCTGCTGCCACTAGTCATGGCCGAGACAATGAAATTCCATCAACGTCGTCTGCCAAGGCCGATGCCCAATGTCATAGTACAGAGCATGTAAAATCCAAAACACAAAATATCAGTAAAAAAAGGACTCAAAAATCTAAAATAAAATCGTCGTCGGAGAAGCGTAAACTTGCCAATATGCCATTTACCACACGGAGTGGCAAGGAACGGCTGAGGCCCTGGCCTATGTTCATGGCTAGTAGTTCAGCTTCACATGAGGATGGAAGCACTCAGCCTCTCGCTAGAAAAATGAAAAGACTTAAGCTGGCAAAAGCACAGCAAAGAACTGTGCGTTCTTCGAAATCACAAATCCACAAGGAGAGTCCAATTGTGTCGGTTGCGATGCCTGACCTTCCCAACACTGGACGTGAAGAGCATGCGCCTTCCACCATTTGCACGCCCCCTGCAAGTGCTGGAAGGAGCACCCGCAGTCCAGTTCCTGATAGTCAGATTGAAGATGTCAGTGTTGAAGTACACCAGGATGAGGAGGATATGGGTGTTGCTGGCGCTGGGGAGGAAATTGACAAGGAGGATTCTGATGGTGAGGTGGTTTGTTTAAGTCAGGCACCCGGGGAGACACCTGTTGTCCGTGGGAGGAATATGGCCATTGACATGCCTGGTGAAAATACCAAAAAAATCAGCTCTTCGGTGTGGAAGTATTTCAACAGAAATGCGGACAACAGGTGTCAAGCCGTGTGTTGCCTTTGTCAAGCTGTAATAAGTAGGGGTAAGGACGTTAACCACCTCGGAACATCCTCCCTTATACGTCACCTGCAGCGCATTCATCATAAGTCAGTGACAAGTTCAAAAACTTTGGGCGACAGCGGAAGCAGTCCACTGACCAGTAAATCCCTTCCTCTTGTAACCAAGCTCACGCAAACCACCCCACCAACTCCCTCAGTGTCAATTTCCTCCTTCCCCAGGAATGCCAATAGTCCTGAAGGTCATGTCACTGGCAATTCTGACGAGTCCTCTCCTGCCTGGGATTCCTCCGATGCATCCTTGAGTGTAACGCCTACTGCTGCTGGCGCTGCTGTTGTTGCTGCTGGGAGTCGATGGTCATCCCAGAGGGGAAGTCGTAAGACCACTTTTACTACTTCCACCAAGCAATTGACTGTCCAACAGTCCTTTGCGAGGAAGATGAAATATCACAGCAGTCATCCTGCTGCAAAGCGGATAACTGAGGCCTTGGCATCCTGGGCGGTGAGAAACGTGGTTCCGGTATCCATCATTACTGCAGAGCCAACTATAGACTTGTTTGAGGTACTGTGTCCCCGGTACCAAATACCATCTAGGTTCCATTTCTCTAGGCAGGCGATACCGAAAATGTACACAGACCTCAGAAAAAGACTCACCAGTGTCCTAAAAAATGCAGTTGTACCCAATGTCCACTTAACCACGGACATGTGGACAAGTGGAGCAGGGCAGACTCAGGACTATATGACTGTGACAGCCCACTGGGTAGATGTATTGACTCCGGGAAGCAGTCACTTTACCTCCAATCATAATCCCGACGGACTATATACCGACACCCATTGACCGATGGTCGAAATCCCGACAAGGTCTAAATACCGACACGGACTAAATACCGACATGTAAAATACCGACAAGGTCTAAATACCGACATGTAAAATGCCGACAGGTCGAAATACCGACACAAGTTTTTCATGATTTTTTTCATTAAAACCGACTTGTTCATACTTTACCGTCCCAGTGGACCTGGAGGGGGAATATAATAGTGTGCCGAGCGCAGCGAGGCACCGTGCCCGAAGCATGGCGAGCGCAGCGAGCCATGCGAGGGGACGCGGTACACTTTATATGGTGTCCATGTTGATTTATGTCGACATACACACAAAAAAACATCAAAAAATGCATGTCGGTATTTCGACCTGTCGGCATTTTACATGTTGGTATTTAGACCTTGTCGGTATTTTACATGTCGGTATTTAGTCCGTGTCGGTATTTAGACCTTGTCGGGATTTCGACCATCGGTCAATGGGTGTCGGTATATAGACCGTCGGGATTATGATTGGCGGGATTTCATACCGATCCCATTACTCCCGCCGCAAGAACAGCAGCGGCGGCACCAGTAGCAGCATCTCGCAAACGCCAACTCTTTCCTAGGCAGGCTACGCTTTGTATCACCGCTTTCCAGAATACGCACACAGCTGAAAACCTCTTACGGCAACTGAGGAAGATCATCGCAGAATGGCTTACCCCAATTGGACTCTCCTGTGGATTTGTGGCATCGGACAACGCCAGCAATATTGTGTGTGCATTAAATCTGGGCAAATTCCAGCACGTCCCATGTTTTGCACATACCTTGAATTTGGTGGTGCAGAATTATTTAAAAAATGACAGGGGCGTGCAAGAGATGCTGTCGGTGGCCAGAAGAATTGCGGGACACTTTCGGCGTACAGGCACTACGTACAGAAGACTGGAGCAACACCAAAAACGCCTGAACCTGCCCTGCCATCATCTGAAGCAAGAAGTGGTAACGAGGTGGAATTCAACCCTCTATATGCTTCAGAGGTTGGAGGAGCAGCAAAAGGCCATTCAAGCCTATACAACTGACCACGATATAGGAGGTGGAATGCACCTGTCTCAAGCGCAGTGGAGAATGATTTCAACGTTGTGCAAGGTTCTGCAACCTTTTGAACTTGCCACACGTGAAGTCAGTTCAGACACTGCCAGCCTGAGTCAGGTCATTCCCCTCATTAGGCTTTTGCAGAAGAAGCTGGAGACATTGAAGGAGGAGCTAACACAGAGCGATTCCGCTAGGCATGTGGGACTTGTGGATGGAGCCCTTAATTCACTTAACAAGGATTCACGGGTGGTCAATCTGTTGAAATCAGAGCACTACATTTTGGCCACCGTGCTCGATCCTAGATTTAAAACCTACGTTGTATCTCTCTTTCCGGCAGACACAAGTCTGCAGGGGTTCAAAGAACTGCTGGTGAGAAAATTGTCAAGTCAAGCGGAACGCGACCTGTCAACATCTCCTCCTTCACATTCTCCCGCAACTGGGGGTGCGAGGAAAAGGCTCAGAATTCCGAGCCCAACCGCTGGCGGTGATGCAGGGCAGTCTGGAGCGACTGCTGATGCTGACATCTGGTCCGGACTGAAGGACCTGCCAACGATTACGGACATGTCGTCTACTGTCACTGCATATGATTCTCTCACCATTGAAAGAATGGTGGAGGATTATATGAGTGACCGCATCCAAGTAGGCACGTCAGACAGTCCGTACGTATACTGGCAGGAAAAAGAGACAATTTGGAGGCCCTTGCACAAACTGGCTTTATTCTACCTAAGTTGCCCTCCCACAAGTGTGTACTCCGAAAGAGTGTTTAGTGCCGCCGCTCACCTTGTCAGCAATCGGCGTACGAGGTTACTTCCAGAAAATGTGGAGAAGATGATGTTCATTAAAATGAATTATAATCAATTCCTCCGTGGAGACATTCACCAGCAGCAATTGCCTCCACAAAGTACACAGGGAGCTGTGATGGTGGATTCCAGTGGGGACGAATTGATAATCTGTGAGGAGGGGGATGTACACGGTGATGAATCGGAGGATGATGATGAGGTGGACATCTTGCCTCTGTAGAGCCAGTTTGTGCAAGGAGAGATTAATTGCTTCTTTTTTGGTGGGGGTCCAAACCAACCCGTCATTTCAGTCACAGTCGTGTGGCAGACCCTGTCACTGAAATGATGGGTTGGTTAAAGTGTGCATGTCCTGTTTATACAACATAAGGGTGGGTGGGAGGGCCTAAGGACAATTCCATCTTGCACCTCTTTTTTCTTTCATTTTTCTTTGCGTCATGTGCTGTTTGGGGAGTGTTTTTTGGAAGGGCCATCCTGCGTGACACTGCAGTGCCACTCCTAGATGGGCCAGGTGTTTGTGTAGGCCACTAGGGTCACTTATCTTAGTCACACAGCTACCTCATTGCGCCTCTTTTTTTTCTTCTTTGCGTCATGTGCTGTTTGGGGAGTATTTTTTGGAAGGGCCATCCTGCGTGACACTGCAGTGCCACTCCTAGATGGGCCAGGTGTTTGTGTCGGCCACTAGGGTCACTTATCTTAGTCACACAGCTACCTCATTGCGCCTCTTTTTTTTCTTCTTTGCGTCATGTGCTGTTTGGGGAGTATTTTTTGGAAGGGCCATCCGGCCTGACACTGCAGTGCCACTCCTAGATGGGCCAGGTGTTTGTGTCGGCCACTAGGGTCGCTTAGCTTACTCACACAGCTACCTCATTGCGCCTCTTTTTTTCTTTGCGTCATGTGCTGTTTGGGGGGTGTTTTTTGGAAGGGCCATCCTGCGTGACACTGCAGTGCCACTCCTAGATGGGCCAGGTGTTTGTGTCGGCCACTTGGGTCGCTGAGCTTAGTCATCCAGCGACCTCGGTGCAAATTTTAGGACTAAAAATAATATTGTGAGGTGTGAGGTGTTCAGAATAGACTGAAAATGAGTGGAAATTATGGTTATTGAGGTTAATAATACTTTGGGATCAAAATGACCCCCAAATTCAATGATTTAAGCTGTTTTTTAGGGTTTTTTGAAAAAAACACCCGAATCCAAAACACACCCGAATCCGACAAAAAAAATTCGGTGAGGTTTTGCCAAAACGCGTTCGAACCCAAGACACGGCCACGGAACCGAACCCAAAACCAAAACACAAAACACGAAAAATTTCCGGTGCACATCTCTAGAAAAAACCTCGTAATGCCGTGAGTAAAATACCTAACTGCATAGCAAATTTACTTGGCGCAGTCGCACTGCGGACATTGCGCATGCGCATTAGCGACTAATCGCTCTGTTGCGAGAGAAAAAAATAACGAGCTAACAACTCGGAATGACCCCCATAGTTAAAATTCTCATATTTCCTATACAGGAGCAAACAGCTTCATCAGTAAGGTATCTGCTTCCAGTGTAATAGGTTGTGGGTTCTAATCCTGGGTGACACTTGTAAAATGTGTATCTACAGTATAATAAAGAGGGTGTGATTTGTAAAGTGCAGGGACCAGTGAGGAAGTCAGCCACTGAAAAGACAGCGACAGCTATCAATTAACTTAATTCAATGGTGTCACAGAATGGGAGGAAAGGTGCCCCCCTTCAGAGCAGGAGCCCGGTGGCAGATGACTCCGTTGCCTCCCAGAGTTCTGCCTCTGATGTCAGATATACACCCCAAAAAAGGGCATGATACGCTTTTGTTTTCCCAACCACTCCACGTAAACACCTCATTACCACCTTCAGAAGGACACTACCTGTCAATCAGTCTGCAACAAATCACAGTGGCACCCTCAAGAATGCTCGCTGCAATCGCAGCACATGCGCAGTTTTCCAAAAATCGCTTAATTGCGAAAACATTGGCATAGTGTGCAACTCTGAATTAGGCCTATACTGCTCCGCTGAGCCAAAGTAATTTGTACACAGTCATACCAGGATCTCTAGCCAGTCTCTCAGTGCCAGTAAGTTCCTACAGTGTGCCTTAAATATTCATTCAAGATTCTTCTCGCACAAGGCTAATATGTAACGATTCCCTTGATCTCCAAAATCACTAGATCTGGTTACAGGGGGCCTGACACAGATGTGGTTGGAGTTGCTATTGCTGCTGCAGCGATAGCACTAATATAGTAATGCAGCAGGAGGCGTCACGCTTCCTGCATGCATTACTGCTACAAGCTAGGTCCAAGGACACAGCATCGGATCAACTGTGACTCCATCAGACGGCTGAATGACCCACGGGATCGCTCAAGCCAGCCTCAACAGCAACAACAAGGGGACCAGGAAATCTCCATCCTCAGATGGAGATCTTGAACTCCTTACTCCCAGGCAAAGGTGGCATCATGGCTCCGTTTTATGAAACGAAGACCGTTGCTGCCCCCTGCCTGCCCCTAAACAACATCAGACTGTCAGTCACTGACAATCTGATGCCGTAGTGCGCCCAATGTTGCATACGCAAAGTACCAAATATCAGTACTTTGCAGCATGCACCGCTACTACAACAGGACGTGAATCAGATCCAGGGTCTTTTAACTTTCATAAGACGTTCTGGAACATAAGGAATAATGTTAAGTCTTCCAAACGTAAAATAAAACACAATTTCTCATACGTCCTAGAGGATGCTGGGGACACCAAAAGAACCATGGGGTATAGACGGGATTCACAGGAGACATGGGCACTTTAAGACTTTGAAAAAGGGGTGTGCACTGGCTCCTCCCCCTATGCCCATCCTCCACACTCCAGTTTTAGAATTGTGCCCAGTGAGACTGGACGCACTACAGGGAAGCTCTACAGAGTTTCTCTGAAATACTTTTTTGTTAGGTTTTTTATGTTCAGGGAGGCTGCTGGCAACAACCTCCCTGCTTCGTGGGACTGAGGGGAGAGAAGTATGACCCACTTCTAGTGAGTTTAAGGCTCTGCTTCTGGCTACAGGACACCATTAGCTCCTGAAGGTTTGATCGCTGGGTACGCTCAGATGCTCGCTCCCGCAGCTAGCCATCACCCCCCCTTACAGAGCCAGAAGTCAGAAGACAGGTGGGGTGTGAGCTGTCAAATTCCCTCTGTGTCTCTCTGGCAGGCTTCTCTGTGGGTCTGTCCCCTATAAGCCCAGTGTGTCTGTGGGTGTGTATTACACGTGTGTCGGCATGTCTGAGGCTGAGTGCTCTTCACAGGAGGCGACTGTATTAGAGACGCAAAAGGCGGTGGGAGTGACCATGTCGGCACCGCCAACTCCTGATTGGGTAAATGTATTGAATGCTTTGAATGCTAATGTAGCTCGTATTAGTAAAAGATTGGACAAGTCTGAGTCTCAGACCCAAGCATGGAAGAAATCTGTGGAAGATATGTTATTGCAAGCTCAGGTCCCCTCGGGGTCACAGAAACGTACGTTTACCCAGTTGGCGGACACAGATACCGACACAGACACTGATTCCAGTGTCGACTATAGTGATTCCAGATTAGATCCTAAATTGGCGAAGAGCATTCAGTACATGATTGTGGCTATAAAAGAGGTATTGCATATCACTGAGGACCCTGCTGTTCCGGATAAAAGGGTCTGTATGTATAAGGAAAAGAAACATGAAATAACATTTCCTCCCTCTCATGAACTGAATACTTTATTTGATAAAGTCTGGGAAAGTCCTGACAGAAAATTTCAGATTCCCCAAAGGATTCCGGTGGTTTATCCGTTTCCCACTGGGGATAGGGAAAAGTGGGAGTCACCCCCCATTGTGGACAAGGCCCTATCGCGGTCGTCTAAACAGGTGGCTCTTCCGTCACCTGACACGGCAGCCCTTAAAGACCCTGCAGACCGTAGGCAGGAAGCTACGTTAAAATCCATTTATACGACCACAGGAACACTACTCAGACCGGTCATTACCTCGGCGTGGGTGAGTAGTGCTATTGAAAAGTGGGCAGATAACTTGTCATCTGACATAGATACCCTAGATAGGGATAACATCCTATTGACGCTGGGTTATATCAAGGACGCGGCAGTTTACCTAAAGGAAGCTGCGAGGGATATTGGGATCAAAGGCCAATGCCATGGCTGTCTCAGCTAGACGAGCGTTGTGGATTCACCAATGGAATGCTAATGCTGATTCCAAGAAAAGTATGGAGTCTCTACCATATAAAGGTAAGGCCTTATTTGGGGACGGCCTTGATGATTTGGTATCTACAGCTACCGCGGGTAAGTCATCCTTTTTGCCTTATGTTCATCCACAACACAAGAAAACGCACCACTATCAGATGCAGTCCTTTCGGCCCAATAAATACAGAAAGGGCCGAGGTTCTTCCTTCCTTACTACTAGAGGAAGGGGAAGAGGTAAACGGTCACCAGCCTTGTCAGGCTCCCAGGAGCAGAAGTCCTCCCAGGTTTCTGCCAATTCCACCGCATGACGTTGGGGCTCCTATGCGGGAGTCCGCATCGGTGGGGGCACGTCTCAAACTCTTCAGTCAGTTCTGGGTTCGTTCGGACCTGGACCTATGGGTTTTACAAATAATATCCCAAGGGTACAAACTGGAGTTTCAAGATGTCCCCCATCACCGATTTTTCAAATCGGCCTTGCCAGTTTTTCTTCCGGACAGGGAGGTAATTTGCAACGCCATACAAAAGTTGTGTCAAAATCAGGTTGTCATCAGGGTTCCCCGGTCACAACAGGGAGAAGGCTTTTATTCAAGTCTTTTTGTGGTTCCGAAGCCGAATGGCTCGGTCAGGCCAATCCTGAACCTGAAATCCCTAAATTTCTACCTAGAAAAATTCTAATTCAAAATGGAGTCTCTCCGAGCAGTGATCTCCAGTCTGGAGGAAGGGGATTTTATGGTGTCGGTGGACATAAAAGATACCTACTTACATATTCCCATTTATCCTCTGCATCAGGCTTACCTGAGGTTTGCAATTCAGGATTGTCATTACCAATTTCAGACGTTGCCGTTTGGTCTGTCCACGGCTCCGAGGATTTTTACCAAAGTAATGGTGGAAATTATGGTTCTCCTTCGCAAGCAAGGAGTCACAATTATCCCGTACTTGGACGATCTCCTGATAAAGGCGAGATCCAGGGACCAGTTGGTGGAAAACGTGGCCCTGTCTCTGACAGTTCTTCAACAACACAGTTGGCTCCTGAACTTGCCAAAATCACAGTTGATTCCAACAACGAGGTTGTCATTTTTAGGGATGATGCTGGACACAGAACTACTGAGAATATTTCTTCCGGTGGAAAAGGCTCAGAAACTTCAGAGCCTGGTCAAACAAATTCTGAAACCACCAAGAGTGTCAATCCATCAGTGCACTCGGTTGCTGGGGAAGATGGTGGCGACCTACGAGGCCATTCAGTTTGGCAGATTCCATGTCAGAGTATTTCAGTGGGACCTGTTGGACAAGTGGTCCGGATCCCACCTGCACTTGCACCGGAAGATAGTCCTATCTTCAAAGACCAGAATATCGCTCCTGTGGTGGTTGCACAGCTCTCACCTGCTGGAGGGATGCAGGTTCGGAATCCAGGACTAGATCCTAATGAACACGGATGCAAGTCTCCGAGGATGGGGTGCAGTCACGCAGGGGGTAAACTTTCAAGGAAGATAGTCAAGCCAGGAAACTTGTCTCCACATAAACGTTCTGGAGTTAAGGGCCATTAACAACGGCCTTGTGCAGGTGGAACATCTTCTTCGCAATCTGCCCGTGCTGATCCAATCGGACAATGTGACAGCAGTAGCGTACATAAACCGCCAAGGCGGGACAAAAAGCAGAGCGGCAATGGCAGAAGTCACAAAGGTTCTCAGCTGGGCAGAGAAACATACAAGAGCGCTGTCAGCGATCTTCATTCCAGGAGTGGACAACTGGGAAGCAGACTTCCTCAGCCGACACGATCTCCATCCAGGAGAATGGAGCCTCCATCAAGAGGTCTTCACAGAAGTCACAAGTTGTTGGGGAAGTCCTCACATAGACATGATGGCGTCGCGCCTCAACAAAAAGCTTCAGAGATATTGGTCCAGGGACCCCAAGCAATAGCAGTGGATGCACTGGTGACACCATGGGCGTTTCCGTCCGTGTATGTGTTCCCTCCACTTCCTCTCATTCCAAAAGTTCTAAAGATCATAAGAAGAACAAGGGTTCAAGCAATCCTCATTGTCCCAGACTGGCGAAGGAGGACTTGGTGTCCAGATCGTCAGGAATTAATCATAGGAGATCCCTGGCCTCTTCCTCTGCGCAAGGACCTGTTACAGCAGGGGCCGTGCGTATACCAAGACTTACCGCGGCTACGTTTGACAGCATGGCGGTTGAACGCCAGATCTTAGCATGGAAGGGTATTCCCAGTGAAGTCATTCCCACACTTATTCAGGCCAGAAAGGGAGTAACTTCTAAACATTACCACCGCATTTGGAGGAAGTATGTATCTTGGTGTGAATCCAAGAAGGCTCCTGCGGAGGAGTTTCAGCTAGGACGTTTTCTCCACTTTCTACAAGCAGGTGTGGAGGCGGGCCTAAAGTTGGGCTCAATTAAGGTTCAAATTTCAGCCTTATCGGTTTTCTTTCAAAGGCAATTGGCCTCCCTTCCAGAAGTTCAAACTTTCGTGAAGGGTGTGTTGCACATCCAACCTCCATTTGTGCCCTCTGTGGCACCATGGGATCTTAATGTGGTGTTGCAGTTCCTTCAATCACATTGGTTTGAGCCTTTACAGACGGTGGAGTTGAAGTTTCTCACTTGGAAAGTGGTCATCCTGTTGGCTTTGACGTCCGCAAGGCGCGTGTCTGAGTTAGCGGCCTTGTTTCACAAGAGCCCTTATTTAATTTTTCATGAAGATAGAGCAGAGTTGAGGACTCGGCAACAATTTCTGCCGAAGGTGGTTTCATCTTTCCACATGAACCAACCTATTGTGGTGCCAGTGGCTACTGACGCTTTCGTTGAGTCAAAATCTTTGGATGTGGTCAGAGCTCTCAAAATCTATGTCGCCAGAACGACTCGGGTTAGGAAAACCGAGGCTCTGTTTGTCCTATATGCTCCCAACAAGATTGGGTGTCCTGCTTCCAAACAGACCATTGCACGCTGGATCTGTAACACGATTCAGCATGCTCATTCCACGGCCGGATTACCATTACCGGAATCGGTGAAGGCCCATTCTACTAGGAAGGTGGACTCTTCTTGGGCGGCTGCCCGAGGGGTCTCGGCATTGCAACTTTGCCGAGCTGCTACTTGGTCGGGTTCGAACACTTTTGCAAAGTTTTACAAGTTTGATACCCTGGCCGATGACGACCTAAAGTTTGGTCGATCGGTGCTGCAGAGTCATCCGCACTCTCCCGCCCATTCTAGAGCTTTGGTATAACCCCATGGTTCTTTTGGTGTCCCCAGCATCCTCTAGGACGTATGAGAAAATAGGATTTTAATACCTACCGGTAAATCCTTTTCTCTTAGTCCGTAGAGGATGCTGGGCGCCCATCCCAGTGCGTACTGTATCTGCAGTTATTAATTCTGGTTACATGCATGTTGTGTAATGTTTATAGTCAGCCTGTTGCTGACATTGGTTCATGCCGTTGGCTTGGGTTCTGTTGAATGCCACGTTGTGCAACGTGTTTGTGGTGTGTGCTGGTATGAATATCACCTTAATTAACAATAAATCCTTTCCTCGAAATTTGTCCGTCTCCCTGGGCACAGTTCCTATAACTGGAGTCTGGAGGAGGGGCATAAAGGGAGGAGCCAGTGCACACCCCTTTTTCAAAGTCTTAAAGTGCCCATGTCTCCTGCGGATCCTGTCTATACCCCATGGTTCTTTTGGTGTCCCCAGCATCCTCCACGGACTAAGAGAAAAGGATTTACCGGTAGATATTAAAATCCTATTTTTTGTTAATAAGGGGACGGTTTATCAGGTGATAAAGTCGACCCAATCCGCAATGTGATTATTGATGAGATTGCATGAATGTACAGTATCAATAATCGCATGCAGGGACAGAGCTTGCGAGAAATCTCTATCCCTGGGAGTGGGGTACCACCAGCACCCCACCCCTCTAAACTGCGTTCTCTGCGACCCTTAACATGGTGGGTAGCTCTAGGCTGTGTAGGCAGAGGGCTACCCTAAACATGGAAAAGCATCGCCGTCGTGCGATGCTTTCGCTTGTCCGGGGGGGGGATTGGGGGGTGCAGGGTCAGGCATGCAGGGTGGACATCTACGACCAGATCTGAATTACCCCTCCCCCACCCACCCCCCCCACCCCACACACACTGTTGATTTCTTAGTAACAGGGAAACAGAAGGTGATTATTATTTCTTCTCCTCCTCTAATTTTACCAGTACCTACAAATGTGTCACCCTGCTTGCCCTATTCATTTAGAATGGGGTCTCAGAGAAGAGAAACAGACCACACAGATCCATTAGCAAAAGATAGTAACTTAATTTCACACTCCAGCCTCCAGGAGATTTTCCCACTTTTCCAGGTGGTGGGAAGCACCAGTCATTTGTTTTACCCCTTCTGGTGTGTTTACCCTGTTAAATACTTTTGTGTCATCTGCAAAAACACATACTTTCCCTTCACAGTGCCCTACACTATGGGGATAATTTAGACCTGATCGCTCGGCAGTGATTTTTGCAGCCCTGCGATCGGATAGTCACCGCCTACAGGGGGAGTGTATTTTCATTGTACAAGTGTGCGATCGCATGTGTTGCAGAGCTGCACAAACTGATTTTGTGCAGTCTCTACGCAGCCCAGGACTTAGCCGCTGCGATCACATCAGCCTGTCCGGGACCAGATTTAACATCAGACACCCTCCCTTCCAACGCTTAGACACACCTACGTTTTTCCAGACACTCCTTGAAAACGGTCAGTTGTACTCGCAAGGTTAGTACATCCAGCCCTGTAATGTCACATCATTCAGGTTAGGCAACAGATCAGACCCAATTGCTTAGCAGGAAAATGTAAAAAATTGGTATGCAACTTTATAACCTGGGTCCAGGCCCCCCTAGGCTTCTGAGCCCCATAAAAGTGGCACCCCTTGCACACAATATAGTCACACTCATGTATGAGATGTGAGACCAAAGCAAGGGGAGAGCGGAGAAGAGAAAGAGAGTTTGTGCAGTCATGTGACATGGACGATGTAATGATGAAGATGATGAGATGTTTTGCTTACTTTATCAAGACAGAATGGCAGCCACTGCATTAACACCACTACTATGGCTACATCTGCACATCAAACACATTACTGTTGTTATGAAACCTGTGTTTTTGAAAAATGACAGGAGCTGATTGGTTGGTACATTATCTCCCTCCAAGCTTTGATAAATCTCCCCCTGAGTCACACATGGATGGTTAACAACAGAAGGTATTGTACACATCTTTATCATTCTGCTGCCCAGGGAGTAATGCCTTTTATACATAACTGTCTGCTGATGGCCGGCAAGATGGATGAGCCCCTTTGAGATTTCTTTTCTGGTTCCTACCTCCTTTATCAAATGATAATATTTTATTTTTAATAGTATTCAGCCAATGACACAGTCGTTTTTTCATATACCCAAACTCTTAGTAAAGTACCTGTACAGAATTACTTTATAAAAGGTGATTAGAATGATCAAGCATACTGTAGCCAGGTACAAAGCTATGCAATTAATGCTGTATTGTAGAGTGGAGGAGGGGGCTGTAATCTCATTGTCTCCAGAGAATACAATGACCAGTACTTCTCTGGCAATGAGTGACGGGCTCACAGATACCCACTTTATACTAGCTTGTAGCCTCTATCTATTATTCATTAGCATGAATGGATTTTTAATTGGAAAAAATGAATTGTATAAGGAGGCTGTGATTGATGGTCCGCTCTCGTTCACTACATGTACAGATGACAATGGAGGGGCACAAGGCAGAGTGAAAGGGAGGAAGGGATAGAACAAGATGAGTTGTCATTTTCCTGGACAACTGCCAGTCGGTAATATACACTCCTCGTATTATTTACAGCCTAGACCCTTGTTCTTTACATGCTCCCCTATCATCTCTGCCATGTGGGGTAAACACTGGAGGTGAAGTAGCTCTGTATTATTCTAAACATTGGGTGTAGTCTTGTCCTGATTGACAACCTAGCATTATGTGCAGAATACAGTTGTTGTTTTCTTATTACATATGTTTATATGGGATGTAGTTATGTGATTGGCAGTCAGGAGACCGCCAGTCACAATATCTCCCCCTACATCCCACCCCCTTACATTCCCGACAGTCAGCATGCCAACTAGCAGGGACTATTCCTGCACCCATAGAGTGGAAATATAATAAGCGCAAGGGGCTTCGTTGCACTCGCTGGTACGCCCACCCCTCCCGCGCCGGCATTCTAATCCCCGGGATACCGTCAGCAGTATGGTGACCGACGGCATCCCAAGCGCCAGTCAACCATACCCAACCCTGGACTTATATACTGTATACTGTATCTAGAGATCATGATGAAGCCCCAGCAGGATGAATGCTATACCAGCAATTGCCCCTCCCACTGCTGGATTAGGTTAGGGGGAGGGATGGCATGTCATTCTACACTCACCTCAAATTATTCCTGTCCATGCAGATGTGTCCTCATGCACATATCCCGTCTGCACCACATGGTGAGAGACACCTGGCACCATTGCTGTGCTGCGTACTTTTCTTCAGTTTTGATACTTTCACCTCACTTTTGCATCTTATGGGTCTATTTACTAAGCCTTGGATGAAGATAAAATCGCCGGAGATTAAGTCCCAGCCAATCGCCCAAAAACTGACATGTGACTGGCTGGGCTTGAAAAATGTCAGTTAGGCGCTAATTTGCTGGGACTTTATCTGCATCCACTTTATCTCCGTCCAAGTCTTAGTAAATAGACCCCTTAAGGGCCCCATACACTACAATGATATGTCTGAGGCTGAAGTCGGATGTAATTTCCCTTGAACTCCCCCGGGACCTTCCCGGGAGTGATTCCATACAATTTGGTACTTTTGTGCTATTTTTGCATAAGATATATTGCATGCGATTGATGAAGCCGCTATACATCGCATGTAATATATCGTACGGCATACAACTGTACCATGAGATATATCTGATGGGCTGGATAGAGGGATACAGGGGCTGGGAGTTTCCTGAGAATGCCAGTCAAACTTCCCTGTGATACATTGCATGCGATATATCACATGCACACTTTTTTCATCTGATTCCATCCAATTCCGATATATCATCAATGCAGCACCAACGACCTAGGGGATCCTATCCGACAGCCACGGGGACGCGCATCAGATTGGATGATGAAATCGTGTAAAATCGTCCTAGCCCCTTATGTTTGAAAATAGTATACTAGGGGACTAATTCAGTATCAGTTGCTGTTTTGCTATATTAGCTAGCTGCAACTAGTAATGATCGCATACTGGGGCCGCCCAGCACAGGACAAGGCTGCCCAGCATGTTTAGTGCCACCCCAGGATGGGATCGTAATTCATTTGCAATCACAGCGGCAAAAATCGCAGGTTTGTGGAAGCTCCCTGCATATGCAGCCAGGCTGCGTATGCATGCTTACAGAAGAGACATATAGTCTAAAGGGCTGTGCACAGGCCTTCGCGATTCCTTAGTAATAATAAATCATGAAAACCAGCCTTGGAAAGTCTATTTGAATAGGTATTACGACCTATATTCTTATAAATTTGGCTGGAGGTGCGTCAATAAGCATGGTACAATAACTGATTAGAGAATTAGAGAAAAACCGCTAGTGGGTCGAACCCCAGAGATGGGAAACCCCGGTAACAAATTGATACCCCAAAAGGAAGGTAAACAACAAGAAGAAATATTAGAAGGGTATTCCCTTTTGAGAATAATTAATCATACCCTCACATCTGAACAGGATGCTGTATTAAGGAAGGGTTTGTCCTTTGCCCCCCAGAAAAGCTTTAACCGTTTTCAATGGAAGAAGGATACCAAACTATTTGGTCGTAAACTGCTGCTGATGAAATATCATGCGCAAAGGGAATCTAGCCAAGAGGAGAATCAGTTTTTATCCCCAACTCTTCAACTCACATTGGATGAACGCAACCGGGGTGGCTCGACATTATCGGAGGGACTTACTGAACAAGATCATGAGATGATATCGATTTTGGAGGACCTATCAGAAGCCAACTATACTGATTCTGAGGGAACGGGAAGGATTATCTGTAAGAAAAATCTGTATTTTGTCCACAGGATCAGATATGTCCAGAGGTTAAGATATTTATGGACATGGTTGGCAGAGATTTGTATAAGATCCAGAAAAGGAGAACTAGATATAAAGACAACCTTACACGTGAGGAGAGGAGAGCCGTGAATGAGATCGGCAGATGGGAAGATGTGGTCATTAAGCCCTCCGATAAAGGGGGCAATGTCGTTATTTGGCCTAAAGAAATGTATGTGAAAGAGGCCATGAGGCAGCCCAATGACCAGCAATGTTATACCAAAACCCTCTTCAATCCCACAGATAACTGCAGATTAGCCCTAAACCGTATCATCGAACGAGCTCTTGCTGAGAAGGTTATAACGAAACAGGAATACAAATATCTTCGAGTTGAGCATCCTAAGACTCCCACCTTCTATCTCCTTCCAAAGTGCATAAAAATTTAAAGGATCCCCCTGAGAGACCAATCCTCTCCGGGATTGGAGGAGTATCGGAAAGGGTCAGTATATTTATTGATACTCACTTACGCAAACATGTTACAAGCCTGCCCTCCTATGTACGGGATATGGGGATGTCAACATGAAATTACATGATTTGAAGCTGGAAAAGAACTACCTTCTAGCGAGTCTTGATGTGGAATCTCTATATAGCAGTATTGACCACTTGAATGGTATCTCTGCGGTGGAATACTTCCTTAACATGGAAGGTCCCAATGACTTTAACGAATCTTATTAAAATTATTAAATTTCGTTCTCCATAAAAACATCTTTACGTTCGCTGATATATTTAATACACAAGTACGTGGAACAGCGATGGGCGCAGTTTGCGCACCGACATACACTAACTCATAGCTAGGATGGTGGGAGTGAGAAGAGTTCTTTTGTGAAGAGAATGGGGAATTCACCAGTAACATTATTACATGGATGCGTTATATAGATGATATATTCGTTATCTGGGAAGGAGAAAAAAAACATCTAGAAGTTTTTATCAAGAAACTCAATAACAATCTTAATTTGAGACTGACACATGAGATCAACAGAGATGAGGTTCCCTTTCTGGATCTGAAGATCTATAGGGACTCTAATGACATGGTAGCGACTGAGTTGTACCGGAAAATAACGGCTACCAATAGTTTGCTTCTGAACACTAGCTCCCATTTTCCGGCCACGATACAGAATATACCCAGAGGAGAGTTCTTAAGACTCAGAAGAAATTGTACAGAGGATGAAACATATAAGATCAAGAGCAAGGAATTGGTAATGAGATTGAAGGAGAGGGGATACAGTATGAGGTGTATCAAAGAAGCCAGTAGGGCACTCCTCCACACAGATAGAAAGTCTTTGATCTTCCAAGAAAGTAAGAGAACTAAACAATTGAAGGATGGAGGTAAATCCAAACTAAGGTTTCGTTGGTAATTTCTGCCGGGAGTGGCGTGAAACTAAGGTTGTCATCAACAAACACTGGCCGATACTTCTTAATGACCCAGACCTTGCCACAAATCTGGGTTCGTCAGTATCAATGAGCTGAAAGAGGTCACCCAATTTCAGGGACAAGCTGGTGAGGAGCCACTTCATTCGGACACCTCGACGGAGGACTGGAAACAAGGGAACTTATCCATGTGTGAAATGTAAGGTGTGTGAACACGTGGACACAAACTCTATGATTCAAGATAGCTATGGCAATAAGGTGGAAATAGGTGAATGTACGAATTGCCAAACAGCGAATGTCATATACTGTGTCACTGCAAAATTTTGTATGTAGGTATGACCACAAGGATGGTGAAAGTAAGAATCATGGAGCATATGGGGAACATTAAAAATGCAGAAACTGATATGGCTAGATTTAGACAAATCACATCTGTTGCTAGGCACTTCTTCAGTCAACACTCCAAATCCTCACGGGAACTTAGGTTTTTTTGCCTTGAGAAATTAAGGATGGGTATTCAGAGAGGGAATTACAAAAGCTGGAAAGTGAATGGATATTCAAACTCAATGCAATGGTCCCGAGAGGTGGAGCTATATTCATATATGAA
Organism: Pseudophryne corroboree; assembly: GCF_028390025.1. Lineage (NCBI taxonomy): Eukaryota > Metazoa > Chordata > Amphibia > Anura > Myobatrachidae > Pseudophryne > Pseudophryne corroboree. The sequence continues at coordinate 359,840,766 of NC_086447.1, read as the reverse complement.
TTTATGAATTTTGATGTGACAGCCTAGCGCCAAGTGGGATTGGTCATTTCTCATTTCACGTTTATTTACTTATTGGGCCCATTTAGGGGAGCCCTATGACCACCTCCAGGCCAGCTTTGTTTATACAGCGCAGTATTCTATCTCTCCCTTTTTTTAAAAAAAATGGCCCCGGGAGGCCTGAACGAAAATATCAACTACAGTGTTTTTTTACCAATATAATACACCCTTATCTGCTTGTGCTCTTTCCTATCCCCTTTTCTTTACACTATTTCCCACATTCTGCTTCTATGGCAGACATATTGTTTGATCTCCATTAATGACTGATTGTCACTTACCACCCCATATGGGATTGGGGGACACTACATCATACCATATACTTGAATTAGGATAGACTCTTAACTAAGGTTTCCTCAAGTAAATGGTTTTTGTCATTGTTTGTCTACATCTCTGGGAGTGAGAAGGGGAACTTTTGTCTGTAGTGAATATATTCTCTATTTGATCTGAGGGATATATGTGATAATTGGGATGAGTTATCACTGGAATGTCATAGATGGGTGTGCTCTTGGTCACCCGAATGTACCACACAGAAAGTTTTTCCCCTTGAGAATTTAATCCATGAACACCTGTTGTAGAACATAGGAATATGACATTCAAACTACATCTAGGATACCTGCTCATATACTACGTAGATGTTTCAAGTGCTTTAATTTATGGACTGGATCATGCTGTGAAACCACCTGCTCCCTTCTTTGGATAGGACGATGCATATATAGGTTATAACTACGCATTTAGCATACAACTCCTGTTGATATAAGAATCAATGAGATAACTGAATGGCTACACATAATAATTTTCATAAACATGCATTTACTTAAATAGCATATTGTGTGATAAAGAGAGGTGTGTAATTTATGGGTTAGAGAAATATACACATTCTAAACATGTATCTATATGTGTGTGGGTCAGTATATACACCTATATCATTTGCACCTTGCATAAGAGTAGGTAATTTTAGGACACATCTATGGGGAAAGATCCCTCAAGATCTAGAAGCCAATACGAGCACACTAAAATATATGTGTTTATATATGCTCCAAGGTCGTTAATAACACGCATCCTTGATTTTGGGAATTAGATGTCTATGCTTCCATATACGGATACTCTGATTCCTCATATTTACTTAGTCTATATTTTGTAGACAATGATCTATTTAAGACAATGATCTATTTAAGATAACATACAGTGCTTTATAAAGTCATGAGGATACCAACTCTACACATATATGTTTTAATTCCTCATATTCGCCGGATCTATACTTCTTGGTTAACTGTCTATTTTTGACAACGCATATATATTTACAACTGTACTTTGTGAAGTTATTTGGACACCGACAAACATCTGGTTTATATCCCACAGGTATTTGTCTATTTATGGAAATACATGTGTCTATGAATTGAATATATCTATGTAACTAAGTCGGAATAATAAAGGATACATTTCAAGATCTCATGATCTATATAACGAAGTTGGAATAATAAAGGGTGCATTTCATGATTTCTTTAACTAATTATTTGGTGCAGGAATATTGTTATCGGTAGTATATTAACTTTATGGTGTATGGTTAACTTTAGGTTAGCGTCCACGCAGAGGATATATTATGTCAAAAATGTCACGACTGTAATTGCCACGTTATTATGTGTGGAATTCGGAGGGCCCTATTTTCCACTAGTAACCCCCTCTTTGGGGGTTAACACAGTTTTATAGTGGACATACTGTATGTTGAGTATGGCAACCTAGGATTTTTCCTATATGCTGAATATGGATTTAAATGTGTCGCCCTACTCCTCATTTAGTATCTCTATATGAATACAATCTGTGGCCCTAAACTGTTTTAAACCATTTGTCTGTGCACAATGTTCAGTAAGCACTGTTACCACTCCATGTGGGTATAATTTGGGTTAATAGATCAATTTTATGAATACACAACAAACGGAGCTGAATTGCCCTAAGCATCTGTCTGTGTATAATGTTGTAATATTTAATGACCACTTTTTTGCCACTTTCTGTTCTTCTGCTCCCCCCTCTTTTTCATAAAAGAAAATAGACATTATGGGGAGATCAATTTATTTGAAACTATATTACTCACAATTTTGATAAATACCTTCAATTAGAAGCCACGCCTACTTAAATTGCTACTAATACGGCTCTGACGAATGGAGCTGTCACACACCGATGTGAACAAGCCTATGTGAAACATACATCATCGGTTAACCAGACGTACACTGTTTCCGGGGCGTGGAGTTCCAAACCGAACCGGCGTCTGGACATGTGAGCGGCTCCCTGCTCAATGCTGTGGGTTACCAGATGGCACAACACACACGCATCTCTTAGGTATCAGAGCGGCTCTCTCATCCACGGGATGCTACCTGCCTCCTTTGCACTGTGTAACATACAACAGAGGAGGGGGTGAGTGTCTTGGGGGACAGCAGAGGCTGTTCGCACTGCTTTCTTCCTTCCCGGTGCTGGCGTGACCCCGCTCTCATCGATCCTATTCACTGCCTACGGGTACATGGGACGACAGTAAAAGGGGGAATTAGCCCTTAAGTGTCAGGACACTCTTTAGCTATCAGATCATTATACACACGGCTGCTGTTACCGAATATCTGTTATGTATCAATTATGATATTTACCATCTACCCTCCTTGTTGTTTTCCATTTATGGCACTGAACTTGTATAAATTGATTATGCCACACCGTATAATTTGTACAAAACTTCAATAAAAATTTAATATTAAAAAAAGAATATGTCGCCGACAGAGATCCCTGTGAGAGATAAGAGTATATTTACATATTGTGATACCTGTTGTTTGTGGAGGTATATCCGCGGCATCATACTAAGGGGTCTATTCATGTAGAAAATGAAAACAGAATTGCTACTTATCACTATACATCGCATTGCTTCGATGCGATGTATAGCTGTAATAAGTAGCAATTCATGTATATTCACCCTTCCGACGAAGCGCTGCGGTGTCTGGGGCTCCTGCGGTGAGGTCTTCTCCAGCGGTCCCTCCCTGCGATGTGCGGAGTCCAGCGGCGGGTCCCTTTGCGCATGCGCAGCTTGCTGACCTCCCGGCAGGCCGCAGTGGTTGCTGAGAGGTCGGGGGCGGAGCCAGCGCAAGGTGCCGAGCAGCGTTCAGGGAAGCATTGAGCTACCCTGCCGTCTCCGCACCACAGTTCAGGTTACGCCGTCCTGAGATGGCGAACCTGAACTCCATGGAGAAGCGGAAAGCTCCGCACCTTCATGAATCACACTCACTATACAAAGGTATGGTGATGCGATTCAGGCACAGAGCGGGGGTACCGCTGGAGAAGTCAGACACTTCTCCACGGTAACCGGCTCTGTGAATTGCAGTAGGCAGAGAAAAGCCCTGTTTAACGCAAAACAGGGCTTTTCTCTGCTGCATGAATAGACCCCTAAGTTTGAAGTGTTAGAAATTTCTCTAATTAACTAACAGGGAAGGTGCTGTCTGAATCTTTCAAACAGAGGCATGCCAATGTAGGGCTTCATGGATATTAGATCGATGTTTCCATAAATTGAGTATACATGAGGATACCCTCTTATCATATGCTGCACCACTAGTGATATCCATTAGTTGGAACTGTGTTAATTAGTTGCAGCATCCTATTCACTCAATTTAAATTTACCACTGTGGTATATTATCTATGCGGTTAACTCTCTCTCTCCGCAACAGGAGATTATATGCAGATGTGTATATATTCAATCTAATAATTATTTTTATTATATTAAGCTGTGCTTGTGGTATTATATTGGTTGAAATTGCCTTATGCTGCAAAGCGGTATTGCTTTATATAAATAGCAAATAAATATTATCGCACCACCAATTCTGTTTTATAATATAAGCAGATAATTACTATTATAAAACCCCTTCTAGGATTGAATATATTCAAAGATCTAATCAGGTAGGTAATCAATACTGCTGTATACATCAGAGGAACATTCCACGGGTAGATTAACCTAATAGTAAATAAGGATTAGCAGCTATACTGCATGAGACGAACTTCAAACTGTTTAGATCACTAATACAGCAACCGGTTACTTTGTATTATTGTAGCAAAATTCTCAGAGGTGTATTTAACAATGTATTGAAACCTTTAGAGATACATTGAAAGAGAGGTGTTACAACAGAGCATATAGAAATGTATATCAATGTGCTGGGGTTATCCCAAAAATGAAAACATTTTACAGTTCTATAGATTCTGATGTGTTCAGTGTCTGCCATTAACAACCTATGCCCATTGGTTGACAGTGGATAGGTCGACATTAGAAATTGGTCGACATGGCCGTTAGGTCAACATGAACAAGGCCAACATGAAAAAAGGTCGACATGAGTTTTTAACTTTTTGGGGGGGAGGAACTTTTTCATACTTTACGATCCACATGGACACAGTAGCCTGTGCCAAGTGCAGCGGTAGTGGAGAAACGCACCTTGCCCGCAGCCGCGAGCCATGCAAGGAGACGCGGTGCACTAATTGGGGTTCCCGGTCACTTGACAAATAAAATGACACAAAAAAAAAAACTCATGTTGACCTTTTTTCATGTCGACTTTGTTCATGTTGACCTAATGGCCATGTCGACCTATCCACTGTCAACCAATGGGTGTCGACCCAATGGGTGTCGACCTAGAGTCCCATACCCAAGCATGGCGTGGGCCACTCATATCAGACCTGTGTATTCTTTCCCTCAGCTTGCTACTTTTTCCTCAATTGTGCTACTTTTTCTTCAGTTTTGCTTCTTATACCCCTTTCATACCAAAAATGCAGGGACTTACCCGGGAATACGGTCCTGGGATCATGCAGGGACATTCCTGGGTTGGGCCCCATTTACACCAGCATTTGGAGCCAGGACGTACCGGGTCGGCACCTTTCATACTGAACCCGGGATGGCCCTGCATTTTATGAGAATGTCATTAGAAATGACCTGTTTTAAGCACACAAAGATGAGGTCATTACAGAGAGGGAGGGAGAGAGGAAGGGAGGGCAGGCCTGCTCACCTCATTGCAGCAATCATGGCTGACGGAGTACCACTGTGTATGCCTGTGTTCCTGATTGTTTGGGCTTTACTGCTGTTTGACCCAGCAAGTGAGAGTCTCATGCAGCTTCTGACTCTGTGCTCCATAGTGCAGACTTATACCTGGAGGAGGAGAGCTTTATTTTTGGAAGAGAGGGCCAGGACTCGGCGCCAGTATTTGCACAGGAGGAGAACCCTGATTTCGCAGACCCTGGCTTCTGTTATGCGAATGAGTACCGCGACCAAGCGAAGAATGTGGACCAGAGACCGCCCTCGTGGTGATGTTTTCATGGAGACTGTGGAGGCTTATCAAGATGAGGAGTGGATGACCCACTTTCGCATGTCATGTCCAGCATTCCAATACCTGCTGGACCTACTCACCCCTGCACTTACTATGCAGACCACCCACTACCGTGCATCCATACAGCCAAGGAGGAGACTGGTGATTGCGCAGTGGTGGTGGTATGCTATGCCAGGAGAGTACCGCACAATCTCCTGTTTGTTCGATGTTGGGATCTCCACTGTCTGCAGTGTTATACACCAGGCTATACTGGATACCCTATACAAAAGGTTTATCTGCTTACCGCAAGGGCAGCACCTAGATGACACCATCCAAGGCTTTGTGCGGCGTGGTTACCCTCAATGTGCCGGTGCCATCGATGGGACCCATATCCCCATTATTGCCCCCCGTGACAACCCGGCTGATTATTATAACAAGGGATAGCATTCCATTGTCTTACAGGGTGTGTTCGACACTGGTAAGTAAATTTGTCAAATTTTTTTTTTTTAATGCAGTGTACCTATCATTGTTCTAAAAATTGTTGAAAAATTTATTTTAGCTTCACTGATGTATATATTGGCTGGCCTGGGTGAGCACGCTTGTGTTCTTGCCAACTCCGATTTGTACAAGATTGCAGAGTACAAGCAGGGTGGATGGCTTTTTCCCAGAGAGGTACAAATAGATAGCTAGATAGATATGGTTTGCCAGATTTTACTTTTGGTTGTCAATTGTGATGGAATATGTGTGGCCTATAGTGTTCCTCTTTTTATTGAAATAGGAGTCACTGTAGATTGCTGTCACTCACCCTTATACCTGTTTCAGCAATCAAGTGATACTCATACTCTTGTATTTCTTTTCAGAAATCCAAGACTGTGGATCCCAGTCCACATTATCGGGGATGCAGCCTACCCTTTGCGGCACTGGCTAATGAAGGGGTACACCCAGCATTTGCAGCTGTCTCCCATCCAAGTGGCATACACCCACAGTCTGAGTTCGGCAAGGATGGTGGTGGAGAATGCTTTTGGCCGCCTGAAAGGACGTTGGCGCTGCCTCATGAAGAGGAATGATGTTGACCTCAAGTTTATGCCCCATGTAGTAGCGGCCTGCTGTGTCCTTCACAACATATGTGAGCTGCAGAAGGAACAGTTTCCAGAGGAGTGGACTGTGAAGGACCCTGAAATGACACACTGTAGTGTACATTTAGAGGCCTTTGCTGGGCAACATTCCTCTAGTGCCGAACTCATTAGAGAAACCATTTGTACCCACCTTAACGATGTTAAATGATTAATAATGTTAACAATTTTACATAAACCTAAAGTTTGCACTGTTTTATCCTTTGTTTTAATTGTACAAAACTAACATGCTAAATGCACAGGCATATAGAGTAAAACTCGGCATAAAATGATAACATGTGGGGAACACATAGCAAACATATTAATATAAAACGCAAAAAAAACCCAAACCCAACCTGCCCCCCCCCCCCCCCCCCCCCCACACACACACACAAACATGAAAATTGTGATCTAATAACAGGCCAAAACAATCAAAGTTAAATACACAGTCCAAGGCAAAGAGTGACTATGGCAATTGCCTATGGGGGTCATTCCGAGTTGTTAGCTCGTTATTTTTTTCTCGCAACGGAGCGATTAGTCGCTAATGCGCATGCGCAATGTCCGCAGTGCGACTGCGCCAAGTAAATTTGCTATGCAGTTAGGTATTTTACTCACGGCATTACGAGGTTTTTTCTTCGTTCTGGTGATCGGAGTGTGATTGACAGGAAGTGGGTGTTTCTGGGCGGAAACTGGCCGTTTTATGGGTGTGTGCGAAAAAACGCTACCGTTTCTGTGAAAAACGCGGGAGTGGCTGGAGAAACGGAGGAGTGTCTGGGCGAACGCTGGGTGTGTTTGTGACGTCAAACCAGGAACGAAACTGACTGAACTAATCGCAGATGCCGAGTAAGTCTGGAGCTACTCAGAAACTGCTAAGAAGTGTCTATTCACAATTCTGCTAATCTTTCGTTTGCAATTTTGATAAGCTAAGATTCACTCCCAGTAGGCGGCGGCTTAGCGTGTGCAAAGCTGCTAAAAGCAGCTTGCGAGCGAACAACTCGGAATGACCCCCTATATACTTTGTAATCTGGAGATGATGGGTTAGGGTTAGGGGGGTCATTGTAGGGACCTCTGGAATACGGGGGATAACTGTGCTCGGGGACAGGAGGGGCCTGGATAGCTGGGTACATATGGGTACCCTGAATGCGAGGCAAGATGCGTTCCAGGAACTGAAATTGGCGGTCTTGGTAGTCGCACAAGATGCGTTCTTGGTGTCCCATTATCTGCGTTATGAAGGATTGCTGCAGCTCTCATTCCACCTCTATAAATTGGAGTTGGCGGGCATCCTCCTGTTGCTGCATGTTGATGTCCATGTCGCATAGTTCTTCAACCAGCACCTTGGTCATTGCCCGTGCAGCAAGCTCCACTTTGGTGACTTTGCATTTCCTCTTGGGAACTGTATATACTGCAAGGGGAGTAAGAAGGAAAAAAGGGCATATAATAAAAAGCAGTGGTGTGATCGTACGTGTTTGTGGCCTCCTCCCACCTGCACTAGATACACTCTGCGACAGTAAACTTTATGGCAGACGGTTATGGTGGCGTATAGTGCAGAATTCATGTATATTGGAATGCGGGTGTTTTGAACAGAAATTATGCTAAGCAAGGACAAATACTTACTATTGGTGCGCATCCCAGGAGGATTTGCCTGGAGTGCCGTGCCCACATCTGTTTCCTGGACAGTCACAACATCCGCACTGTTGCCGGGTATACTGTCATCAATCGGGTTGGCGGATGAGACCAGGTCGGTGTGGATAGGGTCATCTGCGAATAGTATGGGGGATGATGTTGATCGCCCACATTGGGTACTTTCCATGCTGGACTCACTCTCATCAGCAACCACATAGGGTGAGGGAGTGGCAGAGCTGGAGGATGACAGGCTGATGGGGTCACTGAGCGCAGTGTTGCCAAAAACTGATGCACATTGCTCATAAAATATCGAGTTGCGCTTTGCTCCCCACTTTTGTTCCGGTTGTGGTCATGGATGTGGACAAACTGTTTTTTTGAGCCCTTTCAGCTTATTCACCACCTGTTGTTGGCTACGGCTGATGCCCTGTGAGGCCAGGATCTTCGCTATGTTGTGGTATATATCTGGGCATCCTCAACAGTGCCTGTGACTTGACACCGGATCTCCTCTTCCCCTCTAATGCTTAAAAGCTCCCTCACCTCGTCATTTGTCCAAGACATTGCAGGGCTGCAGGGGTTAAAAAGTGCTGCGGGGGTCTGTTGTGCCACAGAGCTGCAAGTACCTGCCTCCACTGTGTGATGCCTCTGTGCGTCTCTGAAAAATCACAACACTAGGAAGCTGCCCTGCATAACCAATCAGCATCAGCAGAGGCAACCAGGGAAGGCGGGACATGTCCCTGCACCGTTCACACTGTCCAGGATCCCGGGAAGGTCCCGGGAACAACCCTGGTACATAGCAGGGTTGAAATGCCAGGGCATGGTTACCGGGATTTTGTCACGTGACCCTTTCACACCAGCGCTACACCCGGGTTGTTCCCTGGGTCAACCCTGGAAAATAGGCAGGTGTGAAAGGGGTATTAGTTCACTTATAGGCCCACATTTATCAAGCACTGGAAAGCGATAAATTGCACAATGATAAAGTACCAACCAATCAGCTCCTAACTTCCATGTTACAGGCTATGTTTGAAAAATGACAGTTAGGAGCTGATTGGTTGGTACATTATCATTGTGAAATTTACCCTTCTCCAATGCTTGATAAATCTGGGCCATAGTGTACTAGTTACTTAGGAGTATGAGGGTTTTGGTGCGGTTAATTAGCAAAGTGTGCTGCACACTAATCAAGCCTATTTGATTTAAGGATAGGTGTATGTGGACATATCTGCAAATAGTGGGAAAGGAATAGGAAACTAGATGGCTAATTATATACAGGAGTTTGATGACGCTATTAACTATGTATAAACCTATGACAGTGTGTTAACTTACCTTATGGAATGGTACAGTACTTCTTCAACTGGTGTATCCTCCATCCAACTCCTCATGGCACTGACATAATCACGCCAGCACCAATGGGGAGACACACAGAGGAGCCACCAGCACAAATGAACTTAGGGCAGGTCAGTGGAATGCTGGGAGTGTATCTCCCAGCAGTATTCAGCAATGATGCTGATGTGAGCTGGGTGCAGAGGAGCCCTAAACCTCCATGGACCATAGCAACTGTATCTCCTGCAACCACTAATATGCGTCTGGTTATTCAGAAGGCCGGATGCCTCCATTGGGCGCCTCATTACAAATCCCTGCAGCTGCAACATTTGCAAAGTTTTGCACAACTGTTGCGTATGGGATCGTTGCCACGAAGGCATTTGCCTACATCTCGGAGTCAGGCCCAAAGCTGGGTACACAACTAAACAATTCCGGATCGTGGAAGATGGACGATATGAAGAATAAGTGAAATCCAATTTTTTTGTATGTGTAGCATTAATATGTAAATAGCAATGGTCAAAAAAAGTTGAATTTATTACCCTCAACACTTATTTTACATTAATAACAAGACCATAGTACTCAGTTTTTCTTTTTGTTCCTTTAACTAATTCTTAGCTGCTATGTTTCACATTTTGTTTATGCTATATGTTAGAGATGAGCAGGTTCGGTTCCCTGAGAACCGAACCCCACCGAACTTGACTACCCGAGCCCGGATCCGAGTCAGGCTCGGGTTTTCCCGCCTGACTCGGAAACCAGAACGAGACAAAACGTCATCATCCCGCTGACGGATTCTCGAAGAGTTTGGATTCCATATAAGAAGCCGTGCGTAGTGTCTTGTGCTGCATCAGTCCAGTCACAGTGGTGGTGTCCTCTGCTGCCATATGTCCAGTGCTGCTGTATACGTCCAGTTCAGTGGTGCTGTGTTGTGCTGCATCAGTTCAGTGGTGGTGTATTGTGCTGCATCAGTCCAGTTACAGTGGTGGTGTCCTCTGCTGCCATATGTCCAGTGCTGCTGTATAAATCCAGTCCAGTGGTGCTGTGTTGTCTTGCATCAGTCCAGTGGTGGTGTCCCTGTGCTGCCGTATTTGTCCAGTTACACTGCCGTATATGTCCAGTGACACTGCCGTATATGTCCAGTGGTACTGTCGTATAAATCCAGTGGTACTGGCGTATAAATCTAGTGGTACTGGCGTATAAATCCAGTGGTACTGGCGTATAAATCCAGTGATACTGCCATGTAATTCCAGTGATACTGCCGTATAATTCCAGTGGTACTGGCGTATAAATCCAGTGATACTGCCGTATAAATCCAGTCCAGTGGTACTGCCGTATATGTCCAGTGGTACTGGCGTATAAATCCAGTAGAGTGGTACTACCATATAATTCCAGTGGTACTGGCGTATAAATCCAGTGGTACTGCTGTATAAATCCAGTCCAGTGGTACTGCCGTATAATTCCAGTGGTACTGCTGTATAAATCCAGTCCAGTGGTGCTGTCCTGTGCTGTATATTACTTACTCCAAGTAAAGGGGTTATTAATATTTAATCCAAATAATTTTCACTGGGTTTGCCCTGTGTGGTGTAGAGGTACGCTCTCCTGTACCGCATATTGGGGGTCATTCCGAGTTGATCGCATGCTGCCGATTTTCACAGCGCAGCGATCAGGTTACTACTGCACATGCGTTTGCACCGCAATGTGCACGTGCGTCATACGGGTACTATGCGGATCTTTGCTGAGCTATGGATTTAACGAAGAATCCATACGCACAGCTGATCGCAAGAAGATTGACAGAAAGAGGGCGTTTATGGGTGTCAACTGACCATTTTCTGGGAAGGGTAGGGAAAACGCAGGCGTGTCCAGGCGTTTGGAGGGCGGGTGTGTGACGTCAATTTCGGCACCAAAAAGACTGAAGTGATCGCAAGGGCTGAGTAAGTTCAGACCTACTCTGAAACTGCACAAAATGTTTTTGCAAAGCTTGGCTGCACAGGAGTTTGCACAGTTGCAAGATGAAAATACACTCCCCCGTGGGCGGCGACTATGCGTTTGCACGGCTGCTAAGAACAGCTAGAGTGCGATCAACTCGGAATGACCCCCATTGTTATATAACTCCAGAAAAATAATGGAGAACAAAAATTTGGAGGATTAAATAGGGAAAGATCAAGAAACACTTTATCCTAGTGCTGAAGCTGCTGCCACTAGTCATGACATAGACAATGACATGCCATCAACGTCATCTGCCAAGGCCAATGCCCAATGTCATAGTAGAGGGCATATCAAATCCAAAAAGCCAAAGTTCAGTAAAAAAGACATGACGATGGAAGCCCTCATACTCAAGCTAGAACAATTATAATAGTTAAGCTGGCAAAAGCACAGCAAAGAACTGTGCGTTCTAAGGTGGTATCACAAATCCCCAAGGAGAGTCCAAGTGTGTCGGTGGTTGCGATGCCTGACCTCCCCAACACTGGACGGGAAGAAGTGGCTCCTTCCACCATTTGCACGCCCCCTGCAAGTGCTGGAAGGAGCATCTATAGTCCAGTTTCTGATATTCAAATTGAAGATATCACTGTTTAAGTACACCAGGGTGAGGATATGGGTGTTGCTGGCGCTAAGGAGGAAGTTGATGATGAGGATTCTGATGGTGATGTGGTTTGTTTAAATCAGGCACCGGGGGGGAGACAGATGTTGTCCGTGGGATGAATAAGCCCATTGTGATGCCTGGGCAAAATACCAAAAAAGCCAACTCTTCGGTGTGGAATTATTTCACCACAAATCCAGACAACAGTTGTCAAGCCGTGTGTTGCCTCTGTCAATCTGTAATAAGTAGGGGTAAGAACTTTAACCACCTAGGAACATCCTCCGTTATATGTCACCTGCTGCGCATTCATCAGAAGTCAGTGTCAAGTTGTGAAACTTTGGGTAATAGCGTAAGTAGTCCACTGTCCTGCAAGCCACACCACCAACTCCCTCAACATCAACTTCCTCCTCAGTCAGGAGAGTCAGTAGTCCTGCAGGCCATGTCACTTGGAAGACTCTGGAGTCCTCTCCTAACCGGGATTCCTCCGGAGGATCCTTGAGTGGTATGCCAACTGCTGCTGTTGTTGCTGCTGGGAGTCGATTGTCATCCCAGAGAGGAAGTCGGAAGACCACTTGTACTACTTCCAGTAAGCAATTGACTGTCCAACAGTCCTTTGTGAGGAAGATGAAATATGACAGCAGTCATCCTGTTGCAGAGCGGATAACTGAGGCCTTGACAGCTATGTTGGTGTTAGATGTGCGTCTGGTGTCCACCATTAGTTCAGCGGGACTTAGAGAATTGTTTGAGGTAGTGTGTCCGCGGGACCAAATCCCATCTAGTTTCCACTTCACTAGGCAAGCGATACCGAGAATGTACAGAGACGTCAGAAAAAGTGTCCTCAATGTCCTAAAAAATGCAGTTGTACCCACTGTCCACTTAACCACGGACATGTGGACAAGTGGAACAGGGCAGACTAAGGACTATATGACTGTGGCAGCCCACTGGGTAGATGTATTGCCTCCCGCAGCAACAACAGCAGCGGCACCAGTAGCAGCATCTCGCAAACACCAACTCGTTCCTAGGCCGTTATGCTATGTATCACCACTTTCCATAAGAGGCACACCACTGACAGCCTCTTACTGAAACTGAGGGACATCATCGCACAGTTCCTAACCCCAATTAGACTCTCCTGGGGATTTGTGATATTGGACAATGCCACCAATATTGTGCATGCATTACATCAGGTGCAGAATTTCTTTACTAATGACATGGGCGTGCAAGAGATGCTGTTGGTGGCCCGAAAAATTACGGGTCACTTTCGGCATTCAGCCACCGCGTGCCAAAGACTGGAGCGCCAGCAAACACTCCTGAACCTGCCCTGCCATTACCCGAAGCAAGAGGTGGTAACAAGGTGAAATTAAACACTCTATATGCTTCAGGGGATGGAGGAGCAGCAAAAGGCCATTCAAGCCTATACATCCACCTATAATATAGGCAAAGGAGGGCAATGCACCTGACTCAAGCGCAGTGGAGAATGATTTCCGTCTTGTGCAAGGTTCTCCAACCCTTCAAACTTGCCACGCGTGAAGTCAGTTCAGACACTGCCAGCTTGAGTCAGGTCATTCCGCTCATCAGGCTTTTGCAGAAGCAGCTGGAGAAATTGAAGGAGAGAAGACGGAGCGATTCCGCAAAATATGTGGGACTTGTGGATGGAGGCCTTCATTCGCTTTGCCAGGATTCAAGGGTGTTCAATCTGCTGAAATCAGAGCACTACATTTTGGCCACTGTGCTCGATCCTAGGTTTAAAGCCTACGTTGTATCTCTCTTTCTGGCAGACACAAGTCTGCAGAGGTTCAAAGACCTGCTGGTGAGTAAATTGTCAACTCAAGTGGAACGTGACCCATTAACAGCTCCTCCTTCATTTTCTCCTGCAACTGGGGCTGCGAGGAAAAGGATAAGATTTCCTAGCCCACCCACTGGCGGTGATGCAGGGCAGTCAGGAGCGAGTGCTGACATCTGGTCCAGACTGATGGACCTGCCAACGATAACTGACATGTCTACTGTCACTACATAAGATTCTCTCATCATTGAACGAATGAGTGACAGGATCCAAGTAGTCATGTCAGACAGTCCGTATGTATACTGGCAGGAAAAAGAGGCAATTTGGATGCCCTTGCACAAACTGGCTTTATTTTACCTAAGTTCCGCCCCCCCTCCCCCCCTCCAGTGCGTTCTCCAAAAGAGTGTTTAGTGCAGCTGGTACCCTTTCAGCTATCGGCGTAGGAAGTTACTTCCACAAAATGTGGAGAAGATGATGTTCATCAAAATGAATTATTAATTCCTCCAGGATGACCATTACCAGCAATTGCTTCCAGAAAGTACACAGGGACCAGGGATGTTGGATTCCAGTGGGGACAAATTAATACTCTGTGAGGAGGAAGATGTACACACTGAAAGGGGTGAAGAATCGGAGAATGAGGATGAGGTCGACATCTTGCCTCTGTAGAGGCAGTTTGTGCAAGGAGAGATTGATTGCTTCTTTTTTTTTTTTGGTGGGGGGGGCCCAAACAAACCAGTCATTTCAGCCACAGTCGTGTGGCAGACCCTGTCGCTGAAATTATTGGTTTGTTAAAGTGTGCCTGTCCTGTTTATACAACATAAGGGTGGGTGGGAGGACCAAGGACAATTCCATCCTGCACCTCTTTTTCTTCTTTGCATCATGTGCTGCTTGGGGACTAGTTTGTTAAAGTGCCATCCTGTCTGACACTGCCGTACAAGTCCATGGGTACTGCCGTATAAGTCCAGTCCAGTGGTGCTGTCTTGTGCTCCCGTAAGTCCAGTGGTGGTGTCCTGTGCTGTATATTATTTACTCCAAATAAAAGGGTTATATATTACTTACAGTATATTATTATCCAAATAATTTTAACAGGGCTTTGTACTGATTTTTGACTCACTGCATCTCCATTGAAAGTATAGGAAAGGGGGCGTGGCCACGCCCCCTTTACCCGCGGCCATGCCCCCTTTCCTTATTTGTACCGGTTTTTACGTGTACAATGTTAGAGGGTATGCCATCCTGTCTGACACTGCAGTGCCACTCCTAAATGGGCCAGGTGTTTGTGTCGCACACTTATGTCACTTAGATTAGTCATACAGCCACCTCGGTGCAACCTTTTGGCCTAAAAATATTGTGAGGTATTCAGAATAGACTGGAAATTAATGTTATTGATGTTAATAATACCGTAGGATCAAAATTACCCCCAAAATGTGTGATTTTAGCTGTTTCTATGTATTGCTTTTTTTTTAAACATCCAGATCCAAAACTAGAGATGAGCGGGTTCGGTTCTCTGAGAACCGAACCCTACCGAACTTCACTACCTGAGCCTTGTTCCGAGTCCGGCTCGGGTTTTCCCGCCTGACTCGGAAACCAGAATGAGGCAAAACATCATCATCCTGCTGTCGGGTTCTCACGGGGTTTGGATACCATATAAGGAGCCGCGCATCGCCGCCACTTTCACTCCAGTCCTGGAGAGTGTAGTGAGAGGACGTGTCTCCATCCTCAGTGTCTGTGCGGGCGGGAAAGTGGGGTGGTGATTATAGCGCGGTCTTGTGCTGCTCAGTCCAGTGTAGTGTCTTAGCTGCATCAGTCAGTCCAGTGACCAGTCACAGTGGTGGTGTCCTCTGCTGCCATTGTCCAGTGCTGCTGTATAAGTCCCTTACAGTGTTGCTGTGTTGTCCTGCATCAGACCAGTGGTAGTGTCCTGTGCATCAGTCAGTCCAATGACCAGTCACAGTGGTGGTGTCCTCTGCTGCCATATGTCCAGTGCTGCTGTATAATAAGTCCCTTACAGTGTTGCTGGGTTGTCCTGCATCAGACCAGTTGTAGTGTCCTGTGCATCAGTCAGTCCAGTGACCAGTCACAGTGGTGGTGTCCTCTGCTGCCATATGTCCAGTGCTGCTGTATAATAAGTCCCTTACAGTGTTGCTGTGTTGTTCTGCATCAGACCAGTGGTAGTGTCCTGTGCTGTATATTTACTCCAAATAAAGGGGTTATTAACATTTAATCCAAATATAATTTTTACACGGTTTGCCCTGTGTGGGGTAGGGGTACGCTCTCCTGTGCCGCATATTGGCCCTCATTCTGAGTTGTTCGCTCACTAGCTGCTTTTAGCAGCCGTGCAAACGATAAGCCGCCGCCCTCTGGGAGTGTATCTTAGCTTAGCAGAAGTGTGAACGAAAGGATCGCAGCGCGACTACAAAAAAATTCTGTGCAGCTTCAGAGTAGCTCCAGACCTACTCCTAGATTGCGATCACTGCAGACTATTTAGTTCCTGTTTTGACGTCACAAACACGCCCTGCATTCGGCCAGCCACGCCCGCTTTTCCCCAGGCACGACTGCGTTTGTATCTGACACGCCTGTGTTTTTACACACACTCCCCGAAAACGGTCAGTTACCACCCAGAAACACCCACTTCCTGTCAATTACTCTGCGGCTAGCAGTGCGACTGAAAAGCGTTGCTAGACCTTGTGTGAAACTGCATCGGCTTTTGTGAAAGTACGTCGCGCGTGCGCATTGAGACGCATACGCATGCACAGAAGTGCCGATTTTTAGCCTGATCGCTGCGCTGTGAACAACGGCTGCTAGCGATCAACTTGGAATGACCCCCTTTATGTTATATAACTCCAGAAAAATAATGGAGAACAAAAATTTGGAGGATAAAATAGGGAAAGATCAAGAACCACTTCCTCCTAGGGCTGCTGCCACTAGTCATGACATAGACAATAAAATGCCATCAACGTCGTCTGCCAAGGCCGATGCCCAATGTCATAATAGAGGGCATGTCAAATACAAAAAGCAAAAGTTCAGTAAAATGACCCAAAAATATACATTTAAATGGTCTGAGGAGAAACGTAAACTTGCCAATATGCCATTTATGACACGGAGTGGCAAGGAACGGCTAAGGCCCTGGCCTATGTTTATGACTAGTGGTTCAGCGTCACATGACGATGGAAGCCCTCATCCTCAAGCTAGAAAAATGATAAGAGCTAAGCTGGCAAAAGCACAACAAAGAACTGTGCGTTCTAAGATGGTATCACAAATCCCCAAGGAGAGTCCAAGTGTGTCGGCGGTTGCGATGCACGACCTTCCCAACACTGGATGGGAAGAGGTGGCTCCTTCCACCATTTTCACGCCCCCTGCAAGTGCTGGAAGGAGCACCCACAGTCCAGTTTCTGATATTCAAATTGAAGATGTCACTGTTGAAGTACACAAGGATGAGGATATGGATGTTGCTGGGGCTGAGGAAGAAGTTGATGATGAGGATTCTGATGGTGATGTGGTTTGTTTAAATCAGGCACCGGCGGAGACACCTGTTGTCCATGGGATGAATAAGCCCATTGTGATGCCTGGGCAAAATACCAAAAAAGCCACCTCTGCGGTGTGGAATTATCCCAGAGGGAAAGTCGGAAGATCACTTGTACTACTTCAACTAAGCAATTGACTGTCCAACAGTCCTTTGTGAGGAAGATGAAATATGACAGCAGTCATCCTGTTGCAAAGCGGATAACTGAGGCCTTGACAGCTATGCTGGTGTTAGACGTGCATCCGGTATCCGCCATTAGTTCAGTGGAATTTAGAGAAATGTCCCCGGTACCAAATCCCATCTAGGTTCCACTTCACTAGGCAGGCGATACCGAGAATGTACAGAGACGTCAGAAAAATTGTCCTCAATGTCCTAAAAAATGCAGTTGTACCCACTGTCCACTTAACCACGGACATGTGGACAAGTGGAACAGGGCAGACTAAGGACTATATGACTGTGGCAGCCACTGCAGTGCTACTCCTAGATGGGCCAGGTGTTTGTGCCGTACACTTCTGTCGCTTAGCTTAGTCATACAGATACCTCATTACACCTCTTTTAGTTCTTTGCATGATGTGCTCTTTGGGGACTATTTTTTGAATAGTGCCATCCTATCTGCAACTGCAGTGCCACTCCTAGATGGGCCAGGTGTTTGTGCCGCACACTTGTGTCGCTTAGCTTAGCCATACAGCCACCTCGGTGCAACCTTTTGGCCTAAAAACAATATTGTGTGAGGTGTGAGGAGTTCAGAATAAACTGGAAATGAGTGTAAATGAATGTTATTGAGGTTAATAATACCGTACAATCAAAATTACCCCCAAATTCTGTGATTTTAGTGGTTTTATGTTTTTTCACAAATCATCCGGATCCAAAACCAAAACACGAAACGGTGGTTTTGGCAAAACCAATCCAGATCCAAAACACGAGCATGGAACCAGAAACAAAACCAAAACACAAAACACGAAAAGTGCCCGCCGCACATCTTTATCCAAAACCAAAGCACGAAAGGGTGGTTTGGGCAAAACCAATCCAGAACCAAAACACAAAACACGAAAAGTGCCCGCCGCACATCTCTACTATATGTAGGGTTTTCTTTTTAATGTTGTGAAATATGTATTTATTTATTTTAAGTGCATTACACATATTTAAACAGGTACATTTTGCAATAAAATGAAATATACAGTACACAAGACAAACTGTTTCATCACTGTCCCCATAGTTACTTTTACCCAATTAGTACAGCAGGACAATAATCCTAAACAAACTACTGTAGGAAATCTAAAACTGAATGGATGAAACAGACAGAGCCGGCCCTAACCAATATGATGCCCTAGGCAAGATTTTGTCTGGTGCCCCCTAGCACCGCCACTAGTTCTGCAGGAGATGCCTGGCATGAGTCAGCTGGCAGCTCTGCTAACGTCAGGTGCCTTTTGTTAATGAAAATGCATCTTATTTGCATTACTATGGGGCTAGGATGTACAAGCAGCCTCTGCTGATTAATATGATATGCAGCATGCCTATATTCTGTGTGCGACTGCGGCTGTATCTGCATACGAAATGCTACATTACAGTGATTTCCAGGAGTACACTGTAACGTAGCATTTCATATACAGATACAGCCGCAGTCACACACAAAATATAGGCATGCTGCATATCATTTTAATCAGCAGAAGCTGCTGGTGCCCCTAAGCATACCAAATGCCCTAGGCACTTGCCTAGTTTGCCTATGTCTAAGGCCGGCTCTGGAAACAGAGAACAATCAAATCAAAGCCCAGACCTCATTCCAATTGCAATGTTGTGGCTGGACACTCAGAGAAATGTGCGTAATGAATGTCCAAGGCTCAAACATCAAGAAACTGAAACAGAACTGTAAGGAGGAGTCGGAGAACCATCCTTCAGATACTATGCAAGAGGCTGATAAACTCATACAGAAAATGATTACTTCAAGTAGTTGCTCCTAAAGATAATTCTAAGAGCTACTGAATCAAGGAGTGTAATTACCTTTTCACACTTGGATTCTTTGTGTTGTCATATTTTGTTGAATAGTAATGACAAAGTAACATGTTATTGCTTATCTCTTATATGAGAATAGAAATCAAATTTTAAGACTTCGCGTGGACTAGATGATTGTTAAATATGTCCCGATACATAAAAGCACAGATTTGAATGAGAGCAAACTTATTCTCTCACATGACTGGATATTTATGTTATATATGTTATGTCGGAGATATAGGAGGAGATTTATCAAGCTTTGGAGAGATCTAGAGTAGTTGCCCAAAGCAACCAATCAGATTCTAACTGTAATTTATCCAGCATAGTCTTTGAAATGAGAGTTACTTGCAATACTGTAGTTTCCTGTGATCACTGTGTCCACTTCGCCCTCCTGAGCTATACCTACAGTAACACTCACTTTTAGTGCTGTATAGGGTGGTATGGTGGACCATAAACTTGTACAAAAACAATTCAAGACCAATTCCATGAAATCAGGGATGAGCATTGACTGATGGCCCTGTATATGGGAAATATTGGTAAAATTTTAATATATACCTACTCAGCTGGAGACCTGCACACCATGGAGAATAAGAAGAGGTCAAAAGTCGAGCATACCATTATATTTTGCGGTCAAAGTGGACAGGATGGGTAGATAATGACCAGAATTACGGCATTGTGTTAAAGGAGCATGGCTAAATGATGTGAATCACATCATTTTAGCCCTGCCTGCTTACTTGTAAAATGCAGCATTTCCCTGTGGTGGGGGTACAGCCTAGTGACATGACAGCCCGGTCCCGCACCCCCAGAGTGAACAGCAGCATCTCCTCTCTGGACTTCTCCTGGAGAGGAAGCAGAAAAAGGGGCGCATATGGCCTTTCCCCTGCTTTTATTTGCCAGACACACACAGATTATGGTATATATGGTATTAGTATTTCCACGCAGCTGGTAGCATGTACAACATGTACAATATGTACAAACATGGGCATATTTTTTTTTTCTATTATGTTCAAAATTTTGGCTAGTGCTATCACGAGAGCTTACAATCAAGGCTATAAAAGGCCTAATTGGGTGTCGCTCACAAGCCAGCCCTGTACAAATGTTCAGAATAAGAGTCAGCTTTATTGGTCAGATATACTTGCATATACTAGGAATTTGTCTTCGGTTTGCTATACAACAGCCAAGTAGGTAACAGATAAGCCGATGGGTGGGTGGGGGGCAAGTAAAGTCATACAGATAGGTATAACGTAGGGACACAAGTGAGTAACATGTACGTCTAGTCAGTCAATGTTCAGGAATTCAGCAGGCGGACCGCTTGGGGAAAGAAACGTTTGAGGCTTCTGGTGGACCCGGCGGGGGTGGCCCTGTAATGCCTGCCTGAAGGAAGCAAGTTAAACATGGTGTGGCCGGGGTGTAGCTGGTCCTTTACTATCTTCGTTGCCCGCTTTTTAGCTCTGGACAGGTACAGGTCCTGGACTGAGGGAAGGTTGGCCCCGATGATCTTCTCTGTGGTTCTGACCACCTTTTGGAGCCTGCATCTGTCCCTCGCGCTGGCGGAGCCGTACCATACCAGTATCGAGGAGCACAGCACCGACTCCACAATCGCGTAGTACAAGAAGAGCAAAAGCTTCTGTGGGATGTTGAAGTTCCTTAGTTGCCTGAAGAACAACAACCTCTGCTGTGCTTTCGCAACAGTGGCATCAGCGTTGGACCCCCATTTAAGGTCCCGGGAGATTGTGGTCCATAGGATCTTGAAGGGGTCCAATAGCAATACCATACTGTCAGCATTTGCTACCGGATGTGCACGGACTTCTTCCTGAAGTCCACTATCATCTCGACAGTTTTGAGGGGGTTGAGCTCAAGGTTGTTGTGGCTGCACCCATATGTCTGGGAGATGAGTGAATTTGGCTACAATGTGTTGGTGTGCGGAACATATATGCAGTGTAGAAACTTGCAGGGAACTGAGATCCCTTGATGATGGGCTGCAAATTTAAATGTTTTGATCAAAATATGAACAACATCCCTAAGCTTTTATTTGCTAGACACACACACACAAATTAGCAGAATAGTACTGTTATCACGGATAGCAAAAGTCTTTTGTATACATATATGGCATTAATACTGCAACACAGCTGGTACCAGTGGCAGCTCCAGAAGTGAGGCTGCAGCGCAGTCCATATTTCAAATAGGGAAACCAAACCAACTGCCACTAACTGTCATCCCAAACTGACTCACTGGGAGTTGGTGTGGCTCCCCTATTTGAAATTTGTACTGTGCTGCAGCCACACCTCTAGAGCCACCACTGGCTGGTACCATGTACAATATGAGTATTGCCAAGCTCAGGCATATTTATTTTCTGTTTTGGTCTCTTAACCAATCCATTTTTTAATAATTATAACATTTGCGCCATTCATTATAGGTTAATGTGTTGTTATGAATAAAATATTTTGTTCATTGTTCAAAATACAACGTTTGTTTCATGTGTCCTAGATATATTGGGGCAAATAAAAAAAAAAATAGTGAAAGTCTTGCTATATTACTTAAATGTTTAATTACCCTGTGAACAAGGACATGACAGAACGATGGAGGCGTACAACACTTCCGTAGAGCAGGTGATCCTCTCATTGTAAGAAGGGAATTTGCTCTGTGATTAGATCCAATTACAGCTCTAGATTTAATATGCATGTCTTCTGAGGGAGATATTGCTCACTTCTGCCAGAGGACAAGTTCACAGGAAAGTTAATATAATGTGTTTAAGCTCTGAAGAGCCATGTAATGTAACAGGATGTCAGCTGCAATTAAATAGGATGATAAGGAAAGTGAAACCCCAGAAGGAAAAAAGACAATTGTTACATGGTGACACTTTTAATTGCAATGATTGGTGTTTCTTTGTATTCTGGACAAGCGTTCCTTGTGGGTTGACAGTATCTGTTCATGAAGTGATGAGAGATATTAAGGGAACACTAATCCCATTATTTTAAAAGTTTTACTTATGATTTATCTAGTGGAGTTAATGTGTAGAAATGCTTTTTGTGCATTATGGGTCTGATTTTCATTTGGGATCAAAGCCAAAAAACAAACAATTTTGTATCTGAATCAAACCATGTTGCAATGCAAATGGAGCAAATACTTTTTTTTTTTTATTGCATGCAGGGTAAATAATGGCTGCTTTATAAATACATCAGTTTGAACTTCCATGGCACAATTATGGATTCCACCAGGAAAGCTTCTGGATCTCTGATCCTAAAACAGTAGCATTCCACTTTGGGATCCCACCAAGAGGGAATAATATTGATCTCTGGCTGTATCCACATATCCGGTATCTGCTTTAATAGCTCTGGGTGAAGGGACCAATCTCCCAGATGGGTGTTTTGGTGATTTAGGACGTCTACTTTTTCCCACCCCCGATTGCTGGAACATGATATTCTGTACAATGCATTATCTTTGCAGGTTCCTTCATGGCTAGATGACCCTTGGTCCCTCCTTGGTAGTTGGTATACCCTACCACCATAGTGGTGTCAGAATGTATTCTGCAAGGTCTGCTATTTAGAAGGTGAGCTCTTCGTAGAGCATTTAGAACAGCCCTGATTGTAGGACATTTATTGGCATCAAGGTCTCCTCGTGAGACCAGAGTCCCTGGAATCATAGAGATAAGAACACTGCCTCCAATCATTGAATGCTGGTATCTCAAAATTCAAATGTAGAAGGGATGTCCTGTGTTGAGTATCTTTCTGTTCAGCCACTGCAACACAGACTGACAAGTCTGGGATGGCAGGCAAAAGATTTTGTTATGCCAGGAGCAGATTCAACCAAGACCATCTGGTTGAGATCTCCAGTTGAAATGTTTGAAAATGGTAGGGAAAAAATGATACTGCTTCAAAAGAAGTTATTATGCTGAAAGGTTTCATGCACTGTGGAATGGTAATTCTTTTGGATGACCTAGGCCTGGAGCAGTCAAATTTTCTCCTGTGACAGGAACACTCTCTGGGAAGAGGTGCCAATGAGGAGGCCCAGAAATATACCTTCTAAATTGGAGCCAAACTGACTTGGCATAATTTATTATCCAGATTGTCATGTAAGATGTAAATGATTTCTAGAGACAACCGTCTCTATCATGAGATGCTGCAAGAATTTGTTCCTTAATTTTGAAGTAGTGACATCTCAATACCAGATCTTTTGATGGGGGTGTTGGAGAGGTCTTCCGTTTTAGGGTACGATGAGCCCTTTATAGAAGCAGCTTATCTGAGGAGATATCCGGCAAGATGTTGGAAAAAAATCAAAAAGTGCTCCAGTTGAGCCAATTCGATGAGTTCCGGGATATTTTTAATTTGAAGGTAGTTTTGACGAGTCTCTTTAAATACTCCTGTTTTTCTGAGGAAGATGGATATAAACCTGCATAGTAGAAATAGAATGTTCCACATCCTGCTGAAATTGGATGACTTCATCCACTTGGTTTTAGACCTCAGTAGTGCAAACTCCCAACTCCGAGACCTCTCACTTAAGACCAGTCATCGCTTTCTGAATCTGAGAATGAAAGGCGTTCATGAGAGATTTTACTTCACAGAGGATGGAGGAAATATTATGTTTCATAGAAGTATTAGGAAGATCTGTCTCCTCCTCAGATTCCAGGAAGTAGACCGCATGAGAGGCAGATGCCTGCTTGTGAGGTGTGGGTTGCATTTTACAGAGAAAATGAGTGATATGGGTGATTTAGGCATTGTGGCAGACAAGTTTAGTTCAGCTCATAAAGCAGCAAAACATCAGTGGTTAGGTGTCTCCATACAAGACATAAGGAATAAGCAAGCGACATCCTGTGGTCAGTTCCATATAGCGCCCCCTGCAAAACAGCAGAGTGTCTCTTCAGAAGAGGGGATTACAAGCGTGAGGTAGAAGAGAAAATATGCCTCACCCTCAAAGTAGAGAAAAACTTGTGTGGTTTCCTGTCTGCAGAAGTACAGTAGAAAGGGTTAACCAGCAACAGCAGGGAGAGCCTCTACTCTTTAGAGACCTCAGACCTTGACTCTGGAGCAGTGACCCAGGGAGTGGCAGCGGTGAATCAGCTCGCCTTGTGAATGTTGTCCAAATGTGGTATGACTGTCACTCCTTTTGACTACCATTATTTTTATAAAAATTTTGGGAGCTGTGGCCAAGCCAAAAGGAAGTGCTCTTAATTGAAATGAAAATAGGAATTCCCACTGTGAACTGCAAGAGGCTGTGATGACCCTCCCAAAGGACAATATGAAGATATGAGTCATTTATGTCCAGTGAAGCCAAAAACTATCCCTGCTCCATGGACTTTATTACTGAATGATTAGATTACATCTAGAATTTGTCCACTTGCAAATGCAGAGAAAAAAACAATAAGAACCAGGTGCTAAAAAAACCTATGAAATGCATAGTACTATTGTATATAATTAATACATGTGATAATATAAGGAAGTGTTGAGAGTTCTGTGCATCACTCACTAATCAACAAAACATACAGTACTAATATAGAACACTGATACTGCGCTAGTAAACTAATGATAATGTCAGAAAACTCACATGAATCAATGAAACTCATTTTACAGTTAAATAGGAAATTTTATAAAAAATAATCCAAACCGTGTATCACACACAGGGGGCTATTCAGAGATGGACGCAGTCTTGAGAAATTGCAAATGGCCACTTTTTAGCCACCTGTACATGCGCCGCGGCAGCATTGCCCATACGTGGGCTTTTATTATGCGATTGCATCCTGGAAGAGTGTGATCGCAAAATGATTGACAGGTGGCAGGAGTTTGTAGTGTGCGGATCTAGACTTTAGTTTTGTGGGGGACGGTTTAAGAATTAATACAGACTCCTCCTCTTTCTAATCTTACTCCTCCCACTTACAGTTCTGCCCCTCCCATTTTTACAAATATTGATAAAAATATAACAAACAGAATAAATGTCCCTCCTTCACTGTTTCTTGCCCACCTTTGACCAATCAACCAGATTGGTATACTGATGGATTAGCAGACAGACGTTATTACATCTGGGAAGTGTATTAAAAACTTGTACAGTATACTTGCATTATTTTCCGTTTTATTCTTCATCAGTTTTATTTACATGTATATATTTAAATAAGACACACACACATATATATATATATATATACATATATAGCAACAGAGACAAGCAGACACACACACACACACACACCACTGTACATCCTCTGCACTGTACTGTTCCTTAAACCCCCTTATTACCCCTCACAACCCCTTATGAAGCAGTGGTGGATCAAAACTTCACTGCTGAAAATGGCGACTGGATGTGTCTAGAACTGTCAGATTTAAGTGCCCTGGAAGCTCTGCCATCACGGCCTTACATGCACATAAAGGAGGACGGGTCTCACGGAAGACCCCAGAAACATAGACTTTGATGGCAGATAAGAACCAATGGCCCATCCAGTCTGCCCCTTAGGATTAGAGTATTAGGGTTGGCTTAGTGGTTTGGGTTAGGGTGTTAGGGGATGGGGTTAGGGTATTAGGGTTGATTTAGTGGTTTTGATTAGGTTATTTGGGTTGGTTTAGTGGTTTGGGTTAGGGTGTTGGGGTCAGTTTAGTGGATGAGGTTAGGGTATTAGGGTTGGTTTAGTGGGTTAGGTTGTTGGGGTCAGTTTAGTGGATGGGTTTAGGGTATTAGGGTTGGTTTAGTGGTTTGGGTTAAGTTGTTGGGGTCAGTTTAGGGGATGGGGTTAAGGTATTAGGGTTGGTTTAGTGGTTTGGGTTAGGGTATTAGGGTTGGTTTAGTGGTTTGGGTTAGGGTGTTAGGGTCAGTTAAGGGCATGGGGTTAGGGTATTAGGGTAGGTTTAGTGGTTTGGGTTAGGTTGTTGGGGTCAGTTTGGGGATGGGGTTAGGGTATTAGGGTTGGTTTAGTGGTTTGGGTTAGGTTGTTGGGGTCAGTTTAGGGGATGGGGTTAGGGTATAAGGGTTGGTTTAGTGGTTTGGGTTAAGTTGTTGGGATCAGTTTAGAGCAGCCGTGGTCAACCTGTGGCTCTTGAGCCGCATGCGGCTCTTTATTCAAATGTGGCACCTGACCACAACAGATCCTGGAAACTGGTGCACTCCAACCAAACACACAGCAGCACTATGACGACTGAAAATTGAGGGAGCCAGATATTGGGCTGCAGTGACATTTGAGGGTGGGCTGGAGTGACACAAGGGGGACCTGGCTGGAGTGACACAGAAGGATCCTGGCAGGAGAGACATAATGGGGGAGCTGACTGGAGTGACACAGGAGGGTGCTGGTTGGAGTAACACAGGAGGGTGCTGGCTGGAGTGACACAGGAGGGTGATGGCAGGAGTAACACAATGGGGAGCTGGCTGGAGTGACAAAGGAGAATCCTGGCAGGAGAGACACAATGGGGAGCTGACTGGAGTGACACAGGAGGGTGCTGGCTGGAGTGACACATTGACACATGGGGGAGCTGAAGTGTATTATGTGAATATGGCTTTTTCAATATATTTTATGTGGATCTGGATTTTTAAATTATTTTATGTGGAAGTAACTTTTTCAATGTATTTTATGTTGATTCTGGCTTTAAAATGTATTTTATGTAGATCTGGCATTTTCTTTGTCTTTTATATCAGGGGTGTGGCCTAGCAGGCACAACGTCACACCCCACTTTTGCACACGCGCCTTTGGCTTGATGTCGGCTCTTTGACGTACCTAACAAGATTTTTTTGGCTCTTTGTCTCTGACTAGTTGGCCACCCCTTGTTTAGAGGATGGGGTTAGGGTTGGCTGGGGGTTTGTTTTAGGTGTTAGGGTATTAGGGATTGGGATATTAGTGTTGGTTTAGCGGTTTGTATTAAGATATTCGGGTTAGGGGTTATGGTACGGGAGAGTTTTGGGATAAGCGTTGGGTTAGGGATGTTAGGGTTAAGGTATTAGGACCAAGGATAGGATATTAGGGTTAATGTTTATGGTACTAGGGTATTCAGTGACAGGGAAAAAAGACTGACTAGAAACAGATGGTAAGAACTATTCAGGCACTACTTTGGGGGTCAATCCAATTAGCCGCAATGATATCGCGGGTGCGAATCATCGCAACAGTGGCAACACTTTACGACTGCGCGAACTTGCACAAAAGTGCTCACTTCCCCATAGAGTAGCGAGCAATTTTGAGCGAATTCAGTCCGATTTCTGGCTGCGAAGGGTACGAGATCGGGTGCCGTTGCTGTCATTTAAATGCCGCGGCAACGGCACTTCGCACCCTTCGCAGCTAACTGGATTGACCCCCTATGTTTTAAGTTTTAACAGTGACCTGTAGGAGGTGGCTACACTTGGACACAGATACTGCTGTGTGCACAGGGATAATAGTGACATGTAGAGGGATAATAGTTTGCTATATAAGCAGCCACACTGACATAGAGAGAATGGTGCAGACACTGCTATGTCAGTGTGACTACCTCTATAGCTCACTATTATCCCCCTACATGTCACTAGTATCCCAGTACACACAGCAGTATCTGTGTCCAAGTGTAAACAGTGTAGACACTGTGGTGTGTATAGGAATAACAGTGACATGTAGAGGGATAATAGTGAGCTATAGAGACTGACACAGAGAGCGGTGCAGGCGCTTCTGTGTGCAGAGGGATAATTGTGACCTGAAGAGGCAGCCGCCCTAAGACAGGAGGGGTTCACAGAACTGTACCCACTACCCAGGCAGATCCAGGAGTCACACTGGGGGTGGGGGATGGAGGTGATACCAGAGCCAGCTTTTGAGCACCAGGTCATGGCTTGTCAGAGCCCTCCCAACAATTTATGTCTCAGCAGCATGAGTTTAGCGTGGCCTGTGATCCCAGCCCGGGACACAGATTCCCTCGCCCGCCCCCCCCAGTAAGCAGCAGCATCCCCTCCACCACAGCGGGCAGGTACAGCACCGAGTAGGCGAATACACATCCACGATGGACAGATTACCTGGGAGGCGGGCTGTCACTTTCTCCGTCCTAGAGAAGATAATCCGGACATGCAGATTGCAAAGATAGGGTGTGCGGGAAAGGAGCCGATAGCGTCTCCTCCTCCACCCGGCCTGCCTGCTGAGATTCAGCAAAGGAAGTTTGTTCAAGCTTCCTCGACCCAAAGAGCCAGCCCTGTGCGTTCGTCCATGTGCTGTTGGAAGGTCGTGCATCAGCTTCCCGTGCTGACCCAGGAGCATGGGCAGGCTGAGAAGGAAGGAGCTTTTGACTGTGGAGGAGTCCAGCGCTGTGCGGCGCTCCAGGTAAATTCACACAACAAAATGTTTTGATTGCCAGGTCCCGCCGCGCACGATCAGTGGTGGGCGGGTCTTGGAACTCAGATAGGGCTGGCGTCCGCCCTTATCGCCATCCCCCGCTGTATCCACCGCTGGCCGTTTGGGGATGGCGACCTTGCATTTAGGGGAGGCAATGTGGCCCTTTTCGGGCCGGTCAAATGACGTTGCCTGCGTTTACTGTGATTGGAAACATGGCAGCAGTGCGCCTGCAACTGCAGCCTGGTTGTTCATGCAGGGAGTCGTCCTCTATTTTGATTCCTGCGATGCAGTGGCAATTGAATTGTGATCGCAATGTGGGGCTGCACCCTACATGCTGGGCCGTGACCCCCAGCATGCGATTTAATCTTTAGTAGTTTTTGCTAATTTAGTAAAAACTGATTAGGAATAACCCCCAATGTGACAATAAAAAATTATTTGTAAATACTTGTCAAAGTCAAAAAAATATTACATAGAGAGAACATACAAACCACACACATTTAAGTCGCTATACTTACAAATATGCGCAGCGAGCACAGCAATATATGGAAACACACGCATTTGCTCGGACATGGTACGGAGATGGATTCGGCGCTTGTTTCATACAGTACATGGTTATAATAATATCAAGCACCAGACATCATGTTTGGTATTAAAGCAAGCAGAATGATGTGTGGGTTAGTTTGATGCTGGTTGTGAAGTTGTAGGACATTGCAGCGGATAGTTATGATTGAATGTATAAAAGCTAAAATCACTTTGGTAGAACAATAAATGATACAGTGAATAGGGAACTCAAGCCAACCCTTTTGGCAGTTTTAAGGGCTGAACCTGATTAGCATATACAAAGGAGAGAGAGAGAGACCCCTCCCCTAGGAACAGACACAGGAGAATAGTTCCTGTCTGGGGGGGGTTGGAGTCAGTGTTGTTGGTTGCCTCAGAGAGCAGATGTGATGTGGCTGCACTCAGAACAGAGGTCTCAGAAGCATGGCTGGATCATCGCCAGGCATCAAAGGCTAAGTACCATAATCTCAATATCTCATGGCTGATTGGCATAGAGTAGTTTTAAATGTGTGTTTTGTGGTGGGGTAGTTGTGGAATGATGGGTAAGCATAGAGTGGTTGGTTTGGAGAAACAAATGGCTTGGGGATGGTGAGGCTTGCGCAGCTGTGTGATTGTAACTTGTTTGTGCTGAATACTCTGTGAAGTCTGTGATGAAGTGGAACATTAGACAACCTGTAGCATAGCATTTGTGGTATTTGTTTGCCTATGGAGATTTAATAAGATGGTTCTAGGAAGTTGGATTGAAATTGTGAAAGGTGATTTAGATTGTTTGGAATTGTAAAATCAGAACATATGCATTGTTTTGAGGCTTGGACATTTTGGAATAAAATGGAGTCTTGTGTTTTCTGCTATGTGATTGTGGTGTAGTAGAGAGTGCCATGTGTTTGGACCTGCAAATCTAAAATGGCTGCTGCCGGGTATTTTCCCCTCCCCCTTTCAGCCATGTGGTGTAGTCTTTGGAATCAAGTGGAGTTTTCCCAAAATGGAGTCTAGCTTCTGCCCCATGCGGCATTGTAGGGACAATTGTGTTGCTGGGTGTTGTGTATATAGGGACAGGCAGCATGGGTAAGCTCAAGTACTTTCTAAACAAAGATTCTCAGCATTGACTGACTGCGCAGCGATTGTTCCTCACATGTGTAAGCTTTCTCTGCAATCATATTTG
Source organism: Pseudophryne corroboree (assembly GCF_028390025.1). Taxonomy (NCBI): domain Eukaryota; kingdom Metazoa; phylum Chordata; class Amphibia; order Anura; family Myobatrachidae; genus Pseudophryne; species Pseudophryne corroboree. The sequence continues at coordinate 359,810,505 of NC_086447.1, read as the reverse complement.
TCTTCTTGTTATTGTGAGCCATTTCTTTCTCTCTCTCTCTTCTCCTCTTCCCCTCTTATTTTCCCTTAAACGTAATTGTATTGTATTGTATTTCCCGTGTAGTTATCTGGTTAGGTAGTCTATGTTATATTGTAGTGTATGACTTGTATTGTGTTAAATTCTTTTGCAAGTATATCATTCATAATATATATTTAGGCGTTGGACCCTGAGCACGGTATCTGTGTATTTCTTATAGTATTAAGTAATCTCAGAGCGTCAGTGACGCTCGAACAGCTTTAAAGGTAATAAGGTTATACTGTGTTGCATCTACACTCTCCCACTACACAGAGGTTTACAGTATAAGTACATTCCTTAAGGTATAGTTAAGGGAGTACCCTTGCGGTACTTTTTACGCCAATTGCGTACTGTGTTCTTTAACCTTTAACGTGTTTTTAATAGGACAAATATTATAGACATTGTCAATTGGGGGACTCGTCCTCCGGGATTCACATATCTGCACTAGGTAACTTCAGCAGACATTATCAGGTCAGCAAAGGGCGGAGAAGGTAGAAAGTAGCATCCCTCGTTAAACCGTTTGGAGGTCGGGGATACTGCAGTGCTGACCAGTTAAGCGTCTGCTTCGCTTAGTAAAGGGTGCTGAAGGAATCCGGGAACCGGAGGTAAGAACAACACACGCAGATTGGATGGTTTATCTGTTTAAGTAGGTTTAAAAGTACATTTAAAAGTTGCTGCATAGCCTTGATATAGTAAAAAAAAAAAAAAAAAAAAAACAACAACTCAGGCCTAGAATAACTTTAGGAGTTTGAATGATGACTTTCTTTGTGACTAGAGGCCGCATGGTCTGTCCCCCATTTTGTGTGACCCTCATGGAGGTGGAAGGGGGAGGAGCAGCGGCCATTTTGGGAAGGTCAAAAAAATTTTTTTCCCTAAAATGGCTGATTTTCAAGAAATAATCAGCCATCCACTGTCAAAAATAAATCATCATTTAATGAGTTTTTTTCAATGCATTTGTTTAGTCCATATCATAGTCAATCATAAGTAGTTCAGATACAGTTTAATAACAGTTAATAATAAATTAAATATTTGATTTAAGAACGATACACAGATAAAACAAAGTTTTTTTTTTTGTTTTTTTTTCTTTTGGTTTCCTTACCACCCTACTCTGCTTGGTGCAGGATGGCCATTGAAATGCAGATGAACCTGTGTGACTGGTTAGGTTCCCTAGCAGTGTTGAAATAAATCGCCTTTTACAGAGTTACTGTAGTTAAAAAGCAATTCATATGCAAATTAGAAGCACTGAATAAGGTCTAAATGTCTATATGTCTGTGCTTACATCAATGTATGTTATTAGATTAAATTTAGAATTGCATTTTCTTCTGTGTACTTTCACATATCTCACCTTCCTGTTTGCCAGTTCTATAATTGATAAACGTGCTTAGAGAGATTTGTCGTTATTTTATAGTTTAAGAGTAAAGGTAACATAGTTAAAGTATAGACAAACACACAGTTTTGCCTGGGAGATAAGGCGAAGTCAGTGTGGTGTGCGGTAGATGATCAAGGATCATCTACATTGATAAACATATAAATTGTGTTACGGTGGATCTTTATTTTGCGTACACGTGTCTCTAACAAGGATTGAGATTTGTGCACGCAAACCAAAGGCCGACGCACGCAGCGTAAATTACGCAACGGAGCGTCCGGGTACGCCCACGTAACTCAAAACACAAGTTTTTCTCCTCTCCTCTCAACGCGATAAGTAGCGCCACGCGGTAAATAACGCCAGGCGATAAATCGCGCAAATCTATTTTTTTTAAAATTCGAAATTTAAATTAATAGATCCTTCTCCTAATTTGTAACACATCTGGTCTAAAGAGAAATTTCTGCGCAGAAATAGAAATAAAAGTGTACATGTGGTGAGTGAGTGTGTTGTATACAATTTTACAGGTTGAACCACAAGAAAAGTCGAGTTCTCGTGAGGTACATGCATGTAAGTGACGTACATGGTGGCTAGGGAGGCATCCCTGGTTAAAACATACAATTTGAGCATTAGAGTGTAGCAGACCAGGAGGTCATACTGTAACAGACCAGGAGGTCATAGCAGACCAGCAGGTTCAGGTACAGCAGACAAGGAAGTCCGCTATACAGTCCACAGGCACAACACCAAGAAAGGGTTGGTGCAACACCCATATAGGCCATACAAGCTCTTGCTGAAGGAATTCGCAGCCGCAATTTTCGATTCCACTGGTCGCCCCGTACATAAGATTAGTTGCTTATGTGCTGAACGACTGTACCGCACGTAATTGTGTACATTAGTAAACCTGACCGGTACTATTTGTGTACGAAGGTCATAAACGCTATTTGTACATTCTAACGTGATTTGTGTAATTTTTTTTATTTTAAGGGAAGTTCGCTGCTCACTCAGGAACTATCCAGCAACCAATAGTTACTGGAAAGAGTAAGTGTTCTTCGGAGCACCCTCACAGGTTCCAGTAAATAGAGGTTCAGGTCGCAGGGGCCCTAGGTCGAGTACGCCAGCACCATATCGGTGTGATCAGGTCGTATTGGTCGGCGTGGGCGAGTGAGTGGGGTACTCGGTAAACCGCCACCGTCAGCCTATTTTGAACATTTTGGTTTGCGTAAGGGTTGGCTGAATAAAGCAACACTTTCGAACTATGGGGGCCACTTGTTCAGGTAGGGGGCGATCAACCTCGGTTCGGGTTGATTCAGTGAACCGACCAATTGGGTCGGCAAGGTATGTAATGTGTGAGAAATACGGAAGTCACACAGAAAGTTTATGTGATGAATGGGAGAGAATGACTAGACATGACGGGGAGAAATTCCCAAGAGTAGGTAGCTTCAGCCTAGAAGTGTTAACGAATTTAAGGAGAAGGATAGGTCTCATTAAATCAGCAAAGAGACGAATCAAGCATTATGATCATTTGCAGTTATGGCAACAGGAAGGTGAATTGCAAAGAGATTTAATTGACTTATCTGACTCTTATCTTGAGAGGAGAGACATGGCAATGGAGAGGATTATGGTTGCGGAGAAAAGCACAGGGGTGAATAAAAAAAAAAACGCTCTTAGCAACTGTAGTATAGATGATAAGAATAAGTGTAATAAATGTAACAATGATAATTGTAATACTGTTAAATGTACAACTATTAACCTATGCAAGTTGCACCCCATGTCAAACTTCCCTCAGGAATACAAACAAGAAAGTGAGCCCAGAACAATGTCGGCACCTCTTCCAGAAGCCATCCTACAAGACATCCAGGTGGACACGACCAAATCGGTAAAGGCAATAATCAAACCCCCTAACGGAGGGTCAGGTGAGGTCGTGTCCACAGGTACGTACAATGTTTTATATCACGCACAAACAAATGTACCCCATATTGTAAGACCAAAACAAGATGATGTAGTTGAGTTTGATCCGGTCAGGGTGATCACAGTCCCCAATGGGAAGACTGACCATCAGGGAATCATTCCCGTCAAGGACAGGGCAATGCGCTGTCTCTGGTTCCGGACAGAATTGAGATCAATCATGTCTGATTACCCAGATCCTAGGAAAGATCTAAGTGTATGATCAAAGATTCACAGAAGGTATATGAACCCCCTAGACAACGACATAATCATGGTATCCAAGGAATCAGGTAGGTACAGGGAAAGCGGTTAATGGCACTGAACATCCAAGCACTAGAGGAGGCATCAAGTCGACCGGAACCCCAGGCCCCTAGCACATGGAGAAAGCCAAGGATTTGTTATCATTGTAGAAGAGAAGGGCATTATGCCAGCAACTGTAATAACCCACATAAAGTCAGACCCCCTAGACCAAGAAATGAGCAAAATTATAATACACACAATTATAATCAGGGATCATATAGGAAGAATTTTGGGCCACACCCATGATATGTGGTCAGGAAAGGTGATCATTAGGACTGATGGTAAGCCTGAGGTAACGGTTAACAAATAGGGAGGTCATTCACTGAAGACACAGGAATGACCAGGTGAAACGTTGTAAATGTATTTGTGAAAATGTTTTTTTTCTTTCTCTCTCTCTCTCCCCATCTCTGACGATTATTGGTAAGAACTCAAACATTGCATATCCGCTTGGTCTTTGCAGAAGTCTACCAAACCCCAGCATGACCTATCCGCATCAATGTATCCTGGCCAGATACAGAAAGTGGAGTATGGTGCTGGGGGGAGGGACGGCGCAAAGAAACCATTGGACATGTAGATATGACAGCCTGACGATCTGACAATGTTTTAAAAAAAGTGTTTGAAAAATGTTTGAAAAATGTTTTTTTTCTCTTTTCCTATTGTATTGTTGGTTATTGGAGATTTATGTAATATATATATGCATATGAAGTGTTCTCTCTCTCTCTCTTTTTTTTTTTTTTTTCTCTCTCTTCTCACTCATGTTTTCATGTTTTAAAGATGGTATGTCACACATCAGTTAGACAAATGGTAATGCAAGATTTTTGCTCCTTACAGAGAGATCGCTGATTTGAAAGAATATTGCATCACCGGAATGTTCGTTTAGAAGACTGAGAGACAGCACCTTTTGAGATGACGACAGAACAAGAAGAACAACAAGACTAGAGAACTAATATCGTAACAAGTTTCTCTCCCCCTCAAACTGTTTTTCTGTATCCCATTACAAATTTCTTCTTTTCTCCTCCTGTAAGATGGACTTGCCCCAAGAGACTGTGATATGGATTTTCCTGTTGACCATGATGTTGACCAGAGCAGTCTGTTTCGGTGAGAGTATCAGTGAGGTCGAGAAAGGATCCAGAAAGGTCCTGATGATAAAGATGAAGGTGTAAATTTCCAATAGCAACCCAATCACCGAACAAAGGCGAGTACCGGAAACAATCTAACAGCCATGTTATTTGTAAACATTTTTTTTTGGATTGTTAACTGAAGAAAACTGTATCTGTAGGCTCTGTGATAACGTAGTTGAGGATGGGTGCATTAAGAAATGCCAATCCAGTTTTAATATCCACATGGACCGGCATCCATTGAGTGACTATCACTCCTTAGTGGGTAGTGTGTTAAATAAGACAGATTGTTGGGTATGCTCTCAAGTACCTCAAGGTCATAGCAAATCAGGGCTAGTACCATTTCCTTTAACGTTAGGGGAGGTACTTGAGTTAAGTGGTGGGAGACCGGTGGACAGGAGGTTTAATATCTCCAGCCCTCCTAGTTTGAAGCTCCACCAATATCATGTGGATAGGTCCATATTATGTTTTAACATCTCCAATCCCCGAAAGCCGGGAAATTGGGAAGTGTCATGGAGTAACCAAACCATGACCTTTTCGCATAGAGCAGATAGAATGCCTACAGATACAGAGCTTATACGCCACATAGCCAGTAGAGGAAAATCTTTCCGGTATAGGTATACCTTAGGAAATAGGATTACGAGAGTTGGAGAGGTATCACCAGGATACTGTGCACATATCGTACAACCTGATACGTGTACTAAACAGATGGGAGAATTAGGGTTAGGAGATTTCACATGGAAGGTTTGTAATATGGTTATGACATATTCCGTCCCATATGTTCTCCCCGATGATGCATATTTCATATGCGGGAGAAAGGCGTATGAGCGGCTTGCCCCAAACTCTGAAGGATTGTGTTATATTGGAAAAGTACTACCTGAGGTAATGAGTCTAAGGAGTGAGGAAACTGTAATCCCAATGGACTTGATTTATGACCCAACGGTAGAAACAATGATGTAATGAAAATGCGATTATACGGTCCGTTTCTTTCACCTGTTTTTCCGTTTTCCTCCAAGGTAAAAAGACCCACTTGGACGAGGAATTTGATGAGCCGATATACAGACAACAGATGGATTAAAGAAGAAGTTTTGACAACCTTATACACAGATTTTTGATGAACTATGCCATGGATCCCCAGTTTCCCTAGAAATTTTAAAATTACGCTAGCCCAACACTTTTGTAAATCTATGGACATTGACAGCTTTTGCTCGCACCTTATGGGCAAAAGCACAAAGAAGACTGCAACCAACAGACACCGAACAAGACTTCAACCGACAAATGTACATTAACCTGACATAGAATACCACTGCATTTACCATAAGTGTTCTTTATCTTCATTTCTACAACCCTCAGGTAGTGACACACATAGTCGATAGGGAATACAGGCACAGATATCAGCAATCACATATTCCCCCATTCATGTATCATCAACTAAAATGTGCTCCCCCATTTTGTTGCAACCAAAAGCCGAAACGAGCTCGGTAGAGTTTGACAGCCCATCCACAGACCCTTAATACGGGATAAGAAGGAATTCAAATGTATACTTCGCAATACCTCGAAGCTTGATTTAAAACACGTACGGCACGATGATACATGACCCCCCAAACATGGATTCATACATACATACTTCTGCTATCTCACTAGGTCATACCTTTTTCCCACCTTCTTCTCTCCTCCCTTACCCAATCATAGAAATGTATTTACATATGACATATATTTTTCTCTTTTTGAAATGTTTTAGGAAGTGGCAGTTATTGGTGACTGCCAAAGGGTGGACTGTCAAAGTCAAAAAAATATTACATAGAGAGAACATACAAACCACACACATTTAAGTCGCTATACTTACAAATATGCGCAGCGAGCACAGCAATATATGGAAACACACGCATTTGCTCGGACATGGTACGGAGATGGATTCGGCGCTTGTTTCATACAGTACATGGTTATAATAATATCAAGCACCAGACATCATGTTTGGTATTAAAGCAAGCAGAATGATGTGTGGGTTAGTTTGATGCTGGTTGTGAAGTTGTAGGACATTGCAGCGGATAGTTATGATTGAATGTATAAAAGCTAAAATCACTTTGGTAGAACAATAAATGATACAGTGAATAGGGAACTCAAGCCAACCCTTTTGGCAGTTTTAAGGGCTGAACCTGATTAGCATATACAAAGGAGAGAGAGAGAGACCCCTCCCCTAGGAACAGACACAGGAGAATAGTTCCTGTCTGGGGGGGGGTTGGAGTCAGTGTTGTTGGTTGCCTCAGAGAGCAGATGTGATGTGGCTGCACTCAGAACAGAGGTCTCAGAAGCATGGCTGGATCATCGCCAGGCATCAAAGGCTAAGTACCATAATCTCAATATCTCATGGCTGATTGGCATAGAGTAGTTTTAAATGTGTGTTTTGTGGTGGGGTAGTTGTGGAATGATGGGTAAGCATAGAGTGGTTGGTTTGGAGAAACAAATGGCTTGGGGATGGTGAGGCTTGCGCAGCTGTGTGATTGTAACTTGTTTGTGCTGAATACTCTGTGAAGTCTGTGATGAAGTGGAACATTAGACAACCTGTAGCATAGCATTTGTGGTATTTGTTTGCCTATGGAGATTTAATAAGATGGTTCTAGGAAGTTGGATTGAAATTGTGAAAGGTGATTTAGATTGTTTGGAATTGTAAAATCAGAACATATGCATTGTTTTGAGGCTTGGACATTTTGGAATAAAATGGAGTCTTGTGTTTTCTGCTATGTGATTGTGGTGTAGTAGAGAGTGCCATGTGTTTGGACCTGCAAATCTAAAATGGCTGCTGCCGGGTATTTTCCCCTCCCCCTTTCAGCCATGTGGTGTAGTCTTTGGAATCAAGTGGAGTTTTCCCAAAATGGAGTCTAGCTTCTGCCCCATGCGGCATTGTAGGGACAATTGTGTTGCTGGGTGTTGTGTATATAGGGACAGGCAGCATGGGTAAGCTCAAGTACTTTCTAAACAAAGATTCTCAGCATTGACTGACTGCGCAGCGATTGTTCCTCACATGTGTAAGCTTTCTCTGCAATCATATTTGTCTTCTTGTTATTGTGAGCCATTTCTTTCTCTCTCTCTCTTCTCCTCTTCCCCTCTTATTTTCCCTTAAACGTAATTGTATTGTATTGTATTTCCCGTGTAGTTATCTGGTTAGGTAGTCTATGTTATATTGTAGTGTATGACTTGTATTGTGTTAAATTCTTTTGCAAGTATATCATTCATAATATATATTTAGGCGTTGGACCCTGAGCACGGTATCTGTGTATTTCTTATAGTATTAAGTAATCTCAGAGCGTCAGTGACGCTCGAACAGCTTTAAAGGTAATAAGGTTATACTGTGTTGCATCTACACTCTCCCACTACACAGAGGTTTACAGTATAAGTACATTCCTTAAGGTATAGTTAAGGGAGTACCCTTGCGGTACTTTTTACGCCAATTGCGTACTGTGTTCTTTAACCTTTAACGTGTTTTTAATAGGACAAATATTATAGACATTGTCATACTGTAAACAGTACATTAAGGCTGAGTACACATGTTAAGATTGTTGCTATGTTAAGATATCCCACACTATTTCCTTTGAAATTCTCTGAGCTCCTTAACAAATGAAATAGTGCATACACATGGTAAGATATGCAGTAGCATAATATTTAGCACAATAGATTTAGCATAAGATATGGCTTCTCACTTGATCTGCATAATGGGCAGGGACTAAGAGGTGGGGGTGTGCAGGACTTTAGGGTGGACTGAGTGACTGTGATGACGCAAATCAGAAACAATATCGTATGTTACAAACACATGGTACGATATGCCTTAGATAGTGTACTATCTAGCCAAAATTGAGCTGCAAGTTCATCCAACATAGAAATTCGGATACAACCGATGAAAGAAATTGCACCATGTGTACCCAGTGTGACCGGACGGTCCCGTACAAAAAGCCCTCATTGCTTTCGCGACCCATCCCCAGTACACAGAATGGATGTTTAGGCCACACGAGACCTGGCCACCTAGGGGATTCCTGCTTACCGTCAGTAACCACCTGTTACTGACTCCACCCACTGCGTAGTGGGCGGGTTTACACTGCCACCACCAAACTCCTAACGTGCCGTGGCGTCAGGAACCATGGTTCTGCTCTGTATGCGTCGACATGCCGCCTTACCACACCGGTGTGGTGTTGACGAATCCCCACTAGTCGCTTGACTAGGCCTCTGCCGGTAACTGGCGGAAGGCGGAACTTGGAGACGCTGGTTACACCCTGGACAGCCAGAAAACGGAGCTAGTTTTCACCTAGCCCTGTAGGTCACAAGATGAAGCGGTTGTCTTGAGGCAAATGATGTTTATTTGCAATAGTTCTAAAGAGAACTCTACCCTATTGCTAAGGGCAACAGCAATACAGCAAGATGTCACAGCAGAAAGTAGTTGGCATTACACCTCTGAAGCTCACAGGCCTCCTCTTTTTATACAGTATAACCACAATGCATCTCAGGGGGTAGTTCACCCCCAATCCCCCCCCCGAGTCCTTTCCATACAATTAGGATATCTTTGCAAACCCAGTTTTTGGGATTATAACAGGAAAGGCTGAAAAGACAAACAGTTTTCCTTCCAAACCTTAGTTTGTATTTGTAAGAAAATGTTTGGCCAACAAAAGGCCTGCTAATTGACACTTACTTGTGCATAGCATGTGCTATGTACAAGGTACTGAAGAATAATCATCAAAGCCCTTTAGAATCAAAATAACTCATACTGTACTTTTCTCATAAGTGCCCTGTCCATGCAGTTCTATAACCGTGCAGTTCATAATTCTCCAACTATGCACTGCGCAGCAATAGAACATATTAAGACACATTATTAAACATACTTTTAGTCATGTATAGTGCATGGTGTCTAGAGCCAAGTGTTCCTTTTTAAAATGGCACCTAGTGCCCATTGGCCAATTAAAATGGGGCATGGCAGCTGAGGGTTAACCCCTTCAGCGCCGCGGCTGCCATTATCCATGTGGCTGGGGGATCTCCAGCCACACCCAGTTTAAGACCTAGATTAATCAAGCCTTGGAAAATGATAAATTGCACAGTGAAAAAGTACCAACCCATCAGCTCCTAATTGTCATTTTTCAAACACAGCCTGTAATATGGCAGTTAGGACTGGTTGGTAGTTTATCACCGTGCTATTTATCACTCTCCATGTTACTATCAATTAAAAATGCAAAAATAACATACACTGCTTTAGAACTGCTGGATAACCATGGTTACTGTGGGGGCAATCAACCCTGGTGGTAATGTGACACATTGTTCCAGGTGATAATAATATGGGTAATCCGGAGGAATATGATGATACAGGAACAGTAATGTCCCAGTGTGAGGTGAATATAGCAGACGCTTTAGATTTACTTCGAACTCTCCACAAATTGACTAGAGAAATCTCTGGCTAGCAGAGGAGGATTTAGAGGTCAGGTCGCCCCTAGCATATCTCCCCTCCCTCCATATCTCCCCACAGCCTTCTCATTACCCCTTTCATAGCTCTCTCCAGTCCCCTCTATATCTCGCTGTTTTCCCCTCCTCCACAGCTTACACTGCTCTTCTCTCACCTTACTGGTCCCCAACCACAGCTCACTACCCCATCATACATCACTGCCCACATAACTCTTCCCCTACCCCTCACTGCCCACCCCCCCTACTGCTAACAATGCTCTCAACACAGCTCACTGTCCCATCACCAGGGCCGGACTGCCCATCTGGCAAATGCCAGAAGGGCGATGGGCTGGTGGGCCGGTCCAGTCCACAGAGAGGCAGGAAGGCTGTGCTCCCAGCTCTATGGTTTGTCCCCCACTGCTGCCGCCGCCAGACGTGCCCCGTTGCTAATCAATATGGCTGCATGCCACGAGTCCACGTCTCCCGACACGCCCCCATTTGCAGTCTCCGCGCGCCCTTTACATGGCGCGTGCGTCCCCTTTCACATGCGCGCGCACACATATGCCAGGGCCGGACAGAATTCCCAGTCCGTCCTTGCCCACCACCCCCTCCCCACACACACTGACCCTTTACTGCTCACACACACACAAACACTGCGCATGCATACACACACACTTCACACACACACACACACACAAACACTGCACACACACACACACACACACAAACTGTACACATACAAGCACTACACACACACTGTACATATACAAACACTGCACGTACACACACGCTTATCTCAGAAGCAGTCAGGGATCTGCAGCAGCTCCAGCCCTCTAACAGAAGTGTAGCTCAGCCCCCATACTCACACTTCACTCTCTCTCTCTCAGCATCTCCTGGTAAAAAAAAAAAGGACCTGCTGCTCAGGTGCTGGGTGGGAAGGGGTTCCAGTCTGCTGTGCCACCCTTAACAAATGGCACCCCTAGGCACAGGCCTCAAGTGGCTAAATGGAAATCCGCCAGTACTGGCTAGTACTGTATATCAGAGGGGGTCACAAACAGGTCCAGCGTTGGACTAGTGGCCACTTGATGAACTCTGCACAGGTGGGGAACCGGTCTCTAGGTCGACAGTAACGAGGTCGACCACTATTGGTCAACAATAACTAGGTCGACAGGGTCTCTAGGTCGACATGTTCTAGGTCGATAGGTCAAAAGGTCGACATGGGTTTTTCACAATTTTCTTTCTTTTTTTGACCTTTTTCATACTTAACGATCCACGCGGACTACGATTGGGAATAGTAACCTTGCCCGAAGCATTGCGAGCCATGTGAGGGGACACGGTGCACTAATTGGGGTTCCCGGTCACTGTACGGAGAAAACAACACCAAAAAAACAAACTCCTGTTGACCTGTCGACCTATAGACCCTGTCGACCTAGAGACCCTGTCGACCTAGTTACTGTCAACCAATAGTGGTCGACCTAGTTGCTGTCGACCTAGTTACTGTCAACCTTGCATATCACACCCGCACAGATGATACAGTGACAACAAAGTGACAGTAATAAAACAAGGGGTTCCAAAAATAACTGGCACCGATCCAGAGAGTTGATTGACCGGAATATCAACGCCACATCTCTGATATGTTTTACCTCATCTACAGAGGCTTTTCCAAACAGTCGAAAAAACCTCCATTGTTGACTAAGAAGCAACGCTGACACATCTGATGACGTGTACACCCACTTACACACATGTTGATGGGACACATGTTAAATGGTAAGATTGTAAACCTAATAAAAATGTTGAGTCATTGAAACATCAGTATGCTACTATTTGTCCGAATATGTGTTTATTCTGCAAGTGCTGCGACCGCTATTTACAAGTGTTTCATAGATCACATACACCAAAGTGAAAGTTCCACATGACAGGTTTATTTCTCCACAGCTTCCAAGACAGGCAGACCTTAGCACAATGTCAGCAGGTTACAGGCAAGTCACAGGTTATAGCACTTGTCACAGAAAGTCACACAACAGCAGTGTTCAAACAGCTGATCCAGGACTTCTAACACTGGCCACCATCTGGCCTATCACCTGGGCGACTAATTCACCATCAGGAGCCCTGTCACTTTTGACTGAAACCATTTTAAAACAAACTGACCGGTGTCTGTAATCATGCCTGCTGCTGCTCAGACTTAAACAACCAAAATACCTGGACTGGATCTCACATCCAGTAGATCTATGACCATGTCAGATTTGTGCTGTCCCTGTCACACAAGCCTTTAAACCATCAGGGCAGAGATAATGGCCGGCAGCCAGGGAAGCACATGTTCTTTTGTCAGCCACATTATTGTTTCATTTTCATGGCAAAATGCCAGGATTGTGCGTTCGCAGTCTATTTTGTAACTGGTTGGTGGTGACTTTTTTTGTTCACTGATCAATGTGAAGTAACCATGTTTTCATTTATTTTGTCTGCTATGGGAAAATTATATGGTGATATTATAAAAGGTTATACTGTAATAGCAGATATCAGAGAAATTTCTTTTTTAAAACTGCAACGTATTTCTATAACTGTAACGCGCGCAGTCAGTGTCAATGGCAACTTGGGCTACATATAAATATTATGCTGCCAATCACTGCTATAGAGAAAGCTCTGTGTTGAGGGTAACAATACAAAATATGGTTAATAACAGCGGTGTCAAGGTGCCAGTCAGGTCACCAAGGCAATCTATGGACTAATGTATAAACTGTAACAGAAAGCGTCTGCTAGTGATGTGTACTGTTTTTTTGTGATTTGCCGGGACATTTTCTACTGTAGATGTAAAACTGAATGGCAAATATTTAAATTCTGCAGTCCTGGGCAAACCTGTCTCAAAACATAAAATGCTTTAGAAAGTGAGGGAAAACTAGATAAAAAAAAAACCTGAAACACTTTAAAATGCTATAAAAAGGCACCTTGTACATTTTCTGTCAGGTGCCACATAATGCTAATGCACATGCAAATGTCTCAAATGTGCTAAAAGCCTGGAGTGAGCCTCCACTTTTCTCAAACATTGTTTTATTTACAATTACATTTTCTTCATGTTAGAGCAGAGATTCATTAATTCACTGTTTCAGAGAAGAGCAGCGATGACAGTGGGAGACGTCTTTCAGCACACTTACAATTTGACCAGAACTAATGTAAGTTCTGAAAATCACATGAAATTGTTGTAAGTTGGGTCATCACAATAAAGGAGCAAAAGGGGATTCAATAAGGAAAAGTACCCACCATTATATTTCTTAGTAATGGCACATGGACAGGAGAGGCAAAAATGTATTCAATTCTGGCATTGAACTGCTGCAAAACTAAAGAAACAAAATGACATATCTGGTTCTTGTTTTAGAGCGTGTTGTGTAAAGGCATTACAGATCCTACTCAGGACGGGATGTGTCAAGCATCGCACGCAACCCGCTACTGATCGCATCCTTTGTGGTGTGGATACTTAGAGTTTGTGACCAGGAGCCCTTCTACATATACTCGGCCAACAGCCAGCGCATGCGCGAGCTGCGGTAGGGCACTGGCAGGGGTCTGAATGGACCCTTTTCAGGGGAACATAAAGATGGTCCAAGCTCTGGAAAGTTTTGCTTTCCAGAACTTGGTGAATATGAAAACAGTAAAAACTCTAGAAATGGCATTTTTGGACGTATGACACCATTTTTGATGTTGCTGCATCCCGCCCTCTATATGATGGAAAATTAAGTGCTTTTTTTCTATGAACTAGTACCGATGCCAGTACCCACCTTACAGGTTGACACAAGATTATACTATATTCCTCTCTCTGGTCAAGTCTTCAGACACCTATATTATGTATTTATATAATTATTTCACTGATTTATGCCTGTTTCTGGAACTAGTTATTACTAGAATTCAAAATATAGGTACAAGAACCGCATACCACTGAGTACTGCACCATCAAAAAAAGCACTGGTATTTGGGATTAAGTCAATAACTTGATCAATAAATTACTACAGTTAGACAACAAGTATGCTTGTTGGTACTGTAGGTTCTCCTTCTGGTACTGTAGGATCATTTTCTTCCAAAAATCCTATATAATAAAATAATAACGCTGCTCCTCACCTCTATGGGTGGAATTCAAGTGTTGTGTGTGCCATCGGCCACTAGATAGAGCCCATCGGAGCAATTCAAGTGTTGCTCTGTTCGGGCACGCACAGCCGCTGGCGCTGACATTACTGTTATGTTGTTCTGTCATTTTGATGCTCTGGTAACTAGCATTAATATAATTGTCAGCCATTGATTCTTGCTGAAACAAAATTTAAAGAAAAATGTAACATATAGTACTTTTAATGTAATACACACAATTTATCTGTATCAGTATAGTACATTTACATTAATTCAGTCCTCATTAGATCAGTAAACATATTCATTAGATTTGTATTATTTCTGAGGTTCTGTGTTATCTTTCTCAATTCAGCTATATTTCTGTAAGTCTTTGTAATTTGTCTATTGATTACAATTTTATGTTGATTTTGCATATATAAGTAGGCAAAATGTTTAATGCACTATATGAAAATGCCTGCTGTTTTCACAAAATGAAACATATATCATTTATTACTTATAAGTAACTCCTGATCATTGTTCTTCAGTTTATCATTGTCAAAAATATCCCCAGGCAGCTCTTCCTCTAACGCCTGAACCCACGTGATATATATATATATATATATATATACTGTATATAACACAGCGTGGTCCTAGACCGGAGGTATATGTCAGAATACTCGTACAATATATTCTGTAACAGATACACTCTTTCTTAACTAACGCTGTCTGTATGAAGACATACAGAATACTCAAGTGTCTGTAAAGTCTCAGCTCTGTATACAGGCGGCTTTACATGGGAGACCTTGCCCTGCAATCCCAGAGACCAGCAGCAACTGTGCTAAGAAGATGGCGCCCAGCGTCTCTGTCAGGAACTAAGGGAGAGTGTGTGGCAGCTCCAGGGTGGGAAATCTGCGAGGTGATGGTGCCCTGGGCCGGGGGAGGGGCTACAGGTCAAGCGCTGGCTCCCCTCTGCTCACCGCCGGTAATACGGAGCCTTATCAACCACGCGAACCAGCCTAAGCTGGAGTGTTTCCGCCACAAGCACACGGGAACTGAGCAGCGGGAGTATGCGATGCCGCTTGGGAGGTGACAGAGACGCAGTACTGAATGTCACCCTGATGTATCAGCGCTGTGGCTCTTGTAGTCTTCTTAGCTTTTTCAGGGCAGCCCGCCTGTTAGGTGATCTGCTGCTGCAGGCACTACTCAAAACTGAGCTCTCAGTGCCTGGAGGTGGGGTTATAGAGGAGGCCCCAATGCATCCTGGGACAGTCAAAGCTTTGCCTGATGGTGCCTCTGGATCAAGATCCCGCTCTACACCCCGATGTTTCCCTGCGGAAACCAATGTACCCTGCTGCAGAAATCAGATTTCTCATATCCCTTTCCCATGATCTCGTTTTCAGATGTGCCCCTTATGTCTCTATGTGAAATGGGGTTTTGTGTGTGTGTGTGTGTGTGTGTGTGTGTATGCATTTTTATGGCCCAAAAAAGTCTGCTTACGGCTCTGTGACTTGCATACCTAGCAAAGACTGGACCTCTGATGAGTGAATCCTGCTAGTTAGTTCCTGCTATAAATTACCAATCTAACCTGAAAGAATTAGCTTCAAAAAAGGAAGGCAAGGGAAGCCACTTAAATGTTAATATTAATCTTTTATTTGTGTAAATATGTGTACTGTGTTTGTTGTAACAGTGGTGGAACTCCAAATTTTTTTGTGTGGCTTGTAATATTGTACATCTGGCACCCAAATAGAAAAAGGTTGCCTATCACTGATTGAAAGTGTATAGTCTCCTGTTTTATACCCAAGCCTAAACTTTTTGAAGAAATGTAATTCATCTAATTACTTATTAAATAACTTTGTAACTGTTTTCTCTTAACATGCCAGGATATGTCATTTTAAATTCATCTCAGAAAATAAAATCCACAAACTCATTTTAATCTGTGCCATTTTTTTTAATTAAATGTAATTATAACAGCAAAAAAACATTTTTTAATAGGATACCCCCATAATGGAAGATGCAGATGTTTAATGAATCACATCTCTACCAGATGGTTTCTAAAGAGCCTCTTTATTATAACCACTGGAAATACTATACATTTTAAAAATCCACCAATGATTAAAAATGCAGGGAAATAAAAGGGCAATTCAAAATTAAAATATAGAGGAATTAAATCTTATTAAATGTCTACACTCATCATAAGGTGTGTACACACGGTGAGATCCCTGCTATGTTCGATTTTGACTATGCAATTTCCCTTGAACTCCCCCAGAACCCAGATAGTCAAAATCTGTACAATCTGTGTTTGAGATTTTGTCTATGTACAATTTTGACTAAGTGCCAATTTTGACTATACTTTGTACTAGAGAGTACACAGTCTATCTAGCCTTGTGATACCGCGCATTGGGATCGAATCTCTATTGCAAGCTGCCTAACACCTGGAGATATGCACTAACTTTTCATAAGATTTTGACTATACTGTATAGTCAAACACTTACAGATTTATCTCACCGTGTCTACACATCTTTAGACACAATCATCAAAAGAAGACTTGCACTGTGAGCAAACAGCAGAAATTTCCACATAACTTAAGGCTGGGAAACTAATGGAAACACAGATTTGTTAATGTTATTATGTGACCTGTTTAGTCTTTTATAAAATAGTTAATAATGGATCAAGGGGCTAATTCAGCAAGTGCCGCAGTAGTGCGGAAATTGCTATTTGCCAATTTCCACACTTGCGAGAGGTCTTAAACTGCGATCGAATGACGGGGCGTCGATGCCCCATTTGGGGGCAGCTGCTGCGGGCCACCCTGCAAATGGTTTGGACACGGCTGCATTGTCCGGATCGGTTTCGGGGTGGGGCGCGGCAGCTGCGCGATGACACACACACAGCCACTGCGACCCAAAAGATGGATGCCCTCCGACTGCTTTTACAGCTAGGCTGTGTAGGTGGGGGACAACCCTAATCATGCGAGCGCATCACTGTACAGTATAGCAATGTGCTCGCATGTTAGTGGGGGGTGCAGGACCCATCATACTGGGTGGCCTTGCCCTGTGCTGAGCGCCCCCCCTCACATGCTAGCGAAAATAGTTGTCGTTTTGCTACTTTTATCAAAACTACAATAGTAAATGCCCAAAATAAGGATGCGGTCATTATCTCAGCATCAACATCGTAATCCCGATGGACAGAGTCCTGCCGGTAAGTAGTGGGGTCAGGTTTAGGGTTAGGCATTCGGGGATTGTGGGAGGTTAAGGTTCAGCTGGGGGGGGGGGGGCTCTTAGGGTTAGGATGCGAGAGGGATGGTTAGTGTTATACTGCTGGAGAGTGAGCTTAGGGTTAGGCTGCAGGAGGGGGTGTAGTATGGTATGCCAGAGGCCAGCATACCGGCGCCGGGATCCCGACCGCTGGCATACCGATAGCTGGGCAAGTGCAAATTAGCCCCTTGCAGGCACGGTGACGGGCGTATTTATCCTCCCTCCAGGGGGGTCGTGGACCCCCAAGAGGGAGAATAGTTGTTGGTATGCTGGGTGTCTGGATTCCGGCGTCGGTATACTGAGCGCTGGGATCCCAACAGCTGGCATACTGAATATCACCCGCAGGAGGGGTGGGTGTGGGTTAGAATACTTACCAGGAGCTGTTGGCATTCTGTCCGTCGGGGTTCCGCTATCAGTCTTCTGACTGTAGGGATACCGGCTGCCAGTATTTCGGACCCAGCCTATGAAACCTGCAATGGGTCATGGGCAGTGCTTACTCATACTTTTTCCTATTTAGCGGTTACAGATCACTTTTTAGTTTACACTTTCATAAAGCACATAGTAAGCTGTACTACTACACACAGCAAGCCTCACACTTATACTTGTGCATATAGTGATCCACCCAAGTTCACAGTACCAGTTGTCAAGATCATATATGCACTTTCTCTAATTGAGGAATGTCTTTACCACCTCAAAACATTGGGTTCTGCACTACATTCCCTCTAATACTCCCATTATAGTCAGCCACTAGATATAGGGGGTCATTCCGAGTTGATAGCTAGCTGCCGTTGTTCGCAGCGCAGCGACCAGTAAAAAAAATGGCTAATCTGTGCATGCGTATGCACCGCAATGCGCACATGCGACGTACGTGTACAAAGAGCATCGTGGTTTTGCACAGGTTCTAGCGAAGCTTTCAGTCACACGGCCGAACGCAGGAAGATTGACATGAAGTGGCCGTTTCTGGGTGTCAGCCGTCCGTTTTCAGGGAGTGCATAGAAAAACGCAGGCATGTTGGGAAATACGCAGGCGTGGCTGGGCGAACGCTGGGCGGGTGCATGACGTCAAAAGCCGTCCCTCCGTCGTTAGAATCAACGCACACGAAGAGTAACTACAGGGCTGGTCTTGTTTTGCACAAAATTATTTTGCAGGCGCTATGCTGCACATGCGTTCGCACTCCTGCAAAGCAAAAATACACTCCCCGTTGGGCGGCGACAATGCGTTTGCACGGCTCCTAAAAGTAGCTAGCGAGCGATCAACTCGGAATGACCCCCATAGTCAGATATAGTCACCAAGTCTGAGAGGTTATTTTAGAATAACACAACTAATAAGAGATTATTAGTAAAGATGTTGTCATAATTAGTTTATTTTATTGCCATGTACGTGCAAGTGTTCAGATTAGCAAGCAGTTACACAGTGTGTTAAGACAAACATCTCTTTAGGGCCCTCATTCCGAGTTGATCGCTCGGTATTTTTCATCGCATCGCAGTGAAATTCCGCTTAGTACGCATGCGCAATATTCGCACTGCGACTGCGCCAAGTAATTTTACAATGGAGATAGTATTTTTACTCACGGCTTTTTCATCGCTCCGGCGATCGTAATGTGATTGACAGGAAATGGGTGTTACTGGGCGGAAACAGGCCGTTTTATGGGCGTGCGGGAAAAAACGCTACCGTTTCCGGAAAAAACGCAGGAGTGGCCGGGGAAACGGGGGAGTGTCTGGGCGAACGCTGGGTGTGTTTGTGACGTCAAAACAGGAACGACAAGCACTGAACTGATCGCAGATGCCGAGTAAGTCTGAAGCTACTCTGAAACTGCTAAGTAGTTAGTAATCGCAATATTGCGAATACATCGGTCGCAATTTTAAGAAGCTAAGATTCACTCCCAGTAGGCGGCGGCTTAGCGTGTGTAACTCTGCTAAAATCGCCTTGCGAGCGATCAACTCGGAATGAGGGCCTATGTTAGCAGCTATGCAATAATGTTAAAAGCTGAGGTAACACATACTGTTTTGTTGCTCACTTGGAATGAATTAGAACAGGACAGTGATCAGCTGTACTTATAGAGTAAAACTTTGTAGGCGGATAAATGCAACAGTATAATAATTAGGCAATCAATCAAAGTTACAATTATACAAAAACATAATCACTCACCTCGTCATAACCATTCAATATGGAGTGTAGGTATTCAATATGGGGTATTGAACATTATTTTAATTAATTACATTATACTTATTAGGCTCCTATTTGATTCCGTTTATGGACTGAGTACTTAACAGCTGGCTGTATCTAATTTGGTCACCTTCAATTGTGGTCAGTTTATTAACTAAAATTGTAAGAGACTTATAGGATTTTTTTTTCTTTTTATTTTACAAGCCAAGATATGAATTTCCAAACTACATTTATGGCTACCTTATTATTTTGTGAAAAGTTTCCAATATAATTAAATATTATTTACGTATATTAGAAAAAGAAATAAACTTTAAAAATCAGACTTTTAAAGTGTATATTTATATATATCGCTGCATACCCCTCTCTACCATTAATTGTGTAGTTATGCCGGGTATTTTCTTTAGAAGGAAATAGTAGTTTCCACACTGTAAAAATAGGTCCAAGTGAACCTACCTGTTTGTCTAGAGCAGCCTTTTCAAATCTAGTCCTTGTGGAACCCTAACAGTGCATGCTTTCAGTATTACCTAGCTAAAGCACGAGTGTGTTCATAACACATTTTAATAATGATTGTGATTCTCAAGTAAGTATGCACTGTTATAGCGCTTCAATACAGGTGTCATTTCTCTGCATTTCAGTTTTGTTACATTAGTTGCAATGCACCATGACACGTGCTTTTCTGCAGTAATGCAACTAGAAAAGTGTATACAGTACGTGTACATGAAGCCTATTTGCAGGGAGAAGAGGCAGTGTCAGCTCCTGCAAACCAGGGTACGCTAGGTAAATCTGCCCAGTCTACGCCATTATCTCATTTGAAAATATCTGATATGACCAAATGAATGTCTTTGGTGCAAAATAAGGTGAAATTCATACTCAGCGAGCAACAATCGCTATCCCAAATACTACTCACATCAGATGAAGAAAGCGGCTTATGCATGAAGTTACCGGTATATACAGGCAGGGGTGCTGAGGATGGGGGAAGGGAGGGGGGGTTAACTAATTACCCGGGCCCAGGTCTGATAGAGGGGCCCAGGTCCCCTCTCCCCTCCTTACCTGGTACCCCAGCTGTAGCTTTTCTCCTCAGCCCAGGACATGCTGCAGTGTGGCCAGGGATGTGCTTAAAAATACAAAATCTGTATTTTTCTGTAAGGGTGCATGGCCAGGTCTCTTGTGATTAGGCTACACCCCCTGAAAAGTACCTGGGCCCAGCCAGTCTCTCTACTGCCCTGTATACATGTGTGTACCTGCTCAAAAAAAGGAACATGACTTGAGAAAATAGCACACAGCATTTGTAGTACTGCATTTGTAGAACTGTATAACACAGTACATTTGAACACAGCATTGTAGAATTGTATAACACAGTATATATTAACATATTTAGCAATTATTTTGCTTGCATAGATAATAGGATTTCAATTACCTACCAGTAAATCCTTTTCTCTTAGCCAGTAGAGGATACTGGGGTTACATTTAGTTCCATGGGGTATAGACGGGTCTATTAGGAGCCATGGGCACTTTAAGAATTTGATAGTGTGGGCTGGCTCCTCCCTCTATGCCCCTCCTACCAGACTCAGTCTAGGAAACTGTGCCCGAGGAGACGGACATACTTTGAGAGAAGGATAGATAAACATAGTGGTGAGATTCCGAACCAGCACACACAAACAGAGGAAAGCAATAATAACCCAACTTTAAACAGGAACAGCAACATCTGAACCAACAATACTTAACCAAGTAACAGTGCAGGAAGAACAAAGCACCGGGCGGGCGCCCAGTATCCTCTACGGACTACGAGAAAAGGATTTACCGGTAGGTAATTAAAATCCAATTTTCTCTTGGGTCCTAGAGGATACTGGGGTTCCATTTAGTACCATGGGGATGTACCAAAGCTCCCAAACCGGGTGGGAGAGTGCTGAGGTTTCTGCAGAACTAACTGACCAAACTGAAGGTCCTCAGAGGCCGAAGTATCGAACTTCTAAAACTAAGCAAACGTGTTCGAACCAGAAGAAGTAGCTGCTCAGCAGAGCTGTAAAGCCGAGACCCCCCGGGCAGCCGCCCAGGAAGAACCCATCGACCTAGGAGATTGGGCCTGTACAGATTTTGGAACCGGCAAGCCTGCCATGGAGTAAGTATGCTGGATAGTGAGCCTGATCCAGCGTGCAATTGTCTGCCTTGAAGCAGGACACCCAGTTTTATTGGGATCATATAGAATGAACAGCGAGTCGGATTTCCTCTTCACGTACACCTTCAAAGCCCTCACAACATCCAAAGACTTTGAAGTAGCGGAAGTGTTGGTGATAACCGGAACCACAATAGGTTGGTTGATGTGAAACGCAGACACCACTTTCGGAAGAAGTTGCTGATGAGTTCTGAGTTCAGCTCTGTCCTCATGGAAAATTAAATAGGTGCTTTTGTGAGACAAAGCCCCCAGCTCCGACACACGTCTTGATGAAGCCAAGGCCAACAATGTGACGTTCTTCCACGTAAGATATTTTACGTCCACCTCTTGTGATGGTTCAAACCAGTCCGATTGGAGGAACTACAGCACCAAATTGAGATCGCAAGGTGCTGTGGAAGGCACAAAGGGAGGTTGGAAGTGCAGAACACCTTTCAAAAATGTCTGGACCTCAGGGAGAAAAGCCAATTGTTTTTGAAAGAAAATGGACAAGGCCGAAATCTGGACTTTTATGGAGCCCAGACATACAGTAGGCCCACATCCACACCTGCCTGCAGAAAAAGCAGGAAACGTCCCAGGTGAAATTCCACCGCAGAATAAGTTCTGCTCTCACACCAAGAAACGCATTTTTTCCAAATACGGTGGTAATGTTTAGACAATACCTCCTTCCTGGCTTGGATCATAGTCAGGATAACTTTACTAGGGATCCCTCTTCTGACTAGAATCAGCCATTCAACTTCCATGCCGTCAAACGTAGCCGCGGTAAGTCCTGATAGATGAACGGGCCCTGTTGCAGAAGATCCTCGCGAAGAGGTAGAGGTCACAGATCCAGAGGGGCATCTCCAGAAGGTCCTCGTACCAGGCCCTTTTTGGCCAGTCTGGAGCAATGAGTATTGCTTGAACCTTCTCCCTACTTATTCTTTTGAGAATTCTTGGGATCAGAGGAAGTGGAGGAAACACGTACACCATCTGATATACCCATGGAGTTGTCAGAGCGTCTACCGCCACTGCTTGTGGGTCTCTTGACCTGGAACAATACCGCTTGAGCTTCTTGTTGAGACAAGAGGCCATCATGTCGATTTGTGGATATCCCCACCAACGTGTCAAGCACCTGAACACCTCCAGGTGAAGGCCCCACTCCCTCGGTGCAGGTCGTGTCTGCTGAGGAAGTCTGCTTCCCAGTTGTCTACTCCCGGAATGAAGACCGCTGACACGCCACAGCTGGGGGGGGTTTCTGCCCAGAGGAGTATTCTTGACACCTCTGACATTGCTGCTCTGCTTTTCGTTCCGCCCTGTCGGTTTCTGTACGTCACTGCCGTCACATTATCCGACTGGACTTGACTTGAATGGCCCGATCCTGCAGAAGATAAGAGGCCTGCAGAAGGGCGTTGTATATGGCCCTGAGTTCCAGAATGTTGTTTGGAAGGATGACTTCCTGACTTGACCATCTTCCTTGAAACTGCACCCCCTGGGTGACTGCTCCCCAACCTGAGGCTTGTGTCCATGGTTAACAGGATCCAGTCCTGAATTCTGAACCTCCGGCCCTCGACGAGATGAGAGATCTGTAGCCACCACAGAAGGGAGATCCTGGCTTTTGGCGACAGATGAATCCTCTGGGTCATGTGAAGATGCGATCCGGACCATTTGTCCAACAGATCGAGCTGGATGGGCCTTACGTGAAAACCTTCCGTGTTGAAGCGTCTCGTAAGAGGCCACCATTTTCCCCAGAAGGCGAATGCATAGATGCACTGATATCCGGGTTGGCTTCAGGACATCCCGAACCATCGACTGGATCACCAATGCCTTTTCCAATGAAAGGAACACTTTCTGCAACTCCGTGTCCAGTATCATTTCCAGGAATGGGAGCCTCCGTGTTGGCTCTAGGTGAGATTTCAGAAGGTTCGGAATCCACCCGTGATCCTGGAGAAGTTTGGTTGAGAGGCCAATGCTGTCCAGCAACCTCTCCATGGACGGCGCCTTTATCAGAAGATCGTCCACGGAATTATGTTCACTCCCTGCTTGTGGAGTAGAAACATAATCTCTGCCATCACTTTGGTGGAACACTCTCGGTGCCGTGAAGAGACCAAATGGCAGGGCCTGGAACTGGTAGTGCAAACCGTAGATAAGCCTGGTGAGGCGGCCATATCGGAATGTGAAGGTACGCATCCTTGATACCCAGAGACACAAAGAATTCCCCTTCCTCCAGACCTGAGATCATCGCTCTCAGACACTCCATCTTGAACTTGAACACTCTTAAGAACGGGTTCAAGGACTTGAGGTTCAGAATTGGTCGTACTGAACCATCCGGTTTCGGTACTACAAACGTTGGAATAGTACCCCTTGTTGTGTAGATGAGGTGGAACTGGAACAATGATTTGAGTCTGTACCAGTTTTTGGATGGCCTGCTGTAAAGTTACACTTGCCTCTTGTGAAGCTGGTAAGCCTGATTTGAAGAATCGGTGAGGTGGAAGCTCTTGGAATTCCAGTCTGTAGCCCTGGGAAATAAGATCTATTACCCAGGGATCCCGGCACGAACTTGACCAGATGTTACTGAAGAATTATAGTCGGGCTCCCACCTGACAGTCCTCCAGGCCTAACGGTCCACCGTCATGCTGAAGGCTTTGAGGAAGCAGGGCCTGAGCTCTGTTCCTGAGCACCTTGCGCCTCTGGGGGCCGTAGAAGCACCTCTGGATTTTCCCTTAAACTTGGCTGTCCGAAAGGACTGTAAATTTGAAGCTGAATAAGCTTTCCTGGCTGGGGGAGCTGCAGAAGGAAGATACGTAGACTTACCCGCAGTAGCTTTGGAGATCCATTTGTCTAGTTCGTCACCAAACAAGGCCTCTCCTGTGAATGGTAGGCCTTCCCCGCCTTTCCTTGAGTCCGCATCAGCAGTCCACTGGCGTAGCCACAAGCCCCTGCATGCTGACACAGCCATAGCGGTGGTGCGTGCATTAAGCAAACCAATCTATTTTATGGCTTCCACCATAAAGTTCGCAGAGTCCTGTATATGCTGCAGGAGTAAAACAACATCCCACCCTAGACAAGGAATCTAACCCCTCAATTAGGTTACCTGATCATTTAGCAATGGCTTTTGTGATCCACGCACATGCAATAGTGGGTCTTTGGGCCACCCCAGCAGCTGTGTACAATGATTTGCATGTAGTCTCAATTTTTACGATCAACCGTATCTTTTAGGGAGGCTGCACCAGGGACAGGCAATACAATCTTTCTGGACAGCCTAGAGACTGATGCGTCCACTATCGGTGGATTTTCCCATTTTTTCCTATCCTCCAGAGGAAAACGAAAAGATGAGAGCAACCTTTTAGGGATTTGAAATTTCTTATCAGGATTAACCCATGGTTCTTTAAACAGGGTATTCAATTCCTTTGACAAAGGAAAAGTGACTGAGGACTTCTTTTTTTTATATTAAAATAAGATTCCTCACACTCCTCTGACACCTTATCAGGAATTTGAAGAACAGCTCCAATAGCCTCTATTCCCTGTGACAGAGTAGTATCCCCCCCTCCAAATCCACCTCACCCTCCTCCATGTCTGACCCGTCAGCGTCAGAGTCAGACAGCAGGATATGGGCCAGAGATCGTTTTTGCGGACAAATGGGAGGGGATTGAGACGCTGGTTTGGGGACTGAGTCTCTATTCATAAACTCATCCACAGTCGGTCTTAAGTATTGCATCTCTTTCTCATTGCAGGATAGTTTTGTAGAAATATTTGAGATGATTCCCTTAATGGAATTAACCCACTCCGGTTCAGCACGGCTACTCTGGGAAGGTGCACTGCCCTGAATACCCAGTAGTGAGCCCCCTGGTGAAGAGGAACACTCCGCTGTACGAGAAACACACTCTTTGCCTGACATAATGTAAATGTGACAGCACACACAAACACACACACACACGGAAAGGTGAAGCACAAATAACCCACAAAGAGCCCTTCAGGGAGACACAGAGTTATTTGGAACCAGCCCCCACTGCGCCCATTGCTAATGCCAAGCTTAGCCGGGTCTCAGACTAAGTACCCTGATAGGGGACTTAGTACACTAATAATCGCTCCCTCCCTGCTATGACCCCCTAGTACCGCTGAGGTAATCTGGAGTCACTCCAGAGGAGCTGCGCATCCCTGTCAGTCAGTGTCTGTGTCCACTGCAGAGGGAAAATTGCGCTGGTGAGCTGCTGGGTCCGCTTATTGTGAAGCCCCGCCCCTTCAAGGGTGCGCTGTCTTCCCGTTTTTTTATACTGGCTGAGGTAATCTGGTGCTTAAAATGGAGAGAAAACCATTTTAAGGCTGTTTTTGCCAGTGTGGGTACTGTGTACAGTGTACTGAAACGCAGCTGTGTACTGTGTATGGAGTTGCATTCCGCCCCGGTTAGAAACCACGCATCTCCGTACACTCTTGCCGCCATAATGGTCGGCGACCCGCTAGCTGGGACGCTGGCTTACTACTCACCTCTCTTCATTCTTCTGGCTCTGTAAGGGGTGGCGGCGTGCTGCGGGAATGTACGCTCGCCATGATGGGGCTTGCGAATAGTTCCCTCAGGAGCTCAGTGTCCTGTCAGCGGGGAATGGGACCATTAACCCTTCAAGAGGTTCCCCCCCTAAGTCCCACGAAACAGGCAGGCTGCTGCCAACCGGCTCTACCTGAAAATATCAAACATATAAAGTAAATGCAGAAAACTCTTCAGGAGCTTCCATAAGCGTGACCAGCTCCTCCGGGCACATTTTCTAAATTGAGTCTGGTAGGAGGGGCATAGAGGGAGGAGCCAGCCCACACTATCAAATTCTTAAAGTTCCCATGGCTCCTAGTGGACCTGTCTATACCCCATGGTACTAAATTGAACCCCAGTATCCTCTAGGATGTAAGAGAAAAATCATTTAATTACTATGAAAAAATCCCTCAATCTTCAGAACATTGATACATGATCTCCTTATTCTTTGGTACAATGAGAGAAAACAGTCCCATGCAGGGTAATAAAAATAACAAAGAGATGATTTTTCAAAATGTAGGAAGCTACTATTATTCACAGCGACAGATTATGGACGGAAGAAAACAGGAATGTAGTTTGCTGGTGTCATTGTATTATTGTGTTTCCAAAGTTATTAACGATTTAGCAAAGGACGCAAGAGACATTAATAAATGAATGTATTACCAAGGCTTGCATGGGAATGTAATTGGCCTATAAGGAGGCAGTAACACCATCACATTCAGTAAAAGATCTGTTGCAGACAGTACCCAAACCAGCATTACATTTCAATCCAGAATAAGGTCATGGGAGATGAATCTGTTTCAATAACACTTAAACCACTTCAAAGAACATGCACTGAGTGCTAACATTTTACCATGCCATTGGTAGTAGAGGAGAATTTGATGCTGCCTATTCCCAGCCTGTGTACCTATTATTTCACCATTTCTGTAGCACAGATGATATTTTTACATACTTAAGCTATTTGCTTGTGCTATTCTATGTATTACATGTCTGAATCTGATATAAGTACACTAAAGTGCAAATGTTCAAGAGATTTGGACTCCTAACTTGACTATGGACATCAGCGAACATATTGAATGATGACAGGTCTGTAATGCGCATTATTACAGTTTTGAATGACAAGATCAGGTGACAAATTCAATCAACAATCATCACATATACTTCCAAGATGTGTGGTGCATCTTTAAGACACAGTAGCACATTATTACAGTACTATACTTGCTCAAATACTTGGAGTCCATACATTTGATGAGAATGCCACACTAAATATTGAGGTAACCAAAGGCTAGCAACACCCACAGTAATCTCATATTACAGTGATTGGCACCAGAATAAGAAAAATTGAGCCCTCATTTATATCAAGGGTCGTAGTTCAGATTATGGGGGTCATTCCGAGTCGTTCGCTAGCTGCTTTCGGTCGCAGCGCAACGATCAGGCAAAAAATCGGCACTTCTGCGCATGCGTATGGGGCACACTGCGCACGTGCGTCGTACTTTCACAAAAGCCGATGCAGTTTTACACAAGCTCTAGCGACGCTTTTCAGTCGCACTTCTGACCGCAGAGTGATTGACAGGAAGTGGGTGTTTCTGGGTGCTAACTGACCGTTTTCGGGGAGTGTGTGTTAAAACGCAGGCGTGCCAGATAAAAACGCAGGAGTGGCTGGGAAAACGTAGGCGTGGCTTGGCGAACGCAGGGCGTGTTTGTGATGTCAAAACAGGAACTAAATAGTCTGAAGTGAACGCAAGCTAGGAGTAGGTCTCGAGCTACTCTGAAACAGCACAATCTTTTTTTGTAGCAGCGCTGCGAACCTTTCGTTCGCACTTCTGCTAAGCTAAGATACACTCCCAGAGGGTGGCGGCTTAGCGTTTGCACTGCTGCTAAAAGCAGCTAGCAAGCGAACAACTCGGAATGAGGGCCTATGTACAATATGTCTGCCTGCATTACGTACAGTAAGGCCAGTGCTGGTCATGGCAATGACAGAAATGCATGAAACACTTATTTATACTGTGCCTAGCCAGGTCCTGTTCTCCATGTGTATCAGAGCTCAGTGCTTATGACAGGACTGACCCCATGGATAAGCAGAGTTGGTCCCAGATTTCTGCTTATTTTCTCCACTTGGTGAAGAAATCTGTTGTAAACAGCTGTGTCTGCAGGCGGACAGGGGAGATACAAGAACCTGACAGCTGGAGGAGACATAGGATTCTGATTCAGGATCATCTGGTTGACAGCCTCCAAATAATCATTTGATATCCGGATGGAGTTGTTTGGAAAATTCAAGTAGGCTTCTTCTTCAGTACTTGAATTTACTTCCATCTGCTTATGCCAATGAAGAGCAACAACAGAGTCCCATTCAACTGTCTGGATAGAAGCCTTGATGCGAAGGTCTTTTAGTAACTGTTTCAGTTTTACCTCTTGGCCACACAAGCCACTGTCCCTCTCTATGCAAAGAAACAGACGCAACTTAGCTTTTTTCCATGATCTCACCATGTTCAACACACATGCCATTTGCAGAAGAAATAAACTACAAGTGTTCACGTAAGTAGCGCTGTCTGGTCGCAGAAGGTTTAATGGCCAGACATCGATATAAGTCTCTTTACCACGTAAGTTACAGACACAACTTCTGTCAAAGTCTGAGAAGTACCTTGCTAGCACCACATTTTTGGACATCTTAATAGAATCAGATATGATGGCAACATATTCCCAAGGAGTGAAGTTTTGAGCAGATGGCCTCCTGCCTGCTAAGCTATGTGCAAATGGAGGAGTCCTATCTTGATCTGATTCAAGCTCATTCTTTAATAAATCATCTGGGGAGGACCGGGTATAGAACCCCAGGATAACAGTGTTGGGTCTCATTCCACCTGCAAAACACAAAAATGCAGCATAACAAGACACTGTACAATGATTAACATGACAAATCTGAAGTATGTGATTCATAGCTAGTGTATTTTCCACACAATCCTAGGTGATTGGAAGTATCAGAATTGGCATACAGTACCCCCTTCTTTTTTACAGGCGTGTTGTTAGCTGCTAAGACCACAAAGGCAAATTTTAATGTCAAATGGATGAGTAAATGTTTGTTATATTATGGCAAGGCAAACAGTAGACCTTTTGCAGTTGAATACAATGCATTTTTTGTTCGGGAACATATATGTAAAAGTGGAAGAAAACTCTCAGGGCTCCATTAAATAACAATCTTACTGGCTGACTACATATTAAGTTTAGTATCACGGTTTAACATCAAGTACTGCACCTGTCCAGCAAGGCCACGTGGTGTCCTCCTCTGCAGCCATTTACTAGACTTAGTTGCCGGTAGCCTAATAACCAATATGCATACGCCAATATACATGGCATAAGTACTACAGTCACAAACATCAGCAAATGAAGCTTACCACTGTTTGATAAATGCTTAAAGGTGCCATAAGTTCTAAAGAGGTTTTCGACTCGTTCTTAAATGGAGCCCTAAGCCTTATAACAACACTTATCATTATATGACCAGGAGACTGGTCAGTGGGACATAACTGACCTATGAGGCTATCCCATATTGTATAATACCACGACATGATCAATGAGATTGGGGCTTTTTATGCCTGTAGGACATGCATATTAGGGAGAGAAACAGGGTCCTCTGAGCAGAAAGACATGCCCATAAAAATATTAGCTACAATACAATGCCAGATAAAAAGACTGTAATGTCTACTTTCTTTATACTCCATTGTCTACTAGAAGAACATTGCTGGTGTCGGTATATAGGACTCTATATATCACAAGCAATTCTTCAAAACAGTGACTCTTACCTAATCCAGATATAAAGAGTAATTGCTGGGCCCCGTATCTCACAGAGTCAGACAATGTTAAGTTGACAAAGGCCTTGATATTGAGTTCATCAACTAGCTGAAGCCAGGAGTCTGTCTGTGTTTGCAGAGGGTCAGACGGCAGCACATCTGCAGCAAAAAGCCCAGAGAAGCATTATTATAGGCAAACATTTCAGAATAAGAGCAGTGAGTTAAGTGTATTGAGCTTAGAAGATGTAAATGTGAGAAAAAATATTTTTTACTAGGCACAGTCGTAAATGTAAAAATAATGGTAAAGGTTTAAGACCATGGATCTTCAACATGTGGCCCTCCAGCTGCTGTGGAACTACACATCCCAGCATGTATTACCACAGTTTTGCTATTAAGGCATGCTAAAACTGAGGCAGGGCATGTTGGGATGTGTAGTTCCCCAGCAGCTGGAGGGCCTCAGATTGAAGACCCATGGTATAAGTAAACACCCTGCGGTTCTGTATATTTGCAGCTGCCCATACATGATGCATATTTGACTGCCCATTTGGTTGTGTTATCAGAAATTGGCTACAACTCCCTCAATGTGCGTGTCTCAGAAATCTGATGGTCCATGCGATTGAATGATAACCGTAAACTGACAGTGTATACAGTTACTGGTAAATAATAAATTAGAGTCAGGAAAGTGCCAAACAGTCGGATGTATCATGTTCGGCCGTACACTTGTGACAAAATGTTTTCTTAAGGGGGGTACACACTAGGCGATTTTAGCCTAAAAAATAAATGTCGTTATTGTTTATTTTTAGGCTTATATCGTCCAGTGTGTATGGGGGCAAAATTGGTGACCAATGAACGATGCGTGTTTCCGTACGCCGTTCAGAAATCACCAATATTGAGCTGACATGCAGCTCAACCAGTCAATGTCACGCAGAGCTGCATCTCCAGGAATGCCGGAGGTGATGTCACTGAACGTTATTGTTGAGTGTATACGCACTATATCATTGTACGCTATATTGTTCAACAATATAGTCGTCCATCGCCGGCAATTCCCCGTCGCCTAGTGTATACCCGCCTTTAGTCTTTGAATTCCAACCAACTTTAATTGGGTGCCAAGAACAGCTCTGTAACTACCAATGCATTAGGCCAGTAGTATCAAACAAACGCCCTTCAGGCAGTCATTCCACCAGCAGACAAGGGCGGAGGCATTGTGGTACAGGACCTCACGGCATATAAATCTGAAATTTATACACAAAAAGCGGACACCCACACGTATCAATTACTGCCAGAAGATCTGACTGTCAAATACAAGGAAGAAATTGATGCAGTTTTGAGGGAAGCAGTAGTCACTAATGTGATTGATGCTATGATCCAACAGGTGTTATCTCAAGACTGGCCGGTTATTCCAGTGCTTTACACTATCCCCAAGCTACACAAGAACCCTATATGCCCCCCAGGACGGCCCATCATTGCGGCCCGTGAATCTTTATACTACACGATTTCAAAATATTTGGATATGTTTTTGCAGCCTATTGTGAGTGAGCAAGTCACCTGCCTTAAAGATACTACGGCCTTTTTGACCAAAATTCTGGCTTTGATTCCACTGCCGGATAAACACCTTATGTGTACAGTGGACGTTGTGAGCCTGTATACCAATATACCCCACCATCGGGGTATAGAGGCCATTAGACGTTGCATTACAGGCAATACGAGTTATACAGGGCCAGATATTAATTTGTTTATACAGCTTCTTGAACTCACCTTGACTCGCAACTATTTCATCTTTGACAGTAAAATTTACCAACAACAGTCGGGGTGTGCTATGGGTTCTTGTGTAGCTCCGAGCCTGGCTAACTTGTTTGTGTGTGAGGTAGAAAAGGACTTGTTCCTTACAAACCCTATGATGTCCAGCAAGATTAGGGCGTATTATCGTTATATCGACGTTATTTTCATCTTGTGGTCCGGGACGGAAGAGGACTTCCGCAACGCCATGTGCCATGTCAACACACTGGACACTTCCATCAAATTTACATTCTCTTGCAGTTTTGATAGAATTCATTACTTGGATGTCTTGGTCACCCAGGATCATAATCATTTACTACACACCACTTTATAAGTGAAAGAGACAGAAAGGAACACCACCTTACACGCCAATAGCCACCACCCACCTGCATTAAAATGGGGGTTACCTTACTCCCAATTTTTAAGGATTTACTGCATTTGCAGTGACAGTACGGATGCTAGCAATCAGATTGATAAGATGATACGTAAGTTCTTGGTCAGAGGGTACAAATTGAAGTATCTGAAGAAAGCCAAGGAGAGGATACTCACTAAGGGGCAGATGTATTAACCTGGAGAAGGCATAAGGAAGTGATAAACCAGTGATATGTGCAAGGTGATAACGCACCAGCCAATCAGATCCTTACTGTTAATTTACATATTGGAGCTGATTGGCTGCTGCCTTTATCACTTTGCACATATCACTGGTTTATCACTTCCTTATGCATACTCCAGATTAATACATCTGCCCCTAAGAACCGTAGTGACTTATTACAAAAGACTAAGCCAATTGAATCTAGGGATCGGATAGTGTGGCCACAGGACTTCTCCACCAATAGTGCTCAGACGGTCGGTTCAGCAAAGCGGATTTGGCCGATTGTAGCGAATGATAAATCTCTACCCACATTCAAAGATTCTGCTATCCTTCCAGCATTTTGCAGGGGCAAAAACATCAAGGACACTATTGTACATAATGACATCTCTAGTTTTAGCAAAACGATCTCTACTCATTTCCTTACGCGTAAACCCGGCATCTACAGGTGTTTGGGTTGCACCACATGTAGTTGCCTAGAAACAGGACAATACTTTTACCATCCGAGATCAGGGAAGAAATTCTGTATTAAATCTCCATATACCTGTTCAAGTCGTTTTGTCATCTATTATATCAAGAGCCCTTGCGGACTCCTTTATATTGGAAAAACCATTTGCCAATTTAAAAAGAGGATAGCCCTCCACCGTTCAAGTATAAGAGCAGCATTAGAAGGGAAGGGCTCCGATCAACCGGTGGCCCGCCACTTCAAAGACTTCCACCATAATCTTGCCTCCATTCGGTCTAAAATCATAGATGGTGTCTCAGAATCTAAAAGAGGTGGAGATCGAGGAAAAATCCTGTTGCAGAAAGAAGCACGCTGGATTTATACCCTACAAACTATTAAACCGCTGGGTTTGAATGATATTTTATCGTATACTTGTTTTCTCTAATTCCTGTGGTTGACATTATCCCATTCCCTTAACTATAGCCTTACTTATAGCCCATGATATTCTTATATCGCTTTGTGGTGCTCCATAGGGTGAAAGAAAATTTCCGCTGTGGGGTGCCCTACAAAGCGATTCCCTGTTCTCTTATATGGCTGTTGCATTCCGTCTCACGTAGGATCAGTATAGTATTGGGGTTAGCATGTTCTATGTCCCCTTAGTGATTAGCATTTGATTAACATTTACGAATAGAGTATATTATTCAGACCCTTTTTGTCCATACTTATGTGTGCTGAATCTGTTGTATACTGCATTTGTTATTGTATGTATATATCTAATGCTTCCCTTCAGTCTGTTGTGTGCAGCCGGGTCGCCATGGTGATGGGTCTCACTTTGCATTTTCTCCGCCCCCCGTGGTGCAGGGTCGCCGGCACTGGCGCGACCCTATGACGTCACTGTGAGTCCCGGAGAGAGGAGGACGCTGTCCACACAAGGTTTTGGTAATGTATATAAATGTTTGTTATTCACTATTGCAGTCGGTCTTGACAAAAGGAGTCTATCCTGAAACGTTGACTCTAGCTGCTGTGCTGTGTCAAGTTATTTACTAAGTCTCTGAGAGTGCCGGCTATTCCTCTTTGTTGTATGCTGTGTTGCTAGCAGGGCACCGGAGCAAGCTGTCACCTTTACCTGTATTGGAGTGCCGAATACATCCTTCTTTGTGTGTGTGTATATATATATATATATATATATATACACACACACATACATACATACTGTCTAGGCGGCACTCAGATCAAATAATCAGCATATGCAGGAGTAAATTCAATGTTTTGAAGTCTTTATTCACTTCGTCATCAGTACGATGACGAAGTGAATAAAGACTTTGAAACATTGAATTTATATATGTATATTGGACCTTGCCAGGGGACCTAAGCAAGATTTAAAATGGAAAGGGTTGTGTCATCTTAATTCTATATTTCAGTGCACAAATATAATTGCCCAGTATGTGTTCACCAAATGCAAATGTGGACCGTATTTTCCCTGCATGCAACCCCCCCCTTCCGCCCAATATCACAATATATTAATTTGCACTCCTTGCATTACAATATGGTTTATTTGAGAAGTAAATTGCTCTATGGATGCTGCTGATCTGAAAACTGCTTCATCGGTGCACACATGTACACACTGAACAATTTCTTGCTCAGTGCATACTTTCCTGTTATTTCTAAAATATGATCAGGAGGTCGGGAACAATATACAGTAGCAGATGCAGCACACGCTATATTGTCCACGTGATCGGGAATGTTTTGAGTGTTTATTAGTTAAAAACACTAACACGCTCACACTACACACTATCCAATAATCAGCCAGATACTTGAAAAACATTGGATAGTGTATATCGAAGGCTCACAGGGATCTATGTACTAAGTCTTGTAGAGGGATAAAGTGGAGAGAGATAAAGTACCAACCAACCAGCTCCTAACTGTCATTTTTTAAACACAGCCTGTAACATGGCAGTTGGAGCTGATTGACTGGTACTTTAGAGCTGATTAGCTGGTACTTTATCTGCGTCCACTTACTGTAATCTGTCTCCAGGGTTTAGTACATAGGCCTCCCAGTCTATCCTACTGCACAATAATTACTGGACAAAGGGGGTCATTCCGAGTTGATCGCACGCTGATGATTTTCGCAGCGCAGCAATCAGGTAAAAAAACGGCAAAACTGCGCATGCGTATGCACCGCAATGCATACGCGTGTCGTACAGTTACAAACAGCATCGTTGCTGTGCAATGCTTCTAGCGACTAATACATTCGCACAGCCGATTGCAAGGAGATTGACAGGAAGAGGGTGTTTATGGGTGTCAACTGACCGTTCTCTGGGAGTGGTAGGGAAAACTCAGGCGTGACCAGGCGTTTGCAGGGCGGGTATCTGACGTCAATTCCGGGACCTCCGTCGCTGGAATCATCGCAGGATAAGTAACTACCGTTCTCTGGGAGTGGTAGGGAAAACGCAGGCGTGACCAGGCGTTTGCAGGGCGGGTATCTGATGTCAATTCCGGGACCTCCGTCGCTGGAATCATCGCAGGATAAGTAACTACAGGGCTGGCCTTGTTTTGCACAAAATGTTTTTGTACCGCTGGGCTGCACATGCGATCACACACTTGCAAATCGAAAATACACTCCCCCGTGGGCGGCGACAATGCATTTGCACGGCTGCTTAAAGTAGCTAGCGAGCGATCAACTCAGATTGAGGGCCAAAAACAATACAAGGAAGCTTTGTAGTGGTAGAACAGCAAGGAGAGGATCATACTTATTACTATAGTCCAGTATACTAGCAATAACGCTGTTGAGCATGATAGTTCCCTACTTACAGTAAGTTAAATTGCAGCAAAAAAAATAAAAATGCATTTCCACAGTGCAGCCCATAAAACTTAATAGGCTATGTGGTTGCGAGTTAGAGATGGCGGAGTACATCTCATGATGCTTTGATGTACTAAATACCATCTGTAAGCACATTCCAAAGATGAGAAACTTGTTTAATGTTCTTCTGATGGTGTCTGACCATCATGTGGTAGATAATTCTTTATTTACTGTATTTCTAGTTTCCAATGTTACATGTGTTTCCACTTTGTAAAGTTTTTATGGTCATGTTGTCTATACAAAAAGTAGAAAAAATAAGATTTTAAAACTACCGGTAAATCTATTTCTCCTAGTCCGTAGAGGATGCTGGGGACTCCGTAAGGACCATGTGGTATAGACGGGCTCCGCAGGAGATAGGGCACCTAAAAAGAACTTTGACTATGGGTGTGTACTGGCTCCTCCCTCTATGCCCCTCCTCCAGACCTCAGTTAGAGAACTGTGCCCAGAGGAGATGGACACTACAAGGCAGGATTTAGAAATCCAAGGGCAAGATTCATACCAGCCCACACCAAGCATACCACGTAACCTGGATCATACAAAAACAGTTAACCGTATGAGCAATAACAGCAACGGCCAAGACCGATGTCAACTGTAACATAACCCTTATTTAAGCAACAACTATATACAAGTCTTGCAGAGTTTCCGCACTGGGACGGGCGCCCAGCATCCTCTACGGACTAGGAGAAATAGATTTACCGGTAGGTTTAAAATCTTATTTTCTCTTACGTCCTAGATCCTGCTGGGGACTCCGTAAGGACCATGGGGTTTATACCAAAGCATCCAATCGGGCGGGAGAATGCGTATGACAGCACCGACTGAGCAAACACTAGGTCCTCATCAGCCAGGGTATCAAACTTGTAGAATTTAGCAAAAGTGTTTGACCCCGACCAAGTCGCCGCTCGGCAAAGTTGTAATGCCGAGACGCCTCGGGCAGCCGCCCAAGAAGAGCCCACCTTCCTAGTGGAATGGGCCTTAACCGAATTTGGTTCGCCGTAGAATGAGCCTGCTGAATCGTATTACAGATCCAGCGAGCAATAGTCTGCTTCGAAGCAGGTGCGCCAATCTTATTGGCAGCATACAGGACAAACAGAGACTCTGTTTTCCTAATTCTAGCCGTCCTGGCTACATAAATCTTTAAGGCCCTGACTACGTCAAACCAACTTACTTGGCTTTTATGAAACAGTAAGCGCAAACCTAGAACAGGGTAAAGACGTGCATGTAATCTTTTTAGACTTTGCCAAAGCGTTCGATACTGTACCACACATGAGACTTATCTACAAGCTACAAGAATCAGGGCTAGGAAGCACAATATGCACTTGGGTCAAAAACTGGTTAGATAATAGGAAGCAGCGCGTTGTGGTTAATGGATCTTTTTCAACTTGGACTGAAGTGCTAAGTGGTGTGCCGCAAGGCTCAGTATTAGGACCGCTATTGTTCAATATTTTCATTAACGACCTAACAGAAGGTCTAGAGAGCATGGTGTCAATTTTTGCAGATGATACCAAATTGTGTAAGGCTATAAATACAGAGGAGGATGCAGGGTCTCTTCAGAACGACTTAGTTAAATTAGAAGCATGGGCAGCCAAATGGAGAATGCGCTTCAACACAGACAAGTGTAAGGTAATGCACTGTGGTAACAAGAACATAAATTACACCTACCTACTAAATGGGGTAAAATTAGGGGATTCTGTACTGGAAAAGGACTTAGGTGTCCTCATAGATAGCAAGCTAAGCAGTAGTACCCAAAGTAGGACTGCAGCAAAGAAGGCTAATAAGATATTAGCATGCATAAAACGGGGTATTGATGCTAGGGACGAGAGTATTATACTCCCGTTATATAAATCACTAGTGAGGCCACACCTTGAATACTGTGTACAATTCTGGGCACAGTACTACAAAAAGGATATCCTGGAGCTTGAAAAGGTACAGAGGAGGGCGACCAAACTAATTAAGGGCATGGAGACGATGGAATACAAGGAAAGGCTTGAAAGACTAGGCATGTTTACATTGGAAAAGCGGAGACTAAGAGGGGATATGATCAACATCTACAAATATATAAGGGGACAATACACAGAGCTTGCGCGGGACCTGTTTTTGGTTAGATCAACACAGAGGACTCGTGGACACTCGCTCAGGTTAGAGGAGAGGAGATTCCGCACAATACAGCGTAAAGGCTTTTTCACGGTAAGGACAATACATGTTTGGAATTCCCTGCCCGAGGGAGTTGTAATGGCGGAATCTGTCAACACCTTTAAGAATGGGTTAGATAAATTCCTAATGGATAAGGATATCCAGGGGTATGGTGCATAGTCATGCATTATGGTTACTATAAAT
The DNA here is from genome assembly GCF_028390025.1 of Pseudophryne corroboree. Taxonomy (NCBI): domain Eukaryota; kingdom Metazoa; phylum Chordata; class Amphibia; order Anura; family Myobatrachidae; genus Pseudophryne; species Pseudophryne corroboree. Next base: position 359,772,351 of record NC_086447.1, on the reverse strand, counting down.
AGGGATAAAATGTAATGGCTGACAGCAGCATCAGTCAGAAATTTTAGTCAAATCATCATGCATAGGAGACCACAAATAGGTTGAACTCGATGGACAATTGTCTTTTTTCAACCTCAGATACTATGTTACTATGTTACGTCCAGGGATCTGGAATCCTCCAGGTCACTTGTAGCCACAGGCACCACAATAGGTTGATTCACATGGAATGAAGAAACCACCTTAGGCAAAAATTGCGGATGTGTCCTCAATTCAGCTCGATCCACATGAAAAATCAAGTAGGGGCTTTTGTGTGACAAAGCCGCTAATTCTGACACTCACCTTGCTGATGCCAAGGCCAACAACATGACCACCTTCCAAGTAAGAAATTTCAACTCAACCTTTGTTAAGCGGTTCAAACCAGTGTGATTTTAGGAACTGCAACACCACGTTGAGGTCCCACGGTGCCACTGGAGGCACAAAAGGAGGCTGGATGTGCAGCACTCCCTTTACAAACGTCTGGACTTCTGGAAGAGAAACCAACTCCTTCTGAAAGAAAATCGAGAGGGCCGAAATCTGTACCTTAACAGAGCCTAATTTCAGGCCCATATCCACTCCTGTCTGTAGGAAGTGGAGAAAACGACCCAGATGAAAATCTTCCGTAGGTGCATTCTTGGTTTCACACCAAGACACATACTTTCGCCAGATACGGTGATAATGCTTAACCGTCACCTCCTTCCTAGCCTTTATTAAAGTAGGGATGACCTCTTCCGGAATCCCCTTTTTCGCTAGGATTCAGCGTTCAACCGCCATGCCGTCAAACGTAACCGCGGTAAGTCTTGAAATACACAGGGCCCCTGTTGCAACAGGTCTTCCCTCAGAGGAAGAGGCCAGGGATCTCCTGTGAGCATCTCTTGTAGATCTGAGTATCAGGCCCTTCAAGGCCAGTCTGGGACAACGAGTATCGTCTGTACTCTTCTTTGCCTTATGATCCTCAACACTTTTGTGATGAGAGGAAGAGGAGGAAACACGTAGACCGATTTGAACACCCACGGTGTTATTAGAGCGTCTACAGCCACTGCCTGAGGGTCCCGAGACCTGGCACAATACCTCCAAAGTTTTTTGTTGACGCGTGACACCATCATGTCTATTTGAGGAGTTCCCCAAAGACGTGTTATGTCTGCAAAGACTTCTTGATGAAGTCCCCACTCTCCTGGATGGAGATCGTGTCTGCTGAGGAAGTCTGCTTCCCAGTTGTCCACTCCCGGAATGAAGACAGCCGACAGAGCGCTTACATGATTTTCCGCCCAGCGAAGAATCCTGGTGGCTTCCGCCATCGCGACTCTGCTTCTTGTCCCGCCTTGGCGGTTCACATGAGCCACTGCTGTGACATTGTCTGATTGAATAGTAGAATGCCACATTGTCTGATTGAATCAGAACCGGTAGGTTTCGAAGAAGACTCTCCGCTTGTCGAAGGCCGTTGTAAATGGCCCTGAGTTCCAACACATTGATGTGTAGACAGGACTCCTGGTCTGACCAAAGTCCCTGAAAATTTTTTCCTTGTGTGACCGCTCCCCATCCTCGGAGGCTCGCGTCCGTGGTAACCAGGATCCAATCCTGAATTCCGAACCTGCGACCCTCCAGCAGGTGAGCACTTTGCAACCACCACAGGAGAGACACTCACCGATGTAAGTGCAGATGGGACCCGGACCACTTGTCCAGAAGGTCCCATTGAAAAGTCCTTGCATGGAACCTTCCGAAGGGAATGGCCTCGTAGGCAGCCACCATTTTTCCCAGAACTCGAGTGCATTGGTGAACTGACACCCTTTTCGGTTTTAGCAGGCCTCTGACCATGTTCTGAATGTCCTTGGCTTTCTCTATTGGGAGGAAGACCTTCATTTGTTCCGTATCCACTATCATACCTAGGAACGGTAGTCGAGTTGTCGGAATCAACTGTGACTTCGGTAGATTTAGAATCCAACCGCGTTGCTGGAGCACTCTCAGAGAGAGCGCCACACTGCTCAGCAATTTCTCTCTTGATCTCGCTTTTATCAGGAGATCGTCCAAGTATGGGATAATTGTGACTCCATGCTTGCGCAGGACCACCATCATTTCCGCCATTATCTTGGTGAAAATCCTCGGGGCCGTGGAAAGTCCAAACGGCAACGTCTGAAATTGGTAATGACAATCCTGTACAGCGAATCTCAGGTATTCCTAACGGGGGGCATATATGGGGACATGAAGGTACGCATCCTTTATGTCCAGAGACACCATAAACTCCCCCTCCTCCATGTTGGCTATTATCGCTCTGAGTGATTACATTTTGAATTTGAATCTTTTTATGTACAGGTTTAGGGATTTCAGATTCAAAATAGATCTGACCGAACCGTCCGGTTTCGGGACCACAAATAGGGTTGAGTAGTAACCTTTTCCCTGCTGGTGCAGGGGAACCTTGATTATCACTTGTTGTATACACAGCGTTTGAATTGCAGCTAACACTACATCCCTTTCCAATGTGTGGAAGCTGGTAGGGCCGATTTGAAAAATCGGCGCGGGGGCACCTCCTCGAATTCTAGTTTGTAATCCTGGGAAACTATTTCCAACACCCAGGGATTCAGGTCTGATCTGACCCAGGCCTGACTGAAAAGTCGAAGACGTGCCCCCACCGGTGCGGACTCCCTCAGGGGAGCCCCAGCGTCATGCTGTGGGTTTTAAAGCAGCCGGGAAGGACTTTTGTTCCTGGGCACCTGCCGAAGCAGGTGCTCTTTTGCCTCTGCCCTTACCTCTGGCAAGGAAAGAGGATCCCCGACCTCTTCTGGACTTGTGCGACCGAAAGGACTGCATCTGATAGGGTGGTACTTTCTTTTGCTGTTGGGGAATATATGGTAAAAAATTTGATTTACCTGCTGTAGCTGTGGAAACCAGGTCCGTCAGCCCATCCCCAAACAATACATCTCCCTTATAGGGTAGTACTTCCATATGTTTTTTGGAATCCGCATCACCCGTCCATTGGCGAGTCCATAAGGATCTTCTCGCCGAGATAGACATGGCATTGGCCCTAGAAGCTAGCAATCCAATGTCCCTTTGAGCATCCCTCATAAATAAAACTGCGTCTTTTATATGGGCTAGAGTTAAGATTATATAGTATCCTTATCCATATTATCAAAGTGATCTGTCAGCTCATCTGTCCAAGCTGCAATTGCGCTACACACCCATGCCGACGCAATTTTCGGTCTTAGCACAGCACCCGTATGAGAATAAATACACTTTAAGGTAGTTTCTTGCCTGCGATCTGCAGGGTCCTTAAGGGCCGCTGTGTCAGGAGACGGTAGCGCCACTTTCTTGGACAAGCGAGTCAGGGCCTTGTCCACAGTGGGGGGTGATTCCCAAATCTCCCTGTCCTGTTTAGGGAAGGGGTATGCCATATAAATTCTTTTGGGGATCTGCGGTCTCTTTTCCGGAGTCTCCCAAGCTTTTCCAAAGAAATCATTTAATTCATGAGATGTGGGAAAATTAATAATCTGTTTCTTTCCCTTAAACATGTGTACCCTTGTGTCGGGGACCGAGGGTTCATCCTCAATATGCAGCACATTCCTTATTGCCACAATCAAACACTGAATGGCTTTAGTCACCCTAGGGTGCAATTTTACTTCGTCATAGTCGACACTGGAATCAGAATCCGTGTCGGTAGTAGTGTCTTGTGTTAAGGGAAGCTTTTGAGACCCCGACGGGCCCTGTGAGTCGGTCCAATCCGAGGATTGACCCCCTGATGTCCCCCCTAATTCAGCCTTATCAAGCCTTTTATGTAAAGATGCCACACTTGCATTCAACATATGCCACATGTCCATCCAATCCTGAGCCGGCACAACCGACGGGGACACACCACTCATTTGCTCCACCTCCTCATTGGAGAAGCCTTCCGCCTCAGACATGTCGACACACACGTACCGACACCCCACACACACAGGGATAACCTATAAGGGGACAAAACCCCAACCAGGCCCTTAGGAGAGACAGAGAGAGAGTATGCCAGCACACACCCAGCGCTTAAAAACACTGGAATATATATGACCAGATAGCGCTTTTTATATATATATAATCTTAATTCCCACTCACTGCGTCGCCAAAGTGCCCCCCTCCTCTTTTTTTCAGCCTATGAAGTTCAGCAGGGGAGAGATCAGGGAGCCAGCGTATCTCATGCAGTTTCTGTGGAGAAAATGGCGCTGGTTAGTGCTGAGGATCAAGCGCCGCCCACCCGACGGCGGGCTTCGGTCCCAGTAATTCTATATAAAAATGGCGGGGGATTTTAGGATTTACTGTCCCACAGCCTAATCCTGCTTTATATTGCCAAAAAAATGAGGAAACTTGCTGCCCAGGGCGCCCCCCCCTCCCCCCCCCCCTGCACCCTTCAGTGCCTGCTTGTGTGTGTGTACTGGGAGCAATGGCGCGCAGAGACCTGTGTTCCGACTCCCTCTGGAGCTAATGGTGTCCAGTAGCCTTAGAAACAGTGCCCAACTTGACAAGCCAGCTCTGCTTCTCTACTCAGTCCCACGATGCAGGGAGCCTGTTGCCAATAGGACTCCCTGAAAATGAAAAACCTAACAAATTCTTCAAAACAGAAAACTCTGGAGAGCTCTCTGCATTGTACCCTTTCTACTCTGGGCACAGAATCTAACTGAGGTCTGGAGGAGGGGCATAGAGGGAGGAGCCAGTGCACACCCATAGTCAAAGTTCTTTTTAGGTGCCCTATCTCCTGCGGAGCCCGTCTATACCCCATGGTCCTTACGGAGTCCCCAGCATCCTCTAGGACGCAAGAGAAATTATTCTTAACATTAGGCCTCTCAAACATGTGCCTCTTGAAAATGTTTAAGGAGCTGACAGTCAAGAGGGATAAATGCTTTTTTCAAGCTAATGTTTTATATGAAAAATGTTGATATGGCATAGTACAAGGAGAGTATTTTTTTTTTTTTTTTTATAAAGAAACCATTTGCCGATGAGGATAAGATCTTATTTAGAGTAAGTTGTGTACAGAAAGAGGTATATATATTTAGTAATGTTCTGTTGGATGATGAATTCTTCAAATACCATGAAGCACAGATTCTTTACACAAACTGCACAAGGGGTAACTAATGAGAGCTATTATGACTGGATGAGCTCAGAACTCTGTAGGGATGGAATCAGTATCACAGGAAAAACTGCTAATGTGTAGGCTTTTTTATGGATTTGGTAATTTTGGTTGACCGCCGGTCAGCCATACTACACCCCACTCAACAATGACAGCAAAAACAATCCAAGGGGGTGAAGAAAGGCATTTTTACCTGCTTTTTTTGCGCTGCCTCTAATTTAAGTTTGGGGTTAACATTTTATAACTGTTGACATTGTGGTTGCTGACATTCTGAGCATGTCAACATTTTGCCTGTCAACAAATGGTGTCTAAACAGAGGTGTAGTATGGCTGCTTACCGACGCCGGGATCCCGGCAGCATACCGGCGCCGGGATCCCGGCGGGGAGGGGCGAGTGCAGCAAGCCCCTTGCGGGCTCGCTGCGCTCGCCACGCTGCGGGATCGGTGCTGCGGTCGCCACGGGTTCTATTCCCACTCTATGGGTGTCGTGGACACCCACGAGTGGAAATAGTCCCTGTTGGTCGGCATGCCGACCATCGGGAAAGTGAGCCGTCGGCCTCGTGGAGGAGGGCATGTGACTGTCGGTCAGCAGACCGGCGGTCACATGAATACCACCCGTTGAGTGTCAGGGGTTGGCTATCCTCCCTTATTGAGAGTGCAGCAGAAAGTTTGAGCTCCAATACCTTGGGATTGTTCTAGGCTCCTGTTAATATTCCATGCTGTAATGAAATTGTTCTAATAAAAGAGTAGTCTATATTACCCTCATAAAGGAAAAAAGTGGGAGAGGAAGGAGTGCTTAGCATTAAAAAAAAAAAACATGAATATAAATGTTATTTATAAAATAAGCATGGCCCATAAGGCCCAGATCACATCACACATCACCTGATCAAGAATATACTGTCAGTTTTGGGGAAGTGTGATGTTACTAGTATGAAGCAATGCTTCTGTACTGGGTAAGGATACACTGTGCATATACCATACATGGAACCAGGCCAGAGAATTAGATCCATAACACTAGCATCTACAACACTGTATAAACGTGTGGATTTCAGTCGGTCATACCAAGGACACGAGATGTACTGTACCTGTCACTCCAGTGAGCATTTTACAGTATTACTGGAACAATCCGTGCCACTGTGATGCTACCTGTTCATTAAGTAGGCTCTTGGGAATATTCTGCTAAATAGTTGTAGTAATTTGCTCTCTTAAAGTGCCAACTCTGCCTAATGACAAGGTGAGTGTGATTGCAAAATGAAAAGCACTTTATGACATACAAATCTACCCTTTTAATGTTCTGTTTGAATTACACTGCTTATTAACCTTATAAGGTTGCTATGGCAACTTGGGAAATCTGAAATCTCTCTTTTTTCCTGTCAGAATGTAAGTGACTGTCCAACTTAAATACTCCTGGTAAATACTACATGGCTATAGTGGCTACATTTATTTTAGTCAGTGTTTATATTAAAGAGTGCTTACTCAACACAAAACTAAATAAAACATGCCATCCTTATACAGGGCAGGTTGCATCAACATAAAAACTGTGGGCAGACCTCAAAAAATACAGTTTTCTGAGGTTTGCTTGCTTTTCGCCTATGCACCAAGCTCCAGAATGCGATGCATTCCCGAGCTTGGACCCGATGGGTAACGCCATCTTTAGGTGGCATTACCCGATAGAAGCCTATGGGCTTCTATTCACATTTTTGCTCTGAGAGGGATCCAGAGCAGACCGACTGCTGGGTCCTAAACCCAGAAATCCCGACATCGCAAAGGACAGCTTTTACCTTTGCTAAAGATTTCATGTATAAGATGTTAATAAATGCCGATATGCATGCAAAATGTGATGCTTGATGCATACCACCCACAGTATTTTAGGTTATAATCTTTGGTACTGGATTATAGTCTACCGCTAGGAAATATTATATAGTGTAAGAAACCCCCTTTTGAAGAGCAAATGTTGTAAAGTGGTCATTGTTGGTTAAGAGGATAGATGATTCTACATGATCCCTTCCTGCTCTAGGTCTTCCCTCTCCATGTAAGACTGCAATCACCTGTGTTGTAACACCTTTCTCATCAATAAAGGTGGGTAAACACTGACAGATATGTCTGCAGATCCATTGATTTGCAGATATATCTATCTATAGGTGGATCGGGCAGCGTATTGTGCATATACACTGCCCAATCCGTCGCAACGGACATCACGAACTGGGTGGGCAGTTACATAGACCCGCCCAGTTGAGTCATCAATCACCGCTGGCTAGTGCAGGAAGTGTTCTGGCGGTTGGCTGACCCCGTACACACAGAACAATGCACCAATATATCTGTAGATATATTGGTCATCATGTATGTTGCAGGGCCAAAGTGATATGTCTGTGAACGACTGCGTTCGCAGACATATCGTTGGTACACACTGGCCGACAGACCAGAGATATTAGCCAGTGTGTACCCACCCATAGCTAGTTCAACACAGGTGACTGCAATCATAAATTAAGAGGGAAATCCTAGAGCAGGGTATTTTGTTGCCTGGTGAAGGGAGCACTTTTGCAGGAAAAGAGATATGCTGTACTTGTTTACATATATATCCCACTGAAACCGCAACAGTCTTGTGACAGTAGTGAGAGTATCAGTTCAGATTACCATTACAGATATAAAATCAAGAAATGGAATAAGGCAGGGAAGAGAAAAGGCTGTCTGTACTGTATAGTATAACATAGGTAAACACTGTATACAACAAGGAAAAAAAACATGTGTTTGCACAGTAGTTTAATTGTTGGCAGGCATATATGCTATTAAACTCCTAACAAAACATCAGAAAACTTGGGCTCTTTCGGAGTTCACTTACCCAACTCTTCCAAACTCACATGTCCTAGTACAAACAGGCCACTTTTCTTCAGATCGTTTGCAAATGTAATTAGGCTTTTGTGGTTATGTGGATTGGAGACAAGCAAGAGAATCTGTGGGCGCCAAAATTTGACATGGTCCTTACGTACATCCAGCATGAGCAAGTATTTCCTCACCTGGACAACAGAGAAACTACATATGTTTACATCACATGGAGAATTCTGCAAACTCAGCAAAGCAAAAAGTCAAAGACAATAGGCTTTTTATTATTTAATTTCTTCTTGTAACTTGTTTTTTACACTACTGTGTTAAAAAGAAGGGAACTGCCAAAAATAAGAATTTACTTACCGATAATTCTATTTCTCGGAGTCCGTAGTGGATGCTGGGGTTCCTGAAAGGACCATGGGGAATAGCGGCTCCGCAGGAGACAGGGCACAAAAAGTAAAGCTTTTCCAGATCAGGTGGTGTGCACTGGCTCCTCCCCCCATGACCCTCCTCCAGACTCCAGTTAGGTACTGTGCCCGGACGAGCGTACACAATAAGGGAGGATTTTGAATCCCGGGTAAGACTCATACCAGCCACACCAATCACACCGTACAACTTGTGATCTAAACCCAGTTAACAGTATGATAACAAAAGGAGCCTCTGAAAGACGGCTTCCTACAACAATAACCCGATTTTTGTAACAATAACTATGTACAAGTATTGCAGAATAATCCGCACTTGGGATGGGCGCCCAGCATCCACTACGGACTCCGAGAAATAGAATTATCGGTAAGTAAATTCTTATTTTCTCTATCGTCCTAGTGGATGCTGGGGTTCCTGAAAGGACCATGGGGATTATACCAAAGCTCCCAAACGGGCGGGAGAGTGCGGATGACTCTGCAGCACCGAATGAGAGAACTCCAGGTCCTCTTTTGCCAGGGTATCAAATTTGTAAAATTTTACAAACGTGTTCTCCCCCGACCACGTAGCTGCTCGGCAGAGTTGTAATGCCGAGACCCCTCGGGCAGCCGCCCAAGATGAGCCCACCTTCCTTGTGGAATGGGCATTTACATATTTTTTGCTGTGGCAAGCCTGCCACAGAATGTGCAAGCTGAATTGTACTACAAATCCAACGAGCAATAGTCTGCTTAGAAGCAGGAGCACCCAGCTTGTTGGGTGCATACAGGATAAACAGCAAGTCAGATTTCCTGACTCCAGCCGACCTGGAAACTATATTTTCAGGGTCCTGACAACATCCAGCAACTTGGAGTCCTCCAAGTCCCTAGTAGCCGCAGGCACCACAATAAGCTGGTTCAGGTGAAACGCTGACACCACCTTAGGGAGAAACTGGGGACGAGTCCACAGCTTTGCTCTGTCCGAATGGACAATCAGATATGGCTTTGTGAGATAAAGCCGCCAATTCTGACACTCGCCTGGCCGAGGCCAGGACCAACAGCATGGTCACTTTCCATGTGAGATATATCAAATCCACAGATTTGAGTTGTTTAAAACAATGTGATTTTAGGAATCCCAAACTACGTTGAGATCGCCCAGTGCCACTGGAGACATCAAAAAGGGGTTGTATATGCAGTACTCCCTTAACAACTTCTGGACTTCAGGAACTGAAGCCAATTTCTTTCTGGAAGAAAATCGACCGGTCGAAATTTGAACCTTAATGGACCCCAATTTGAGACCCATATACACTCCTGCTTGCAGGAAATGTAGGAATTAACCTAGTTGAAATTCTTCCGTGGAGCCTTCCTGGCCTCACACCATGGAACATATTTTCACCTAAGCGGTGATAATGTTGTGCGGTCACCTCCTTCCTGGCTCTGACCAGGGTAGGGATGACCTCTTCCGGAATGCCTTTTTCCCTTAGGATCCGGCGTTCACCCGCCCTGGCGTCAACGCAGCTGCGGTAAGTCATGGAACAGACATGATTCTTGCTGAATCAAGATCCTTTCTAGTATCTCTTGAAGTTCCGGGTACCAAGTTCTTCTTGGCCCAAACCGGAACCCCGAGTATAGTTCTTACTCCTCTTCTTCCTATCATTCTCCATACACTGGGTATGAAAGGCAGAGGAGGGAACACATACACCGACTGGTACACCCACGGTGTTACCAGAGCGTCCCAGCTATTGCCTGAGGGTCTCTAGACCTGGCGCTTCATGTGGGACGCCATCATAACCACCTTTGGTCTTTCCCAACGGTTTACAAACATGTGGAAACTTCCAGATGAAGTTCCCACTTTTCCGGGTGGAATTCATTTATGCTGAGGAAATCTTCCTAGTTGTCCACTCCCGGAATGAACACTGCTGACAGTGTTATCACATGATCTTTCGCCCAGCGAAGAATCCTTGCTGTCATTGCCCTCCTGCTTCTTGTGCCGCCCTGTCTGTTTACGTGGGCGACTGCCATGATGATGTCCTACTGGATCAGCACCGGTTGACTTTGAAGCAGAGGTCTTCCTAGGCTCAGAGCATCGTAAATTGCCCTTAGCTCCAGTATATTCATGTGGAGAGAAATCTCCAGACTTGACCACACTTCCTTGGAAATTTCTTCCTTGTGTGACTGTTCCCCAGCCTCTCAGGCTGGCATCCGTGGTCACCAGAACACAGTCCTGAATGCTGAATGTGCTGCCCTCTAGAAGATGAGCACTCTGCAGCCCCCACAGAAGAGACACCCTTGTCCTTGGAGACAGGGTTATCCGCTGATGCATCTGAAGATGCGATCCGGACCATTCGTCCAGCAAATCCCCCTGAAAAGTTTTTGCGTGAGATCTGCCGAATGGAATCGCTTCGTAAGAAGCCACCATTTTTCCCAGGACTCCTGTGCATTGATGCACTGATACTTGGCCTGGATTTAGGAGGTTTCTGACTAGGTCGGATAACTCCCTGGCTTTCCCCTCCAGGAGAAATACCTCTTTCTGGACTATGCCCAGAATCATTCCTAGGAACAGCAGACGTATCATCGGAAAACAGCTGCGATTTTTGGAATATTTAGAATCCACTCATGCTGTCGTAGAACTACTTTAGATAGTTCTTTTCCGACCTCCAACTGTTCTCTGGAAACTTGTCCCTTTCAGGATATCGTCCAAGTAAGGGATAATTTAGATGCCTTTCTTCTTTTAAGAATCATCTTTTCGGCCATTACCTTGGTAAAGGCCCGGGGTGCCGTGGATAATTCAACGGCAGCGTCTGAAACTGATATTGACAGTTCTGTATCACGAACCAGAGGTACCCTTGTTGAGAAGGGCAAATTTGGACATGGAGGTAATCCTTGATGTCCAGGGACACCATATAGTCCCCTTTTTTCCGGTTCTCTATCACTGCTCTGAGTGACTCCATCTTGATTTGAACCTTTTTATGTAAGTGTTCAAAGATTTCAGATTTAGACTATGTCTCACCAAGCCGTCTGGCTTCAGTACCACAATATAGTGTGGAGGACTAATACCCTTTTCCTTGTTGTAGGAGGGGTACTTTGATTATCACCTGCTGGAAATACAGCTTGTGAATTTTTTCCCAATACTGCCTCCTTGTCGGAGGGAGCCGTTGGTAAAGCAGGCTTCAGGAACCTGCGAGGAAAAAATGTCTCGACTCTCCAATCTGTACCCCTGGGATAATACTTGTATGATCTAGGGGTCAACTTGCGAGTGATCCCACTGCGCGCTGAGACTCTTGAGACTACCCCCCCACTGGTGGAGGGCTTCTTTTCCTGGGAAGGGGCTGCCTGCTGCAGTCTACTTCCCTTTCCTCTATGTCTGGGCAGATATGACTGGCCTTTTGCCCGCTTGCCCACATGGGAACGGAAGGATTGAGGCTGAAAAGACAGTGTCTTTTTCTGCTGAGATGTAACTTGGGGTAAAAAGGTTGGATTTCCCAGCTGTGGCCGTGGCCCCCAGGTCCGACGGACCGACCCCAAATAACTCCTTCCCTTTATACGGCAATACTTCCATGTGCCGTATGGGATCTGTATCACCTGACCACTGTCGTGTCCATGACATCTTCTGGGAGATATGGACAACGCACTTATCTTGATGCCAGAGTGCAAATATCCCTCTGTGCATCTCGCATACATATATATAGAATGCATCCTATTAAATGCTCTATATCAATAAAATATTTTTAGTCAGGGAATTCGACCAAGCCAACCCAGCACTGCATCTCCAGGCTGATGGCGATCGCTGGTCGCAGTATAACCACCGTCTGTGTGTATATACTTTTTAGGATATTTTTCCAGCTGCCTATCAGCTGGCTCCTTGAGGGCGGCCGTATTTGGAGACGGTAACGCCACTTGATAAGTGTGTGAGCGCCTTATCCACCCTAATGGGTGTTTCCCAACGCGCCCTAACTTCTGGCGGGAAAAGGTATAACGCCAATATTTGCTATCGGGGTAAACCCACGCATCATCACACACTTCATTTTATTTTATCTGATTCAGGAAAAACTACAGGTAGTTTTTTCACTTCCACATAATACCCTTTTCTGTGGTACTTGTAGTATCAGAAATATGTAACAGCTCCTTCATTGCCCTTAACGTGTGGCCCTAATGAGGAATACGTTTGTTTATTCACCGTCGACACTGGATTCAGTGTCCGTGTCTGTGTCTGTGTCGACCGACTGAGGTAAATGGGCGTTTTTTATAAAAAAACCCTGACGGTGTTTCTGAGACGCCTGGACCGTTACTAATTGTTTGTCGGCCGTCTCATGTCGTCAACCGACCTTGCAGCGTGTTGACATTCTCACGTAATTCCCTAAATAAGCCATCCATTCCGGTGTCGACTCCCTAGAGAGTGACATCACCATTACAGGCAATTTCTCCGCCTCCTCCAGCATCGTCCTCATACATGTCGACACACACGTACCGACACACAGCACACACACCTGGAATGCTCTGACAGAGGACAGGACCCCACTAGCCCTTTGGAGAGACAGAGGGAGAGTTTGCCAGCACACACCAAAAAACGCTATAATTACATAGGGACAACCTTATATAAGTGTTTCTCCCTAATAGCATCTTTATATATATATTTATATCGCCAATTTGTGCCCCCCCTCTCTGTTTAAACCCTGTTTCTGTAGTGCAGTGCAGGGGAGAGCCTGGGAGCCTTCTCTCCAGCCTTTCTGTGAGAGAAAAAATGGCGCTGTGTGCTGAGGAGATAGGCCCCGCCCCTTTTACGGCGGGCTCGTCTCCCGCTCTTTAGTGAAGTTTGGCAGGGGTTAAATATCTCCATATAGCCTCTGGGGGCTATATGTGAGGTATTTTTAGCCAGTATATAGGTTTACATTTGCCTCCCAGGGCGCCCCCCCCCAGCGCCCTGCACCCTCAGTGACAGCGTGTGAAGTGTGCTGAGAGGAAAATGGCGCACAGCTGCAGTGCTGTGCGCTACCTTTAGAAGACTGTCAGAGTCTTCAGCCGCCGATTCTGGACCTCTTCTAACTTCAGCATCTGCAAGGGGGCCGGCGGCGCGGCTCCGGTGACCATCCAGGCTGTACCTGTGATCGTCCCTCTGGAGCTAATGTCCAGTAGCCAAGAAGCCAATCCATCCTGCACGCAGGTGAGTTCACTTCTTCTCCCCTCAGTCCCTCGTTGCAGTGATCCTGTTGCCAGCAGGACTCACTGTAAAATAAAAAACCTAAGCTAAACTTTCTCTAAGCAGCTCTTTAGGAGAGCCACCTAGATTGCACCCTTCTCGGCCGGGCACAAAAATCTAACTGGAGTCTGGAGGAGGGTCATGGGGGGAGGAGCCAGTGCACACCACCTGATCTGGAAAAGCTTTACTTTTTGTGCCCTGTCTCCTGCGGAGCCGCTATTCCCCATGGTCCTTTCAGGAACCCCAGCGTCCACTAGGACGATAGAGAAAGGTTTGTTACAGCTAAAGATAATATACTACAAAACAGATATCTTTAAAGTGCTCCTAACAAATCATGTTATATTTACTGTGTGGTACACACATAGCATACCCTCCAACATTTTACACATAAAAATCGGTACAAATGATGAAAGGGGTGTGGCCACGGGTAAAGTGGGCGTGGCCTCGTCCATTTTCTATACTTTCAATGGAAGTTTGGAGAGCCAAAAATCGGTACAGACCATAAAAAATAGGTACTACACCTGCCAAAAAGGTGCAGCTGGAGGGTATGACATAGCTGTATGTGCTAGCATGAGGATAGGGATTATCTGGACAGATATACATTGTCATGAGTATTAACAAGACCGGCAACAGGCCATTTACTGACATGCAGGGCCATAACTACTGGTTGTCCAGGATTGCATTCACCAGAGGTGCTGGCCTAGAGGGGGGTGCCACCAGGCCCAGCCACCAAAATGTTAACCCCTGGGGGGCCTGCAGAGGCACTACGCTGGGGAAGGATTTCCTCAAATGACTTTAGATTTCTATTTTATTTTTTTTTGCAGAGAAGCAAAGAGAGACAGAGGCTCTCCTCAAATTACCCCAGCCTTGCTCCTAGCTCTGTCATGAAGCCTCTTTAATTTTTGGATACTTGAGGCCCAAAATGCACCAAGTGTGACGTCATAACATTGTAACGCAGCTGAGAGTTTAAGTCAATCAAAGCCCTTCACTTTGCCAGCGGTGCCTAGAAGACTAGATACATTATGGTACCATATGTGAAACTACAGGGTGATCTGGCAAGCAGAGATCCGCCCATTAGAAAGACAGCGGTGGGTTGAGCAAATTGCCTTCAGGAGTAATGCAGGAAGGATGGTGGCTGGGCCGCCATGGTTCTGAGGTGCTCTATACACCATTCTGCTCCAGCCATCTTCAGTAAAGTGAGGGGAGGTGTCACGTTTGAATAGAGAAAGGAGGATCACAAATGATATGTGATCTAAGGTGTGGTGATTACCTGCAGGAATAATCACCAATAATGTTTTCAAGTGACTGTGTGTATATATATATATATAATGTTGTATTCTTTTCAGCCGAGATGTGACAACATGGCTGACATGCAATGTCCTGCATTTGACCCCCATAGGTCCAGGCCAAAAGAGATCTGTAGACCATAAAGTTTTAGATGACATTCCTACATCAAAAGCAGAGATTTGCAAGCTCTGGACATTGAGGGCTGATAAGGCCATTTGTTGTTGTGTCAACAGAGGGGCTGTAAACAGACCAGAAATCCTGTTTCCTGGCTAATGTCATAAACCTTGCTTTCCCCCCTTGGCTGTTGCCAAGCACCAAGTATGTAAAACCTGGTGTAGGTGTTTTGTCCAGCAGGAAAGTGGTTAAAAATCCCAAGGGAGGGGGCCTGATGAAGCTGGAGACTATATCTGTCCCACTCATGAAAATAGGAGTTGTGATCTCTTGGGGATACAGCTAGTATGCTGGAGGTGACCTGAGTTTCTGTGAAGTCCCCCACAACAGAAATACTTAAAACTTGTTTGCGTAAGTGTAAAGATTTCTGTAAGTTTTATTTCCTTTTCATTTATTGAGATTGCTGTATTCTGTGTGTGTTTTTAAAATATTCTTAATAATCTTTGTAACCTTTTTGTAACCAAAGCTCTGAAGTATTCTTGAAATTAAAATCCTAATTTTAGTTCTGATCCTGTTGTTCTTATGAACTCCAACGCCTGTGTGGCTCACGCCTATCTATTTTTCTAAGTATTGCAGTGTGTGTGTGACAGGTAAAGCTAAAGACGCCTGCAACGTCCGTAATACGTTGAAAAGTCTTTGCTGGTGGCAGCTGAAAGTATTTAAATAATCCCGTGTGTCAAAATTGACCCCCGTACGGCGCATGCGGCAATTCTCAAATTGGCGTATTTGTGGAATTGGCCGG
Organism: Pseudophryne corroboree; assembly: GCF_028390025.1. NCBI lineage: Eukaryota > Metazoa > Chordata > Amphibia > Anura > Myobatrachidae > Pseudophryne > Pseudophryne corroboree. Next base: position 359,756,637 of record NC_086447.1, on the reverse strand, counting down.
CAGCGTCGTCACAGGAGGTCATATGGAGTGCCCTGCTTCCTGTGCACTGCAGTGTGTGGCATGGGCTGCCACTCCACTTCTCCCTCTACTTCCCTCCCTCCAACTTACACATCCTCTTGCTCATCACATCATAAAGCGGAGATTTGAGTGAATTTTTTTTCTCTGAGTAATAGAGGAACAAAATAAATCTAACATAGCATCTTATTGGTAAGTCCAATAGACTAGATTTTATATGTATTATTAATCAAGTATTGACTACGGAGATTAGTTTTAAGACACTACGTTTTAGCATAACATGAACTGCGGCAGTATTATGAACTATGGGCACTACAGCCTCTGAAATGGATTAGCTAAATACATCTTACTGTTATTATACAGTACATACTGTATAACGGATAGCTGCCACTGAGGCTCATATTGGATAGTAGGATATTATTCCTACTGTTTGGCATAATAGTTGATATTGCACAGTAATGTACTGTGCTCTTGTTCTAGCTGTCACACACAGCACAGGATCTGTGAGAACACCATGCTTTGCTCTCTCCCTCTCGGAGGCTGGTGAGCTCAACCACATGGACATAATTGCTGTTTTTATAAGTGGCAGTTTCTTTTGTACTTGATTATAGGTGCAGGCACTCAGAGGAAATGATGAGCTATTAATAAAGGTTGTGCTGTAGCCTTGTGCAGAGGAATTGGGGACAGAGTGGAGGAGGCCAGCTTGTTGGAAGAGGGTGAGATTGCAGGTCACTGTGGGAAGGGCCACACAGCATACTGTACATAGTAAAGTAGAATTCATACAGCTGGAAAATGCCATCAGTATTTAGGTTACAATTATCCTTCCATTAGGAATTCAAACGTCTCCACCTAACATACAGCGTTTTTCACATTACTTTTGTTAATGTTTATTAAGCTGCACTTCCAGATAGCTGTGGGAGTTTATTCTTTTCATCACTTTAAAATGGTTGAGCTGGCTGGTTCTGGAAGCTGCAATCTTATTGGTCTATGCTTTGTTACCTCTCCATAGCACTTTGTTGCCACCAATGCTCCGGTGAGGGGAGCCCAGAGGAGGTGAATCATTTTTCTCTATCGTCCTAGTGGATGCTGGGGTTCCTGAAAGGACCATGGGGAATAGCGGCTCCGCAGGAGACAGGGCACAAAAAGTAAAGCTTTTTCCGATCAGGTGGTGTGCACTGGCTCCTCCCCCTATGACCCTCCTCCAGACTCCAGTTAGATTTTTGTGCCCGGCCGAGAAGGGTGCAATCTAGGTGGCTCTCCTAAAGAGCTGCTTAGAGAAAGTTTAGCTAGGTTTTTTATTTTACAGTGATTCCTGCTGGCAACAGGATCACTGCAGCGAGGGACTGAGGGGAGAAGGAGTCAACTCACCTGCGTGCAGGATGGATTGGTTTCTTGGCTACTGGACATCAAGCTCCAGAGGGACGATCACAGGTACAGCCTGGATGGTCACCGGAGCCACGCCGCCGGCCCCCTTGCAGATGCTGAAATCAGAAGAGGTCCAGAATCGGCGGCTGAAGACTCCTGCAGTCTTCTAAAGGTAGCGCACAGCACTGCAGCTGTGCGCCATTTTCCTCTCAGCACACTTCACACGGCAGTCACTGAGGGTGCAGGGCGCTGGGAGGGGGGCGCCCTGGGAGGCAAATGAGTACCTATAAAGGCTAAAAATACCTCACATATAGCCCTAGAGGCTATATGGAGATATTTAACCCCTGCCTAATTTTTCTAAATAGCGGGAGACGAGCCCGCCGGAAAAGGGGCGGGGCCTATCTCCTCAGCACACGGCGCCATTTCCTCTCACAGCTCCGCTGGTCAGGACGGCTCCCAAGTCTCTCCCCTGCACTGCACTACAGAAACAGGGTAAAACAGAGAGGGGGGGGCACATTTATGGCGATATTTTGATATAACAAAGCAGCTATAAGGGAGCACTTATTATAAGGCTATCCCTGATATATATATAGCGCTTTTGGTGTGTGCTGGCAAACTCTCCCTCTGTCTCCCCAAAGGGCTAGTGGGTCCTGTCTTCGTTAGGAGCATTCCCTGTGTGTCTGCTGTGTGTCGGTACGTGTGTGTCGACATGTATGAGGACGATATTGGTGTGGAGGCGGAGCAATTGCCAAATATGAGGATGTCACCCCCTAGGGAGTCGACACCAGAATGGATGCCTTTATTTATGGAACTACGGGATAGTGTCAACACGCTAAAGCAGTCGTTTGACGACATGAGACGGCCGGACAATCAATTAGTACCTGTCCAGGCGACTCAAACACCGTCAGGGGCTGTGAAACGCCCTTTGCCTCAGTCGGTCGACACAGACCCAGACACAGGCGATGACTCCAGTGGTGACGGTGACGAATCAACCGTATTTTCCAGTAGGGCCACACGTTATATGATTTTGGCAATGAAGGAGGCGTTACATTTAGCTGATACTACAGGTACCACTAAACAGGGTATTATGTGGGGTATGAAAAAACTACCTATAGTTTTTCCTGAATCAGAAGAACTAAATGACGTGTGTAATGAAGCGTGGGTTGCCCCTGATAAAAAGCTGATAATTTCAAAGAAATTATTGGCATTATACCCTTTCCCGCCAGAGGTTAGGGAGCGCTGGGAAACACCTCCTAGGGTGGACAAGGCGCTAACACGCTTATCTAAACAAGTGGCGTTACCCTCTCCTGAGACGGCCGCACTTAAAGATCCATCAGATAGGAGGATGGAAAATATCCAAAAAAGTATATACACACATGCAGGTGTTATACTACGACCAGCTGTAGCGACTGCCTGGATGGGCAGTGCGGGGGTAGTTTGGTCAGAATCCCTGATTGAAAATATTGATACCCTGGACAGGGACAATATTTTACTGTCGTTAGAACAAATAAAGGATGCATTTCTTTATATGCGTGATGCACAGAGGGATATATGCACACTGGCATCACGGGTAAGTGCTATGTCCATTTCGGCCAGAAGAGCTTTATGGACGCGACAGTGGACAGGCGATGCGGATTCAAAACGGCATATGGAAGTTTTGCCGTATAAAGGGGAGGAGTTATTTGGAGTCGGTCTATCAGATTTGGTGGCCACGGCTACAGCCGGGAAATCCACCTTTCTACCTCAAGTCACTCCCCAACAGAAAAAGGCACCGACTTTTCAACCGCAGCCCTTTCGTTCCTTTAAAAATAAGAGAGCAAAGGGCTATTCATATCTGCCACGAGGCAAAGGTCGAGGGAAGAGACAGCACCACGCAGCTCCTTCCCAGGATCAGAAGCCCTCCCCGGCTTCTACAAAAGCCTCAGCATGACGCTGGGGCTTCTCAAGCGGACTCGGGGACCGTGGGGGGTCGTCTCAAAAATTACAGCGCGCAGTGGGCTCACTCGCAAGTAGATCCCTGGATCCTGCAGATAATATCTCAGGGATACAGGTTGGAATTAGAGACAGATCCACCTCGCCGTTTCCTGAAGTCTGCTTTACCAACGTCCCCCTCCGAAAGGGAGACGGTGTTGGAAGCCATTCACAAGCTGTACTCTCAGCAGGTGATAGTCAAGGTACCTCTTCTGCAACAAGGGAAGGGGTATTATTCCACTCTTTTTGTGGTACCGAAGCCGGATGGCTCGGTAAGGCCTATTCTAAATCTGAAGTCCTTGAACCTGTACATAAAGAAGTTCAAGTTCAAAATGGAGTCACTCAGAGCAGTGATAGCGAACCTGGAAGAGGGGGACTTTATGGTATCCTTGGACATCAAGGATGCGTATCTCCACGTTCCAATTTACCCCTCACACCAGGGGTACCTCAGGTTCGTTGTACAAAACTGTCACTATCAGTTTCAGACGCTGCCGTTCGGATTGTCCACGGCACCTCGGATCTTTACAAAGGTAATGGCCGAGATGATGATTCTTCTTCGAAGAAAAGGCGTATTAATTATCCCATACTTGGACGATCTCCTAATAAGGGCGAGGTCCAGAGAACAGCTAGAGATGGGATTAGCACTGTCTCAGGAAGTGCTAAAACAGCACGGGTGGATTCTGAATATTCCAAAATCCCAGTTAATGCCGACAACTCGTCTGCTGTTCCTAGGGATGATTCTGGACACGGTTCAGAAAAAGGTTTTTCTCCCGGAGGAAAAAGCCAAGGAGTTATCCGAGCTTGTCAGGAACCTCCTAAAACCAGGAAAGGTGTCTGTACATCAATGCACAAGAGTCCTGGGAAAAATGGTGGCTTCTTACGAAGCAATTCCATTCGGCAGATTCCACGCAAGAATTTTCCAAAGGGATCTGTTGAACAAATGGTCAGGGTCGCATCTTCAGATGCACCTGCGGATAACCCTGTCTCCAAGGACAAGGGTGTCTCTTCTGTGGTGGTTGCAGAGTGCTCATCTATTGGAGGGCCGCAGATTCGGCATACAGGATTGGATCCTGGTGACCACGGACGCCAGCCTGAGAGGCTGGGGAGCAGTCACACAAGGAAGAAACTTCCAGGGAGTATGGACGAGCCTGGAAACGTCTCTTCACATAAACATTCTGGAACTAAGAGCAATATACAATGCTCTAAGCCAGGCAGAACCTCTGCTTCAGGGAAAACCGGTGTTGATCCAGTCGGACAACATCACGGCAGTCGCCCATGTGAACAGACAGGGCGGCACAAGAAGCAGGAGTGCAATGGCAGAAGCTGCAAGGATTCTTCGCTGGGCAGAGAATCATGTGATAGCACTGTCAGCAGTGTTCATCCCGGGAGTGGACAACTGGGAAGCAGATTTCCTCAGCAGACACGATCTTCACCCGGGAGAGTGGGGACTTCATCCAGAAGTCTTCCACATGCTGGTAACCCGTTGGGAAAGACCAATGGTGGACATGATGGCGTCTCGCCTCAACAAAAAACTGGACAGGTATTGCGCCAGGTCAAGAGATCCGCAGGCAATAGCTGTGGACGCGCTGGTAACGCCTTGGGTGTACCAGTCGGTGTATGTGTTTCCTCCTCTGCCTCTCATACCAAAAGTATTGAGAATTATACGGCAAAGAGGCGTAAGAACGATACTAGTGGTTCCGGATTGGCCAAGAAGGACTTGGTACCCGGAACTTCAAGAGATGATCACGGAAGATCCGTGGCCTCTACCTCTAAGGAGGGACTTGCTTCAGCAGGGTCCCTGTCTGTTTCAAGACTTACCGCGGCTGCGTTTGACGGCATGGCGGTTGAACGCCGGATCCTAAAGGAAAAAGGCATGCCGGAAGAAGTCATTCCTACTTTGATTCAAGCAAGGAAGGAAGTAACCGTGCAACATTATCACCGAATTTGGCGAAAATATGTTGCGTGGTGCGAAGATCGGAGTGCTCCGACGGAGGAATTTCAACTGGGTCGATTCCTACATTTCCTGCAATCAGGATTGTCAATGGGTCTCAAATTGGGATCTATTAAGGTTCAAATTTCGGCCCTGTCGATTTTCTTTCAAAAAGAATTGGCTTCAGTCCCTGAAGTCCAGACCTTTGTTAAGGGAGTGCTGCATATACAGCCTCCTGTGGTGCCTCCAGTGGCACCGTGGGATCTCAATGTGGTTTTGGATTTCCTAAAATCTCATTGGTTTGAACCACTAAAAAAGGTGGATTTGAAATATCTCACATGGAAAGTGACCATGCTTCTAGCCCTGGCTTCTGCCAGGAGAGTGTCAGAATTGGCAGCTTTATCTTACAAAAGCCCATATCTGATTTTCCATTCGGACAGGGCAGAACTGCGGACTCGTCCGCATTTTCTCCCTAAGGTGGTGTCAGCATTTCATCTGAACCAGCCTATTGTAGTGCCTGCGGCTACAAGTGACTTGGAGGACTCCAAGTTACTGGACGTTGTCAGAGCATTAAAAATATATATTGCAAGGACAGCTGGAGTCAGAAAATCTGACTCGTTGTTTATATTGTATGCACCCAACAAGATGGGTGCTCCGGCGTCTAAGCAGACGATTGCTCGTTGGATCTGTAGCACAATCCAACTTGCACATTCTGTGGCAGGCCTGCCACAGCCTAAATCTGTAAAGGCCCACTCCACAAGGAAGGTGGGCTCATCTTGGGCGGCTGCCCGAGGGGTCTCGGCATTACAACTTTGCCGAGCAGCTACGTGGTCAGGGGAGAACACGTTTGTAAAATTTTACAAATTTGATACTCTGGCTAAGGAGGACCTGGAGTTCTCTCATTCGGTGCTGCAGAGTCATCCGCACTCTCCCGCCCGTTTGGGAGCTTTGGTATAATCCCCATGGTCCTTTCAGGAACCCCAGCATCCACTAGGACGATAGAGAAAATAAGATTTTACTTACCGATAAATCTATTTCTCGGAGTCCGTAGTGGATGCTGGGCGCCCATCCCAAGTGCGGATTATCTGCATAAATTGTACATAGTTATTGTTAACTATTTCGGGTTATTGTTGAAGGAAGCCATCTTTCAGAGGCTCCGCTGTTATCATACTGTTAACTGGGTTTAGATCACAAGTTGTACGGTGTGATTGGTGTGGCTGGTATGAGTCTTACCCGGGATTCAAAATCCTCCCTTATTGTGTACGCTCGTCCGGGCACAGTACCTAACTGGAGTCTGGAGGAGGGTCATAGGGGGAGGAGCCAGTGCACACCACCTGATCGGAAAAAGCTTTACTTTTTGTGCCCTGTCTCCTGCGGAGCCGCTATTCCCCATGGTCCTTTCAGGAACCCCAGCATCCACTACGAACTCCGAGAAATAGATTTATCGGTAAGTAAAATCTTATTTTCCATATCTGGGGCAGTAGCGGATCTTGCCATGGGCAAGCAGGACTTTTGCCCGGGGTGCCGCCTTCCGGAGGGCGCCGCACCATGACAAGATCCGCTACTGCCCAGCTGCCCTCCGCTACTGCCCCCAGCTGCCCGCTGTGAAGGGAACTGACGTCATGGAGAGGACCTTTACTGTGCGGTGCGCGATGACGTCATCGCGCACCGCACAGCAAAGGTCCTCTCCACGAACGTCATCACGCACCGCACAGCGTTTCAGCGGCGCTACTCTGAACAGGGGGCGTAACTGACCACACCCCCTGCACGAAGCCACGCCCCCTATTTCCCGCCCGGGGGCGCAAAAAGCGCTGGAACCGGCCCTGATCTGGGGGTACTTCTTTAAACAGTGCGTTAAGAAGGTGATGTTTTATTCCTGCCTATTTATACCACAGAGCCTTACTGTAAGTTGAGCACTTTTGCCTGATTTTAATTAACTGTCTAACAGGGTCAGAGAGCAAATAAATTGAAATAATTTATCATTGGAATGAAGGAAACATTATAAATAAAAGCTGCTCTCTTGATGTCTGTTGTCAATAAAAACGCTCACACTTTCAAAGATGATTTAATTTCCTGACACTGCCTAGTTTTTTAACAATATCAATCACTATGCTGTAATCTACTATATTTATGGAATAAGCACACTGGGAAAGAAGTTCTCCATCTGTGTAGTATTTGTCAGCAGTGGTTTCCTTACGCAAGTTTCTTTATGTTTGTTAATATTTGTAGATAGTTTTATTATGTTCTTTACACAAGCTTTCACTTAATGGTGAGAATACTGGAATCAACCACCATATAAACCGCCCTACAAAGCAGAGCTAAGGTGTGTTTGTTGTGTTGATAAAAACCTTTTGTATGCCAGCTCACTGTGTCTCTACAAGGGCCCTGTACAACAGAAACATTTACCTATTGGTTATTCTGTCTCCATTCACTTAATAATCTTGACACGCTTTGAGGGAATACAATTAGCTAATTAATTACAATGTAGTTTGCACCTGCTTTGCAATAGTGAGGTGACAATCTATTGTGACTAAGGGGGTAATTCCAAGTTGATCGCAGCAAGAAATTTTTTAGCAGTTGGGCAAAACCATGTGCACTGCTGGTGTGGCAGATATAACATTTGCAGAGAGAGTTAGATTTGGGTGGGTTATTTTATTTCTGTGCAGGGTAAATACTGGCTGCTTTATTTTTACACTGCAAATTAGATTGCAGATTGAACACACCACACCCAAATCTAACTCTCTCTGCACATGTTATATCTGCCTCCCCTGCAATGCACATGGTTTTGCCCTATTGCTAACAGAATTCCTGCTGCGATCAACTTGGAATTACCTCCTAAATTGTGTTCACAGACACTGAGACTGTGTACTGTACATAGATTTCTGTGCAGCTTGGTAGATAGTGGTTAGTTTTGCTGCCTCATATACTGTAGTTGTGGACATGGGTTTCCAATCAAGGCTCTATCAATGTGGAGTTTGTATATTCACCTTGTGTTTTCTTGGGATTTCTCCAGGTATTCTAGTTAATTTAAAATCCAGAAAAATATACTGGTAGCTTAACGGTCTTCTGATCAAAATCAATCCTAGTATGTGTGTGTGTACATATGCTAGGGAGTATAGATTGCAAGCTTCATTGGGCAAGGACTCCTATAAGTGCTGCGTAATAGGTGTCTGCGATAAATATAACAGTTAATAATAAACACATAGAAAATATTGGCCGACACAAGGAAAATATAGATTTGATTCAAAACTGTTTGTTAAAAACTGTTGTTTCCATCCTTCCAAGTTCCGTCAATTTGTCCTAGCATATAGATCCAAAAGTGGGACATTAACATATGAGCCTTGGTACTGTAAAAGCTGTAGAATATCTTTGTGGGTGTAAACTCACAAACAAGTAATATAAATGATCATATCCTGATAGTGGAGGTTGTGTGTTTGTATGTATGTACAGATGTCAGACTCAGGGGAGTATCTCCTGTGGGTACCCTCCTCTCCCATCTCCTCTCCTATCCCGTAGACGGCAGCAACGCTGTTAGTGCTCTGTCTGAGCAGTAGAGACTCTGGCACAGTGCCAGAGTCTTCAGCGCATGCGTAAGTCTCCGAAAAAATGGCACTGCAGCCATTTTTTTTAGACCTGCGCATGCGCTGTACACTCTCTGGCACTGTGCCAGAGTCTCTACTGCTCAGACAGAGCGCTAACAGCGCTGCTGCGGGAATCGGGAGAGGAGGGGACCCACACCCGGACACCAGAAAGTTAAGTATATAGAAGAAATGGGTGCAGTGTGGGCCGCCACTGGACCCAGGGGCCCGTGTGCACCGCACACACTGCACTCATTCTAGATACGCCAGTGACAGATGTGTCCTCTTACATCTTTGCTCTGTAGCATTACACATAATATGTGAGTGCTGTGTAACTCAGTCGCACAGAGCGTCTTGTTTTGCGATTTTTTGCAATTTTTACTGCGAAAATGCATCTTAGACACAAAGTAATGTAATTGGACGCACACGCAGCTTCTGCTGATTAAAACTATGCTACATATAATTTTAATCTGAAGAAGCTGCTTGTGCGTCCTATTACATTACTTTGCATCTAAAATGCATTTTCGCGGACAAAAAAAAAAAAAAAGATGCTCTTCGATACCGAGTACCGCCACAGCATGGCACGTCTTTAACGGCTGTTTAGTGTGACTGCATCAAGGATGGAGAGGACACATCTGTATATATGCAGAGGCGTAGCTAGGTGCCATGGTGCCCGGAGCAAGGGTATGTTTCAGCACCCCCTGTACTGTATTGGGTGCATGTTACATTTGAAAATAAAAAAATATTTACGTGCTTTCCGACAAGTCAAAATGCCCGACTTGTCGGAAAAGTCTGGGTGGGATTGAATAGGTCGGAACCCCTTTCCGACCTGAAAAAGGTTGAATACTGCCGTCTTTCTGACAAGACGGCAGGTTTCGACTTTAATTTAATATAATCCATAGTATTGTCCGTTATTCACATTACACCACACAGTAGTACCCCTTAAATACTTTATGCCACACAGTAGAGCCCCTTAGACACATTATGGCACACAGTAAAGCCCCTTATATATGTTACACAACGCAGTAGAGCCGTTTATACACGTTACACCACAGTAGAGCCTCTTATATATATTACACCACAGTAGAGCTCATTATACCTGTTACAACACAGTAGAGCTATTTATACACGTTACACCACAGTAGAGCCGATTATACCTGTTACAACACAGTAGAGCTATTTATACACGTTACACCACTGTAGAGCCCCTTATACATGTTAGACCACAGTAGAACCGTTTATACACGTTACACCACAGTAGGGCTGCTTATACACGTTACACCACAGTAGAACTGTTTATACACATTACACCACAGTAGAATTGTTTATACACGTTACACCACAGAAGGGGTGCTTATATATGTTACACCACTGTAGAACTGCTTATAAATGTTACACCACAGTAGATCCATTTATACACGTTATGCCACAGCAGAGCCACTTATACATTTTACTCTGCAGCTTCTAATGCAAAGAGGTGCTGCTGCTGCAGCAGTAGCAGCTGGGGCAGAGAGAGGTGCTGCAGCATCATTGTAGAGAGAGGTGCTGTAGCAGGCAGGGCAGTGAGAGGTGCTGCAGCTGCCGAGGCAAAGAGAGAGGTTTTGCAACAGTTGGGGCAGAGAGAGGTGCTGCAGTTGCCGGGGACGAAAGAGGTGCTGCAGTAGCGGGTACAGAGAATGGTGTAGTACAGGCATGTCCAAACTGCGGCCCTCCAGCTGTTGACAAACTACACATCCCTGCATGCCCTGACACAGCTTTAGCATTCTCTGACAGCAAAACTGTGTCAGGGCATGCTGGGATATGTAGTTTCACAACAGCTGGAAGACCGCAGTTTGGACATGCGTGGTGTAGTAGGACAGAAGTAACCCTGCTGCACAGCTACAAGCATACAGTGAGACATACTGTATAAAAAGGCTGGGCAGAGCTCCGGCATGTGCTGGCTGTCAGTGTCTCCTGTGGTCAGGTAGTGGCGCGCTGTCTAACTTTTCAAGCACCCCAAAGTTCGCGCTCCATCTGAGCTACCCTCGCTACACCCCTGCATGTATGCACACACTCATTGCTGGATCGAAAATGGTTGCTTATCTTTTTTTTTTTAATTATTGAATCTCCATGTCTATATTAGACTTCAACAAGCCCACACAGAGATTGTATTGTGCAATTTGTCTGATTTAGATGACCTTAGCTAACCAACGATGACTCCGATTATCTGAAATGTACCTAACTTTGAATAGTCCTCAGCCAAGAAGAAAATAAGAATTTACTTACCGATAATTCTATTTCTCGTAGTCCGTAGTGGATGCTGGGGACTCCGTCAGGACCATGGGGAATAGCGGGCTCCGCAGGAGACAGGGCACATCTAAAAAGCTTTTTAGGTCACATGGTGTGTACTGGCTCCTCCCCCTATGACCCTCCTCCAAGCCTCAGTTAGGTACTGTGCCCGGACGAGCGTACACAATAAGGAAGGATCTTGAATCCCGGGTAAGACTCATACCAGCCACACCAATCACACCGTACAACTTGTGATCTGAACCCAGTTAACAGTATGATAACAAAACGAAGTAGCCTCCGAAAAGATGGCTCACAACAATAGTAATAACCCGATTTTTGTAACAATAACTATGTACAAGCATTGCAGACAATCCGCACTTGGGATGGGCGCCCAGCATCCACTACGGACTACGAGAAATAGAATTATCGGTAAGTAAATTCTTATTTTCTCTAACGTCCTAGTGGATGCTGGGGACTCCGTCAGGACCATGGGGATTATACCAAAGCTCCCAAACGGGCGGGAGAGTGCGGAT